>NC_086322.1:231365522-231671147 GCF_036172605.1 Pelobates fuscus
AGTATGAAAAGGTTAGGTAGTAATAATTTAATTCATTGATCATTCATTTGGCTTCTATAGAGCCATTTAACACAATGTATCCTTACCAAGATACATTGTCTTGCACCATTTTCGTCCTTCAACATAATTGCATCTACTATGTTTTAAGGAGTAGTAAAACTCTTTTTCATGAATAAGCAAGTCCAATGATCGTTTGTGTGTATCTCTACTTTTTCTAAGGTCTAAGCAACATAATATAGAGGAAACAAAATAGGAGAAAATCTAAAGATGGTGTAGATGAAATTGTGTGAAATTCAAAAGGGCACATTGCACAAGGTGACAGCTAGACTCTAGTTCGTTGCCAACAATAAAGGCCTCTGTTTGTTGTTTACTTTTTTGAAAGAGGACCCCTTCCATAAGTTTCTGATTATGGATTTATGTGTATGAGAGGATATTGTTGATCTCAAATCTGCCTATTGGTGTGTAGATGGTGCACATTTTATTTTTAAAACAGTAATTTCTACAATCTTTGTTTAAATGTAATATGCACAAACAGAAACCGTACACTCCCCTCCCCCATTGCATTGGTGGTTCAGCATCCCATATCTTGTCTGTTAAAGGAACACTATAGGGTCAAGAACACAAACAAACATGTAAAACATGCTTGCATGAAAATGATTGAAGGGACTGATTATACTCACCAGAATAAATAAATTAAGCTGTAGTTGTTCTGGTGACTATAGTGTCCCTTTGATTGTTGTCTATTGTTGCTAAGGGTTTCTTACACTTTGCTTATAATATGACTGGCCAAATTAGTTTTTTTTAATTATATATATATATATATATATATATATATATATATATATATGTGTGTGTGTGTATACACACACACATATACATACATATATGTAGGATCCTGATGAAAGTCCTCTGTGCAGGACTGCAACGTTGATCGTCTTTTAACATTTAAATCAATACATTTTGGACTTTTAAAATCCGTGAGTGCAGCTACCTATTTTGGAGATTGGATAATACTAGCCTTGGCTTGCTAGCACCCGGTCATAAAGGGATACTAAAGCGTGAGTGCAAGAGCTAATTGGAACAATATTTTTAAGCTCTGGTTTAATCTAATCTATATAAAACACAAACAAAGCAACTATTTGGCCATGTCAATGTTAAGTTGTGGCGAAAGTGACCTCACCACTGGTTTTTGGAGGTGCCTGTTTGCCAGCCTCCTACCCTGTGACTATGGCCCCTGCAATAGAACTGGCTAATATACTTCAAACAGGCTCTGTTCATGCAACTGGAACTATATGGTTAGTTTACCGAACAACCGCAGGAACAGAGACCACCCTGGAACTTGTTAACACCTATTAACAACGTGGAACGTTTCTCACCGCAGTGTTCTATATGTACTTCTGGGTGGCCGCGATTCCTATGAACAACCCCGAGGTTGTGGCCATCTTGTTTGCATGAACGCAAGCGCCAGGCAGCGGTGTTTGGGCATGAGTCTCATGGAACTGAAATCAGATGCAGAAACTCCTGAACACCGCCCAAGGTCTATGTGGGCGTATCCCTTGCTTGGAACTTGCATAATAGGCTAGTGTGGCTTCCATTAAAACAGACTTACTTCACCCTCAATCTAGAGTTCTGTCTCTTATTGAACGGAACTGCTATACAACTATCATTATTAGCTCTTGTAAGAGCTTCAGAGCTACACTCTTCTGGAGGAGAGGTCTTTCCCACACGGTCCTAGATATCAGAGGTTGGTCCGGGGTGGCAGGAAGACGGCGAGACCCCAACCAAGCTCCTGCGGTTTGTGGGGTCTATGGCGATTATGGTGTCCGGTGCGGTGCTTATGGTCCTCAGCACCAGCTAGGAAGCAGTTCTTGGTTGACGTACCCAGCTGGGGTACAGGTAGCTCTGTTACATAAGTCCATGTTTCTTATTAGTGGGGTAAACTCACATATTCTTTTGGATTATCAACCACAAATTCTCAAATGGCTTGGTTAAGCTGAGAAGAATGCTCATCAAATTTACTATTTACCAACGTCTATGAGTTTCTAAACACTGTCTCATGCAAAATCTTTGGCTGAGGCACAAGGTGACCAACTAGATTTCAATATACCTAACATTCAGCTTCCTGTGGTTCAAGGTTACAATGAATCATAGCATATTTCTAGTCTAATGGACCAAACAGGCCTTGACTTAAGTTTCAAGAATACAATGAGTTGAATATTTTTGAGAATGGATACATAAGGTCATTTTGGTCTATAAAGGAACACTATAGTGTCAGGAATACAAATGTGTCTTCCTCACACTATAGCTGTAAGATAGTCGTCTAGGTCACTGGTCCCTTTTCTATGAAAAGGCAGCGTTTACAATAAAATGCATGCAAGGACATGCTATAGACACCAGCACCATTACATTAAGCTACAGTTGTCGCTTTAATATATATCTTAATCTTTCTGGATTATTAATATTGCAAGAAGTAAAATGGATTATTACATGCACTTGTATTGAATAAGCCTGCTGGCAGTTTAGCTACAAGTGGGAAGATTAAAAGAAAATTATCATCAATAAATGATTTATTTTTATTTATTTTATTTAAAGTAGATAACGATTGCACCCTCCATCTGTGGTGAGAAGACACTTTATTATGGAGACCACTGATAGAGGTCATGAATTCCTGAATTCACAGTAAGCACCTCCCATACATCCACACAGGCAATTATCTCCGTTCTTTTAGGCAATTGAAAGCTATAAATGAATGCCATTTGATAAATGGAAATAATGTTGTTTTTTTTTTTTTTTTTAAGTTTAATTAACTTTTTATTCACTCTAATTTCTCATACAATTCACTCCTCCGCCATTTATTTTTACCTCTTTCCCTATCTCTGCTTCCCTAACATTTACTCTGATTTGAGAAAAGCATGCTGTGCATAAATTGATATTATAATGGCATGAAAAACGTGTGTTCTTATCTGATATGCATTAAGGAAATTATTTGAGAGAACATAGAATATATTGTGCATTCTGACTCCCAGTGTGTATCCAAATGTTGGATGTGTCCATATTAGGAACCCAATTTCTGCTATCTGAGGTTGCCTCTCCACTAGTGTTTCACAGTTATTTGATAAATAACTAAAACAAGTAACAATGTCTTTTCATAGTCTTAAGTAGTAGTTATATCAACATGCAAACTAGTGCATGAACTGCCTGCCCATTGCTAACCCATCTTGTCCTACTACTGCTGTCCAAGTTTTAATGATTTAGCACTATGATAATGTTTACGTTTAATTTCCACATTAGTAGTACGGCTGCAGAAGGATAGCACTATCCCAGGGAGAACCCTGTTTTGTCAAACCACCTCAGAGAGGTTTAACAGAAAACCAGGAGATTGAATCCAATTGTAGCGGTACTTACCTTATCCGGGGGCCGGCCGCGGTCCTCTCTTCAAGCTGCGCGCGGTCCTGCGGCTGCACGAGCCGCGCGCGGCTCATCCGACTCTCTTAACAGGAAGACGGGCAGTGAACGCGAGATGTGGTCACGTGTCCCGCCTGCAGCTAAGAGCGCGCCACGAGTCTCGGGCGCGGTCTTAAAGAGACAGTGGGAGCCTAAATTGCAAAAAGGCTCCCATTGGCTCCTGTCATGCCAATCTCTCCATACACTTACCTGTTGGGGGTGTGGAAGTGACAGTAGCCAATCACATTAGTTTGAAGGCTACTTATACTTACCCTTTTCCCTTAGTTCCTTGCCCTATCGTGGTTTCTGCTACAGTTCCCTTTAGTGCTTGTTGTGTTCAGTTGTGTTTCTCCGTATTTGACCTTGGCTTTGTATTCTGACTTCGTTTTCGCTTTATCCTTGTCTGTACTGTTTGCCGGCTTGCTGATTCCTGTGTACCAGACCCAGGCTAGTTTTCGTTTACGCTGTCTCTTTGTGCCCTTGACCTCGGATCGTTCCTGACTCTGTCTTTTCCTATTACGTCGAGTCCGGCCACTCTAAGGTCCGGTAGACGTATCTCTCCTCTGTGCTGTCTTCTGTTTGGCTGGATCCTGCGTGTAGGGGTATATACTCGTTACATTACGATAGGGCCATGGACCCCGCAGATTTAGCTCAACAGATGGCATCCCATGAGGCTAGATTTGTAGAGCAGGATCACCGTATGGATCAGATAGCTCAGGCTCTCCAGACACTCTTAGCTAGAACCATTCCAGCAACCGCACCTAACCCTCCTACACCCCTGCTTCCTGAAGTATCGACTGTGCCTAATGCTACGGCCCATTTAACGCCTCCTCCTAGGTATGGAGGGGATTCTAAGACATGCAGAGGGTTCATTAACCAAATAGAGTTTAATTTTGAGATGTATCCACGTTCATTTCCCACAGAGAGGTCTAAAGTTGGGTTCTTTATGCACCAACTTACCGACAAAGCACTTGAATGGGCAAACCCTATTTGGGAGGCTAATGGACCTATGGTGCATGACTTTCACAGTTTCCTTACAGCTTTTCGCAGAACTTTTGATACTATGAAAAGGTCTAAGAATGCCGCGAGAGCATTAATGAGGGTTAAACAGGGTTCTAGGTCTGTGGCTGATTACGCTATACAGTTTTGTACCCTTGCCTCACAGGTCGATTGGACCAACAATGGGTTAACTACTGCCTTCATGGAAGGCTTATCAGACTCTATATTGGATGAGGTAGCAGCTAAGGAGCTTCCTGTTGCCTTAGAGGACCTTATTGACTACCTCATCGATATAGATAATAGGATTCGTGACAGGCTCTATACCAAGAACAGGAATAGACGTTTTGTTACACCTATTCACCCCAGAGTTAATACACCGGAGAGTGTAAAAGTATCTGAAGAGGAACCCATGCAATTAGGGGTTGCCAAACTCTCTGATAATGAAAAATTACATAGGAGAAGGGAGGGACTCTGCCTATATTGTGGTAGGAGAGACCATATGGTAAAGGAGTGTCCTTTGCTCCCGGAAAACTCTCGCACCTAAGACCTTATAGGGGACTGGCCTTGGGTGTGATTTCTAAGTCTCCTACATTGCCTCCTAACCGACTGCTTCTCCCTGTTTCTTTACATATTGGAGAGAGTTGTATAGTTGAAAATATATACGCCCTGGTTGACTCTGGGGCAGCTGAGAATTTTAAAGACTCTGGTTTTGTAAAGAAAAACAATATTTCCATCAGGGAGAAGGAGATACCCTTGGCCGTTGAGGCCATAGATGGTAGACCATTGATATCTCCAGTTGTTACTCACGAGACTGCACCGCTACATATGTACACAGGGGTTCTACACTATAAAACCATTCGGTTCCAGGTCATCACCTCTCCCTCTTCACAGTTGGTGTTAGGGTATCCATGGTTACGTGCCCACAATCCCATTTTTGACTGGAAGACAGGGCAGATAAAATCATGGAGTGAAGCCTGCCATGAGTCATGTACTATTGAAGTCACGCCTGTGAATTCTATTAATGTTCCTACCATTCCTCCTTTGTCTACGGCTATACCCTCTCAGTATTTATCTTTAAAGACTGTCTTTGATAAAAGAGAGGCTGACAAATTACCGCCTCACAGACCCTACGATTGTGCTATTGACTTGTTGCCTGGCACTATACCTCCCAAGGGCAGGGTGTACCCTCTATCGGTTCAAGAAAACCGTGTCATGGAGGAGTACATTAAAGAATCATTAGACAAGGGATTTATTAGGAGATCCTCTTCTCCGGCTGGAGCGGGGTTCTTCTTTGTATCAAAGAAAGAAGGTGATTTAAGACCTTGCATTGATTATAGAGGTCTTAATAAAATCACCATCAAAAATGCTTACCCTATACAATTAATAACAGAATTGTTTGACAGGCTCAAACATGCTACGGTATTCACCAAATTAGATCTTAGAGGAGCATACAATTTGATACGTATAAAAAAGGACCACGAATGGAAGACAGCCTTTAACACTAGGTCAGGTCATTATGAGTATACCGTCATGCCATTTGGGCTTTGCAATGCCCCAGCAGTATTCCAAGAATTTATTAATGATGTCTTAAGGGACTTTATTCACTCATTTGTTATTGTGTACTTGGATGACATTTGAATATATTCTACAGACTTACACACTCATCACAGACATGTTACGACAGTTCTGAAGACCCTTCTTGCTAATGGTCTTTATTGCAAACTAGAAAAATGTCTATTCGACCAATCCGAGGTCCAGTTTCTAGGGTATTTGATTTCCGCTAAGGGTTTTCGGATGGATCCCCAGAAGCTCGCTGCGGTCATAGAATGGCCTCTGCCGCAAGGTCTGAAAGCCATCCAGCGTTTTCTGGGTTTCTCTAATTATTATAGACGTTTTATCAAAGGTTTTTCGTCTATCGTAGCACCTATTACTCGTATGACTAAAAAGGATGGCAATACACGTGCCTGGTCTACCGAGGCACTTCAGGCTTTTGACTTTCTTAAGACTACGTTCGCCTCTGCACCTATTTTACAGCATCCTGTCCCCTCATTGCCATATATACTTGAGGTTGATGCTTCCGATATAGGGGTAGGTGCTGTCTTATCCCAAAGAGAGTCTCCTGACAAGCCATTGCATCCTTGTGGCTTCTTTTCTAAACAAATGTCCAAAGCAGAAAGGAATTATGATGTGGGTAATCGCGAACTCCTTGCTATCATTTTAGCACTCAAAGAATGGAGACATTTGTTAGAGGGCACTAAGGATCCTATCCTCATATTTACGGATCATAAGAACCTATCCTACCTTAGCGAAGCTAAAAGATTGTCTTCAAGGCAGGCTAGGTGGTCACTGTTCTTGTCTCATTTTAATTATATAATCACCTATAGGCCAGGTGATCGGAACACTAAAGCGGACGCTCTGTCCAGACAATTCGAGACTATTGACAAACAGGAGATTGATGTCACTCCTGTCATTCCCCCAGACAGGATAATAGCAACTACTATATTGTCTATTTCCTCGTCCCTCTTGCAGGCCATACAAGCGAAACAAAGCATGGCACCTAGCGAGAGGCCTAATGATAAATTGTTCGTTGACGTTCCCGAGAGACGGGATATTCTGTCACTGTATCACGATACTAAGACTGCTGGATATCCTGGTATTTCCAAAACGGTGTCAGCCGTTTCTCGGTATTTCTGGTGGGATACCTTACGTAAGGATGTTACTGACTATATAAGTGCTTGTACTACTTGTGCATGTATGAAATCCTCTCGTAGAGTTCCTTGTGGGCTGTTGCATCCGTTACCCGTTCCCGAGAGACCTTGGTCTAATCTATCAATGGATTTTATCGTTGAATTACCCCCTTCGAATGGTAACACAGTCATCCTAATGATAGTAGATCGGTTTTCCAAAATGGCTCACTTTGTGTCTCTTCGCAAGTTGCCCACTTCCAAGGAACTGGCTCTTATCTTCGCTAGAGAAGTGTTTCGATTACATGGTATTCCCTTATCTATTGTATCCGATAGGGGTAGCCAATTTATTTCCAGGTTCTGGAAAGCCTTTTGTTCGGAGATGGGTATTTCTCTCTCATTTTCTTCCGCTTACCATCCCCAGTCTAATGGAGCTGCTGAACGTGCAAACTAGTCTCTGGAGCACTACCTCCGTTGTTTTGTGTCTCACCATCAGGACAATTGGTCTGACCTGCTTCCTTGGGCTGAATTTGCTCGGAATAACGCCACTCATGATTCTTCCGGCAAAAGCCCTTTTTACGTTGTCTATGGCCAGCATCCCGTGGTTCTTCCGGCTGCATTCTCCTCACAGGGCATGCCAGTTCTGGATGAGCATTTGGCTGGTTTGCGTAACACTTGGGAGCAGGTTCAGCGTTCTTTGGGGACTCTGCTGCCCGCCAGAAGGCTCAGGCTGACAAGCATCGCAGAGCGGCTCCTTCCTATGTTGTGGGGGACAGGGTTTTGCTTTCCACACTGAATATTCGCCTCCGGGTGCCTTCTATGAAATTGGCTCCCCGCTTCATTGGTCCTTATCGCATTATACATAAGGTTAATCCCGTTTCTTATGCCTTGGGTCTGCCTAAGAATCTGCGTATATCTAATGTATTTCACACCTCGTTGTTGAAGCCTTACGTACGCAACCGCTATACCCGGCATACTCCCCCTCCTGTCTCTGTGGAGGGTCATGAGGAGTTCAAAGTGTCTGCTGTTATTGACTCTCGTTTCCTTAGGGGTCGGCTTCAGTACTTGGTACATTGGAAGGGTTATGGGCCTGAGGAGCGCAGTTGGATTTCTGCGGATGCTGTTCATGCTCCCCGCCTTGTACGTTCTTTCCATTCGCGTTTTCCTGCCAGGCCTGGTCCTGCCCGCCCGGAGGGCGTGTCCTCAGGGGGGGGACTGTAGCGGTACTTACCTTATCCGGGGGCCGGCCGCGGTCCTCTCTTCAAGCCGCGTGCGGTCCTGCAGCTGCACGAGCCGCGCGCGGCTCATCCGACTCTCTTAACAGGAAGACGGGCAGTGAACGCGAGATGCGGTCACGTGTCCCGCCTGCAGCTAAGAGCGCGCCGCGAGTCTCAGGCGCGCTCTTAAAGAGACAGTGGGAGCCTAAATTGCAAAAAGGCTCCCATTGGCTCCTGTCATGCCAATCACCCCATACACTTACCTGTTGGGGGTGTGGAAGTGACAGTAGCCAATCACATTAGTTTGAAGGCTACTTATACTTACCCTTTTCCCTTAGTTCCTTGCCCTATCGTGGTTTCTGCTACAGTTCCCTTTAGTGCTTGTTGTGTTCAGTTGTGTTTCTCCGTATTTGACCTTGGCTTTGTATTCTGACTTCGTTTTCGCTTTATCCTTGTCTGTACTGTTTGCCGGCTTGCTGATTCCTGTGTACCAGACCCCGGCTAGTTTTCGTTTACGCTGTCTCTTTGTGCCCTTGACCTCGGATCGTTCCTGACTCTGTCTTTTCCTATTACGTCGAGTCCGGCCACTCTAAGGTCCGGTAGACGTATCTCTCCTCTGTGCTGTCTTCTGTTTGGCTGGATCCTGCGTGTAGGGGTATATACTCGTTACACCAATAGACCCATAGCACAACTTCAATGAGTTGAATTTAGGAGCTAGCTAAAAAAAAGTTAGGAACCAACTAACAAAGCTTTATTTTCAATGGCAAACATAACAGATCTTAAATTTACACACAAAGAGGACTAGAACCAAGTATCATGGGCATTTAAATTATGCAGATAATATATTATGATGTGACACATCCTTTTTTTGTCTCGCCATGTGTCTGTTTTTTTCATTTGGCTTTTTGTGGCCTTGAACGTGCATTGTATTTTTAGAATTAAAGTACTAATACTCACACATACTCACTGACAGACACACACACACACTGACAGATGCACACATACTCACTGACAGACGGACAGACAGACACACACATATTCTCTCCCACACTATCAAGTTATTGTTATTTGTTTTATTTTAGTTTACATCCACCCAGCCTCTCTACCTTTGGGAGACCTGGAGTGGATAATTTATCTGGGGTCTAGTTGAGCTGCTATGATCCTGTAATCTTCACTTAGCTGAAAGATTAAAGCTTCCTCGCTGCCCGCCTCTATTGTTCACAACCACCTGCCTTGAGGAGGGCCCTAAGGTGGCCAGCTCTTGGGCCCTCCTACACAGGCTGAACACTGAGGATCTGATTGCACTCATGACCCCAGCGACTGCTATAGTTCTGCCACTGCACATTACATCACATGCAACGGCAGGCATTAGTGCAAGCAGTGTTGAACGATCTGCCGAACATCTAGGTGCCAGGACAAAATTTCTAGTCCCCATATCTTTAGAATCCTGGAGCCATACAGTAAGCCTGACATCAAATGTCAGGGGCGGAACGTAGAAGCCGATCAAGCAGGATGCAGCATGACTGAGCTCCTTAGCAGCAGACTCAATTTAAGCTTCTAATTCATACTTTTTCATTGCTAACAGCTGTACCCACACTCTTTCCCATCAAAAGAACACTCTGGTCTTTGGCTGGACCAAGTCTTTGGATTACAGAGAGTTTGCTCTGCTTTCTCTCACTATTAACCTTTGGAATGGTGGAGGTTATCCCTCCATGTTTGAATCTAGGCAGGCGTAGCCCAGTGCAGTCATTACACTCCACCTAATCAGCATGAAGCCAATGGCCCCTGGTCAGCCAGCCTCACTTTGGAATCCAAGTTGAGGCAACTTGCTACTGTCTACCACTCACCTAGGATGTGAGCTTTTTTGGGGAATCCTCTTTAACATGGTACATGACACTGGGGAGTCCTCCAATGATGACTTGAGCACCCAATGGGATTCTCCTACACCTTTAATTCAGGCAACTGGAGTGGCCAGATCTGCACGCAGCCTGTGCTGGCTTGTATTACAGCCAGGCGCTAATAGAGTGACTCACCTTTGGTTCAACTCCACTCTCCTGTAGTCGCAGTGGGATAATTGCTTTATAGTATAGGCAACCTTCAGCACTCCATATGTTGTGGTCTACATCTCCCACAATGCTCTTACAGCCACAATGCTGGCAAAGCATCATGGGGGGTGTAGTCCAAAACATCTGGAGTGCTGAAGGTTGATATTGTTTTTTGTTTACAGTTATATGACATTTCTCTGTGCGTTTCTTTACTTATATTGACAAGCGTCATCTTCCTATGATTTGACATTATTTTTACATACTTATGCTTAGGATATCCTAGAGCAGGGATAGGCAACCTTCGGCACTCCAGATGTTGTGAACTACATCCCCCAGTGTTTTATTCTGTATAGTGCTATGTCTTATTTTCTATTTGTTCTCCTTATGACATCAATTATCTGAGATCTATGCAGCATAGTTTAAGCTTGGTAGATGTTTTCTTTACAATATATAAAAATCAAGTAAAAATGGCGCTATAAAATTAGTGAAGATAAATTTAAAAACCACAGAAAAGGCTAGCAAGCACTAATGAAAGTGAAAATTGCTCTAAAAACACCCCAATAATATATAAAGAAAAAAAGTGCGCTGTGCCTTTAAGTGCTAATTTAACATTTTTAACAATCTGTGAACAAATATTAATATGATGAAACAATAGTGAAATAAAGTGCAAATACAATATGTTTTCTTTACTCTAAATTGATTGCCTTGTGGCTACTCCAGTTGTCCAGTTCAAGTTTGTCATAGGTCACATGTCAAAAAGATGCTTATACTGTGTGGGTTTTAATTTTTAGATAGGATGTTAACATTTACCCTGTCTTGCAAAACTATTTATGCGAACATTACCCTATTCTTTTGGTTTACATAATTGGAGAAATTGTTCTACAGTATGTGAGACCAAAGTGGTAAAAACGACTATGCAAACGTGAAAGTCCTAGAATTGGAATTCAATGTCTGTTTCTATATGATCATTACATCCCTAAGTGACTTTACCAGGTTTCAAATCTAATCTTGAAGAGATACTTTTTGTCATAACTTAATCTGCAGCATGAAATAAATCCCTTCTCATTACCATTAAGAACAAGAAAATGAGTTCCAATTTGCTTTGTTGAATTTGCTAATAAGAAAATCTATTTTAAGAAGAGAGTTGGAAAGTTATTTTGAGTGTTCAGCCAATATATCACAGGTAACTAGTTAAAGTATGTGAAGATTCTGTTAAATTGCTCAGAGAAATAGTATAATGCAATATGTTGCTGTTGAATATGAAGGTCATAAATATGTACTACTTGTACAGTTAGAAGACTATAGTATGATCTTTGAAGCATATTCTTTGTGGCTTTCTAAGATGCCTGCAATCTTGAGGATACAGATCATGGCTTGACAAATTTGTTTGGAATCTAGGAGCCAGCTAAAAAAATTAGGAGCCAGTTTTTTTTAAAACTAATTTTCATTTTGAACGAAAATAATACAATTCTTAAAGCGACCCTATAGTCACTAGAACCACTACAGCTTAACGGAATACTGTAGTGCCAGGAATACAAAGCTGTATTCCTGGCCCTATCGCTTCCCCTCCCTCCCCCCACTCTTTATTTACTTACATTTTCCCAGCTCCGATGTCCCTCACCGCTGGGTCAACGCTCCGCCCCTCCTCCTTCCCGCGACGAGTGCGCGCATTAGACCTCCCTATAGAAATGCATTCAATCAATGCTTTCCTATGGAGAAAAATCTGACGCTGGAGGTCCTCATGCAGAGCGTGAGGACGGCCAGCGTCAGATACCGGAACAAAGGTCAGTTTCAATTCAGGAAGCCGTCTAGTGGCTGTCTGGTAGACAGCCACTAAGCGCAAACATAGAGCTGCAAGGTAAACATTGCAGTTTCTATGTTACTGCAATGTTTTACATTGCAGCACTAAGTGCGAAAGGAACAGTGCACCTAGACTACTTAAATTAGCTGAAGTTGTCTGGGTGCCTACAGTGTCCCTTTAATGGAGTGGTTCTGGTGTCTATAACCTATCCCTGTTGGCTTTTCAATGTAAACACTGCCTTTTCAGAGAAAAGACAGTGTTTACATTGCTGCCTAGTAACACCTCTAGTGATGTCACTAGAGATGCACCTACGTTCAGTGCTAAATGTTCCCCATAGTGATGCACTGATTCAGTTCATCTCTATGAGGAGCTGCTGATTGGCATAGTGTTATGTTTTGCCGCATGTGCAAAAGAAAAGCATTGGCGTAGCTGAGACAATCACGACTGATGATCCCAGCCATGGAGGCCAAAACAGATGCGGCAAAACTGGCACAGCATGGGAAAAAAGATGAGTATACCTTTCCCATACGATCAGAGGGGGGCAGGTCCCCTACACAGACACTCACTGAGAGGCAGACTTACACACACAAACACACTCACTGACAGACACACACACACACAGTCTCTGAAAAACACACATACATTTTCTCATACACTCACAAATTATTGACAGTTATATTTTAATTTAAGTCCACCTAGCCTCCCTACCTTTGGGAGATCTGAGTAGATCCTTTCCCTTGGGTCTAGTGTGGCTCCTCTCTTCCTGCTCTTCTTCCTCACAAATTGTTTTGTGATGCTGGGGCTGATGTGACATCATATTACATAGTTACATAGTTACATAGCTGAAAAGAGACTTGCGTCCATCAAGTTCAGCCTTCCTCACATATGTTGTTGCTGTTGATCCAAAAGAAGGCAAAAAACCTAGTCTGAAGCGCTTCCAATTTTGCCACAAACTAGGAACAAATTCCTTCTTGACCCCAAAATAGCAGTCAGATGTCTCCTTGGATCAAGCAGCTATTACCTCACTAATTAGAAATTATATCCCTGTATGTTATGTTTTTGTAAGTATTTATCCAATTGCAATTTAAACATCTGTAGTGACTCTGACAAAACCACCTCTTCAGGCAGAGAATTTCATATCCTTATTGCTCTTACTGTATAAAAACCTTTTCTTTGCCTTAGATGAAATCTCCTTTCTTCCAGCCTAAATGTGTGACCTTGTGTCCTATGTATAGCCCTGTATATGAATAGATTTCCAGATAAAGTTTTGTACTGGCCCCGAATATATTTGTATAAAGTTATCATATCCCCTCTCAGGCGCTGTTTTTCCAAACTAAACAGATGTATTTTTTTTAACCTTTCATCATAACTAAAATGCTCCATTCCTTTTATCAATTTTGTAGCTCGTCTCTGGACTTTTTCTAGTGCCATGATATCTTTCTTTAGAACAGGCGCCCGAAATTGCACAGCATATTCAAGGTGTGGCCTTACCAGCGATTTATAAAGAGGCAAAATTATATTTTCATCCCGAGAATTTATGCCCCTATTTATACATGATAAAACCTTACTGGCTTTAGCAACTGCAGATTGACATTGCATATTGCTGCCTAATTTGTTGTCTATAACAATTCCCAAATCCTTCTCGTGTGTGGTCATCCCTAATTCACTACCATTTAGTGTGTAAGTTGCTTGTGCATTCTTAACCCCGAAGTGCATAACTTTGCATTTCTCTACGTTAAATTTCATCTGCCATTTTAGTGCCCAGTCCCCCAATCTATACAAATCCCTCTGCAACAAAGCAATATCCTGCTCACATTTTATTACTTTACAAAGTTTTGTGTCATCTGCAAACACTGATACATGGCTTTCAATGCATATTTCAAGATCATTTATAAATATGTTAAATAGAAGCGGTCCCAAAACAGAACCCTGAGGGACACCACTTATCACTTTTGTCCAGCCTGAAAAATTTACCATTAATTACAACTTGTTGTACTCTATCCTTAAGCCAATGTTCTACCCAAGAACAAGAATAGTCATCTAGACCAATTTCTTTTAGTTTGAAGACTAACCTATTGTGAGGAACCGTATCAAATGCCTTGGCAAAATCCAAGTAGATCACATCCACTGCAACACCCTGATCTATACTTCTACTTACTTCTTCGTAGAATGCAATTAGGTTAGTTTGACATGACCTATGTTTCATAAAACCATGCTGATTATTGCTAATAACAAAGTTCTTCCCAATGAATTCCTGAATATTATCCCTTAATAGCCCTTCAAATATTTTCCCAGTTACAGAAGTTAAGCTCCCAGGTCTATAATTTCCAGGCAAGGATTTTGAACCCTTTTTAAATATAGGAACAACATCTGCCTTCCTCCAATCCCCTGGTACAACACCTGAAACAAAAGAATCTTGAAAAATTATTCTGGCTCCGAGCATCGCAGCGCACAAGGGAGTAGAGTAAGAACTGAAGGAAGATTTGCCTCAGCTGGCTGCCTTCAATGACACCCTGGATGGCCGCCTCCTCTGAAGGGCTGATAAATCCCAGGCAAACCGTGATTGAACCCTGATCTACATCAGTGGCTTAAATTCCTTGGTCCACTCACTATGAGGTTGTGAACCCCTTGTCTGACTACTCTTTATAGTTCTTGGCAAGTTTATGACAAAGCAGGTGGTAACTGAAAGAGACTTCACTTGTCTCTCTCTATATATCAAGCAAGCCCCATCGTAGATTTAATAGTCCCATTGTACAGCGCTGTGGAATTTGCTGGTGCTATATAAATAAAATAATAATAGCAGCTACTCAGCGGAGGCAGAAAGTATAAACATGCAATGATTTTGTCATTTTCCATATACGGTATATGTTTACATGTTGACTGCATTATGTACAACTGGTAACCCTATTTTATTATACCTTCTATTGTAGACAGACCTTTACATCTACAATGACTAGACACTGCGTCACACTGTGTGATAGGCTGGGGGGAGCAATGGTGTGTCCGCTTGGTCCGGTCTCACCGTTGCAAATAGACACAGACCAAGGTGGTCAGGTAGGAATTCACCTGATCTGTGAGTCTGTGCACGGTAGCTGTGCAGGGACAATAACCGGGTACGAGGAAAAAGACAAGGGCAAATCCAGAAGAGTAAGCAGGCGAGTTTCCAAAGGTCAGGGCAGGCAGTGAACAGGCAATAGCGAAGATACAGAAGCAGGAGTCACAAGCCAAATCAGTCTTAAACAACAGGAATCAGGATACAATGAACTGACAAAGTTCTCAGGGTGAGGCAGTGCTTATCTACCAAGCTGATTTATATCTGCTTCAGGTGGGCTTGATAGACCGGAGCAGCAGGAACGCAGGTTTGGGATGCATACGGCCTCAGGTTCAAATCCCCTGTTGGGCACATCTGGGGTGACCACATCTGGATGTCACGGTGAGAGTTGTTACAATAGGCAGAGGAGAGTGTGGGGTGCTCCATTAGGATGAGCTCTGAGTAAGCTAATTTTCTACCCCATGCCTCTGTTTACCCCCCCCCCCCCCCCCGCCGCTTTTTTTCTTTTTCCCCCTCTCTCCCCCTTCCATCTTATGTCCCTCCTTACTATTCCCCCTTTTCACTATCTCTTTGCTTGGCCTCTTCTCTCTTGCTGTACTTTGCTGTGAGTCTTTATAGTTGCCCAGGGTGCCACCTGGCACTGTTGTCTTCCCTGCCCTGCATGTTCAGCGTCTTAGCAGATGGCTTTGCCACGGCACCTCTGCATGTTTGGTCTAACAGGGGCATGGACGTTCCAGAGAGAAGGTGGCACTTAGAGTTGCTGTGGTCTTTCTGCAAGAAACACTCTTCCGTTGTGGAATGGCTTCCACACTGAGGTACACAAGGTTTTTCCATGAGCTACTTTGCTAATCACCAGTGAGCAAAAAAAGCTGGAGTCTCAATCTTATTTGCCAATACAATCCAATTTATGTGCATCGCTGAACTGGCTGACATCTTGGGACATTACGTTTTCCTTAAGAGCATGATTGCAGAACACCTCTACACTAATGTGTGTAGATACGCCACTAATAGGAGACAACATAGTTTCACAAAGAGGACGTTGATGACCTTGGAGAACTTTTGTGAGAGTCTGTTGATAGTGGCAGACGATTTCAACATCAGACGCAGAAAAGGCCTTTGACGGGATGGATTGGCAGTTTTTGCTTATGACATTGTAGTCCCATGGGTTTTGGCCTGAACCTAGTTGCCTAGGTGTCCTCACTATATACGATCCCGAGTGCAAACATCCGCATCAATGGAGTATCATCTGCCCTCTTCAGCATCTGAGAAGGGACCCGTCGGGGATGCCCCCTCTCCTACCTAATGGTGTCACTCCCTTGCCTGCTGTCAGCCTTTTTGGAATATGGAGCTTTGTCCAATTTAAAGCTCAACATTTATAAATCAGAGGACCTGCCTATCTCGATGGTGGAACATACTGTAACCCGTTAAAAGACTCTCTTCAAACTTGTGTGATGGAAACCTATGTGTTTCCTGGTTTGGCCGGATAAAGGCCATCAAGACTAATTTCCTGCCCAGACTGCTATATCTTTTCCAGACGATTCCGATCATCTTTCCCTGGGCCTTCTTTAGGTACAATGGATGCAATTATTTAGAGGTTCATTTGGAGGGGAGGGACATCCAGAGTCAGACGTACCTTGCTGCAGCTGGCTAAACGTTACGAGGGAAGTGGGTTGCCATCAATCCAGACTTACTATAGAGCCACACACATACTCAGTATTGGATTGTAAGTGACTTCTCTAAAAATGGTTACACATAGAAAAACACAGGTGGAAGGTAAGTTGCCATCAGTGGGCTATCTGACACCATAAAGGATCATCAGCTTTTGGGATACCCCTTCATCAAGGCAACTCAAAGGTCTGGAATATGGTGTGGTTGAAGTTGGAACTCCCTACGACCCCGAGCCCGCTGAACCCCATAATGTTTAACCCCTGTGATAGAAAGGGCTTGGCCACTGCAATATACGCAATTTTGAGGACTCTGGTCCTATCTTCAAAAGTGGTGCACCTCAACTACTTTGAAACCATCGGCAGACCTAATTTGTGATGGTGTGCTGTCTGGTTTAGAAAGACTCAGCACTTCCGAAATCCGGAACTTCGGCAATTCGGTTCGGGACTTTGGCAGTTTTTTGTTTTGTTTTTTATAACTAGCACAGTTTAATTTACAACGAGAACTATGCAATTCTTTTTTTTTTTTATATTCTTTATTTTTTAGTGCAAAAGAGATAACACGCATAGGGTACCCCAAAGGCAATCCACATGCTTTTACAGAACATTTTTCAGCATTCAGGAGTATGTTAGTACTTGCACATTTTTATGGTTAGTCCGCATTTATACTAGTTTAGTCGCAAGATTTTGTGAGTGCAGAGTATAACAGACAAGCTTACAGTGACATTACACAGGGGAGTATACAAGAGTAGGCATAATAAGGTTGAGAAATGTCAAAATACTGCACTTTTTATAATAACAAAAAATGAAATGATAAAGTTTAGACTTGTCAAGGAAGAGAGAGTAAATTAAATCAATCAACAGGCTGCTCTAGCTGACAATATGATTATATGTTAACACCACCGGGTAGACAACAGTGTGAGAGAGATCATGAGGCAAATAACATTAAAGCATAGGGCACACTTTTTAGAAAGAGCTCTTAAGCAATAGAAGTTAACACAGAACATGTGTGAGGTGTCCCTGTGGTAGAGCAAATTTTGCCTGTCAGAGTCTCGTTAGGACTGCTATGTGACCCCTCCACCAGACTGCTGTACCGAATCTGTTTACCAACATACTGCATTAGGTGGGGTATGTCTTCTTTCTGAGTTACTTCACAACTCCAGCTCCGGGCCTTAATGAGGGCTTGTGCTTTGTGTCCATTGACCTGCCTTCTCCAAGAGGCTAAATCTTGAGCCCACTGGATCTCTGTGGCTTGGTTTCTCCCAGGGGTATATGGTTGGCTGCCTGAATGTCCCTCCTTGCGGGCCCTCAGCTCAGAAATAAAGTGAGGAGCTGGGTTCGCTGGTGTGATCGTTAGTGCGGCAAGAGATATGAGTGCCTGACAGGCTTCAGCCCCCAAAGGAGGGTGATGGAACTATGCAATTCTTAAATGGACACTATAGTCATCAAAACCACCACAGATTAATTAAGTTGTTCTGGTGCCTATAGCCTGTCCCTGTAGTCTTTTCAGTGTGATGCAGTATTTGAATTGCTGCCTAGTAAGATCTCTAGTGACCGTCACTAGAGAGTCCTGTGTCAGTGTGCAGCACCTATGTTCAGTGTGGTGAACAAAACCTCGCCACAGGCATTTGGGGGACCCTGCTTGCCAGCCTCCTTCTTTAGGACTATGGCCTCCTGCAATAGACCTGGCTAAAATACTTTAAAAAGGCTCTGTTTGTGCAATGGGATTATATGGTTTGGTTTCCGAACAGCAGCATGAACCAGAGAACCGTGAGCTTGTTAAACACTATTAACACTTAGTAACGATTCTAACCGCAGTGATCTACTTGTCTGTTTGAGTGGCCACTGTTCGCATGAACGACCACGAGGTGGCAGCCATCTTGTTTGCATCAACAGCGGGCTTGATCGTCGAGTTCCTGGAACTAAAATCGGACACAGAAACTCCTGAACACCGCTGGACTTCCTTTCACCTGCGTTCGGTTCTATACAACTTAGAAGCGCACTGTTCGGTGGAATCGTTTGTCTGGATGAGGGGAACAAGCTCCAGGGTAAGAACATTGACTATGTTCGGTTTTTAAATTACCGAACTAGACCGACCGCAAGCCCTGATTCTCTGGAACTGTTTTGGGCATGGGACCATGCATGCGGTCGGTTAAATTATGACTTCCAGGAAATTCCTGAACCCCTGAACCAATCTGTGTGATTTTTGGATATGTTGGTCACCCAGATCGGAGCTATCAGGGGATGTCACTTTTGTGGGGGTTTTGTTTGTTTTGTAAAAATGTATGTTTTCTGTGCCTGGAGATAATTGAGTTTAATACAGTGCTAACGCAATTATCTCCCAGGCACAGGGGAGGGATTGACTTATTTTGTACGGGAGTGTCCTGGACCTGAGAGCCAATGTAATTGTGTGTGTGTTTTAACTGTAGTCTACTCTCAGGTCCAGGGGGGAGTGCACCTTGCATGGGGACTTGCATATAAGGCCAGTTGTGGCTGCCAGTAAACTAATTCCTGCTTACCCTCAACATAGAGTCTCATCTCATGTGGGAGGGGGAACAGCTGTATCACTCTGGGGATTGCTATATCACTATACTCCCCTGGGATTATAATCACTTGCTCTTTTAAGAGCATATTGCTACACTCTCTTGGAGGAGAGGTCTACCCACTGGAAGCTGGATCCTGGTCTTGGGTCCAGGGTGGGTAGAGGACAGCGAGACCCCATCCAAGCTGTAAGGCTGGAAGTGGGGACTACAGTGCTGATAGTGTCTGGTTGAGTGCTTGGAAGTAATAGGAGGTTCTAGGAAGCAGCGATTGGCGGAGGCACCCAGTCGGGGTGCCAGGCTGTCCGCCACATTCAGCATCTCCATGCTTTGCATGGAGGCACTGAATTTTACCAATAGAGATCATGCACAATATCCTCCTATGCACAATATGCACAATATCCTTTCCTATGTGAAAGCATTGTCTTCGCTAAGATCATAAAAAATAAATGATCTCCGCTATGGAGGTGAGACAAGCTGCAGCGTAACAGGCACAGTGCAGATAAAAAGGTGAGTAAAAACACCTCTCTTGTGATCAGAGGGGGGCAGATACCTAAACACACACAAACACTGACAGAGACATACACACACATTTACATTTTTAATTTTAATCCTCCCTACGTTTGAGAGCTGAGTGGATCTTTCCCTGGGGTCCAGTGGGGCTGCTCTCTCTTTTTGCGCACAAGGGAGCAGTAATCCACCTGTAGCTCCTCTATGCTCCCTGTAGGGATGCCAGGGCCGGAATTACGTCATATTTCGGCTCCCGGCATCATTAAACAGTGCAAGGGAGCAGAGAGGAACTGCAGGAAGATCACTGCTTCCTTGCATGCTGCCTCAGCCGACCACCTTCATGCTGGCTACAATCCTCCCTGAGCCGGCCGCCCACTAAAGGGCAGACAAATCCCAGGCTCCAGAGCGAAATTTCTAGTCGCCATGATGACCTGGCACTTGGGATTTGTCGAGCCCTGCTTTACTGTTGAATTCCTACAATGTCTACTGATAACTGTATTGTCTGATAAGCTTAAATAAACATTGTCGAAAAAAATAAACCCCTGGGTCATTACTCAAAATTGGATGTCAATGCTCTATATGTAAGTCATGTCCGGAATGGAGATGCTGTAACACGCAAATCTAAAGGAAATCTTAAAGGAAAATGTACCAGTCCTGAGAGCCGCACTAGCCTAATACAGATAAACAAAATGTCTGCAAGCAAACAGAGCATAAACGAGAGACAGGCTAAAGTATAGGTAAAAAAAGAGATACACAGAATCGATAGTCAGGACAAAGCAAGGATAACAGAGTGCAAGAATGGTCAAACAAGCCAAGGTCAGAAAACAGTAAACCTAATAGGCAGTATAAACACACTCTCAGGCAACATGAACCACAACTGTGCAAGGAAACAAGGACAACCAGGAAGTATTTATACTCTATGCTTGGTTATGATTACATATGGGATACAAGCACACACCATCAAAAATTGCCTAATTACATATAAATAGAGACCCGGCATGAATGACATCGCTTCCAGGATCGCACGGCCCTGGAAAGGACATATATTACTACAGGTTTCTAATGGTTGGAATAAACACATTATATTCATCTAGCTCCAGGCAACCATTGATAATAAATAGCTGTACTACCTTCTACAATGTAATGGAGATGCCATTTGATATTCTGAAGAGTGTTGGTGTTTTGTAGAACTCATTATGTCATGTATTACGTTACAGTTAAAGAATGGGACATTGAATTAATTTTAACATTGAAGAGTGTTTTTACCAAGCTAATACTTCCCTAGTAGTATGTATAATGGACTAGTTCACTCTAGTGAGTGTTTACAGAAATATGTAATTGATTATTAAATGTTAGTGGTATTATAAAGCTACACTGATGTGGCACACTTACTCCACAAAAATTTTAAAAAAAAATTAAAATCGGATTGTACCATTGCACAATGTGGTCATTAAAAACCTTAAACCAGTGGTTCCCAACGTTTTTTCAATTGTGTGCCCTCTTGGCAGCCCATCTCCATAAATTGTACCCCTCTTATTAGCGAAATGTTTGTAATTAATATAGTTGCTGTTCTATCAAATGTATACATTTTTCTCTGCCCCATTTCTCCTTTTTCACTGCCCTAGGCTCCCCTTCTGCCCCAAGCTCTCCTGCTTCTTCTCTGCCTCAGGCTACCCTGATCTTCTTCTGCCCCAGGCTCACCCTGATCCTCCTCTGCCCCAGGATCTCCCTGAACCTCCTCTGCCCCAGGCTCTCCCTGATCCTCCTCTGCCCCAGGCTCTCCCTGATCCTCCTCTGCCCCAGGATCTCCCTGATCCTCCTCTGCCCCAGGATCTCCCTGATCCTCCTCTGCCCCAGGCTCTCCCTGATCCTCCTCTGCCTCACCCTCTCCCTGATCCTCCTCTGCCTCACCCTCTCCCTGATCCTCCTCTGCCCCAGGCTCTCCCTGATCCTCCTCTGCCTCACCCTCTCCCTGATCCTCCTCTGCCCCACCCTCTCCCTGATCCTCCTCTGCCCCAGGCTCTCCCTGATCCTCCTCTGCCCCAGGCTCTCCCTGATCCTCCTCTGCCCCAGGCTCTCCCTGATCCTCCTCTGCCCCACCCTCTCCCTGATCCTCCTCTGCCCCAGGCTACCACTGCTTCTCATCTTCCAATTCTCAACTAACCTCTTAAAGACCACTGACTAGGAAAAATCCCTTTATATCATGGTATACTGACATGTTACTGGTCTTTAAGCTGTCAATATTTAAAATACAATAACATTAATAGTATTATATATAATACTGTGTACTGTATATGGCTGTCTCAACACTAAAAACTGATTTAATATTACATTATATTACATAGAGAATTGTTTCAAGAAACTATTTACGGTGAACCAATTCACTGCTCTCATCCGGCTTCTGGACCTTCATTGGGTGGCGGCTGGAGAGGGGTGACGTGAGAATATGGCGCTCCTCATGGCTAACTGCCATTTGGAAATGGATGTGGAAATAAGTTCCGCCATTACAGATTCTGGAAGAACTTGTTCGTACCCCTGAGGGTACGTGTACTGCAGGTTGGGAACCCCTGTTTTAAGGGACCACTCCACACCGCTATTGGTGAGGAGTATCCTAGTTTAACCCCAGTTTATAAAAGTGCCGCTATCTATGATAAATCAGTACTTTTATATTTCCTAGGAAACACTCACTTGCTGTCAAACAGCCAGAGAGCTTTGCAGCCTCCTTCCGTTAGTTCCCTCCCACACAGACCTCAGATCAGCTCCTCAGCTCCATAGACCAGACATGCAAGTGTGCACGAGCCAGTGCGAGTGGACACCAATTTAGAGGCTTCTCATTGAGAACGGTTATTTCCCAGTGAAGAGACTGAAAATCTCTTCTGGGAAACAAAGGGGAGGGCTTTAAGGCTGTAGTTCATAACATTTGCAGTCTTTGAGAGTTCTTTTAAGATATATACCTAGTGAATACATGAATGAAAAAATAATGCTTGTATGCATTGGGGTATATCTACTAAGCAGTGATTACAAAATTTGGGCAGTGGAGTGTTCCTTTACACTAAAAATGGCTACCATTGCCACGGCAGTTATTTGATGATCTAATTCCTGACTAAGTATCATGAGAAATGTGGTCCACAGACATATGCAGTGCAATGGTTAGTCCATCATTGTCTTATAACATCATTAAATGTTCTACTTATTTAATTACAGCAGAACACTATATAGCTGCTGGTGCTAAGTGAGAACATTTCATGTTGGTATAGACTTGTTAGAAAATTGATAGCAATGGAAGTAAGCATTATCATTGGGCTTTGAGTAGTTAAATAGAATCGTATCTAATCATATAGTAGGGTTACTTTACTGGCAGACTCATGCCATCCCACTTCCATTACAAGAGGATATGTAATTGACCTCAATGAGAGCACATGGAGGGGGCAAGCAGAAAGTACGCCTCGTAGCCCTTTACAGAGGGACGTGCAGAGTAAAATCACTCTGGCAGTAGGCATGTATTTTTACCTTCTGATGTTTCCATAGTAACAAATGCATGATTCTTACAAACCCAGCCTCATCTTTTATAAGTCAATTATTTATTTTTATATACATACATAGATACATACATGTATGCACAAAGGAACTTAATAGTCACTTCTGTTTCATTAATTACAAAATTATTTGTGAAGAATAGAATGTTGGAAAGAGTAGAAAATTGACCTATAAGCTCAGCAGAACTTTTTTTTGTTTTTTTTTTGTTTCATGGAATATGGAATATAATATTATGACATATTAACAAGTTACTGATTTTGGTTGTCACATGTACTCGTGAATATTTTATCTGGAAAGATATGAAAGCATGATAATTTGTAACTTTTAGAATATCAACTGGGGAAAGATTGATGGAGAAACAGCATCTCTCTGGAGTTGAAAAGATTTGTAATTTTTTTTATTTATTTTTATAATTCTTTATTTTAGCTGTGCATATATAGGACAAACAGGCTTGCTGAGCCACAACAGCTAGAGCAGGCTTTGCAATAGACATAAAGAGGCCTTTGTATGGCATTCAGTATCATTGCACACTTTTTAAATTAATAGGTAACAGGAGATAACTAAAAATGGTTCCATCACAGAGGGCTCTGAGAGAGAGAAAATCTGTAAAATAATATATGCTCATAAAAAATAAAAACTTAGAACACAAGGAGTAAGCAATACACATGAAATCAGACAACATTTGCAAGATTTATCTTCTATCCTGATAGGAGTCAGAACCTACCGAGTAAGGAGAGCAATGGGGGAAGTGAAGCTAAGGATTCTGTAAAGCAAGCAGAACATCTACGTCAACTGAGATCTTATATTTGATCTTACCTGAGTAGATATACCTCCGGAGAGAGTCTAATGAATTGATATATCAATATATTTAATATGTTTGTTTAAGAAGAACATAATTGTTCTACTTCTTAAAAGTGCAGCATTTGATTAGCTCAGTTTTCCTTGAGTTTTAGTCTTTAGTGTATTGTGGCATTTACATGAGTTGGTAGGCAGTTTGTACATTGCTAGTAAACTGGGGGGCTAGTAAACCGGGAGGAGTGCATATAGTTACTCAGTGGAAGCTGATACATAGGGGCACTTGTGGCAGTGCCCCACCAGTTTTTTTTTTGTGGGAAACAATGATTTGCAATAGTTTAGAAATGCTAAGATTATTTTTATGGGGCGGAGGAAGGTAAGCTAAAAATTATGGGGACTGTTAGATTAACATAATTCATTGCCTACGTATGTGTAAAAAAAAAAAAAAAAGTATTTTTAATTCTCTAATATTTTTCAGTTTTCCAGAGCCACTCCCTTCTTATTAGTGACTGTGTAGAAAAACTTTCTTGAGCACAACTAAATATGTCAAATAAATGGGACAGAAATCTGTCCTGTTTCAGCAGTTTTTGCACTAGTCTCCTATAACGAGACCTATCATAGGCCTCCCATTGAGTTGCCATTCGGGCAACAGAGCCAGTTGTCAATGAATGGATGCATGCTATTGACCTCTTTATTCAGGGGCCATCATTGGCTCATAGTACCAGGGGCAGGACAGGGGTCAGCAACTTTTGGCACGTGTGCCATCATGGCACTCGAGGTGCCTTTGCATGGCTCACGAGGCATCGCTCTGGCCTATCAGGAGTCCCAATGGGACTTCAGATATCTGCTAGTGCACACAGAGAAGTGAATGCAGGTGGTGGTGGGGGACAATTATTAATTCATGCATTGAAGCTCTTAGTTAGACTGAGAGAGCTGGAACATTGTATAGATACATTGTACTGTGTGAGTATCTATGTATTGCAGCTCTAGTTAATCCATCACAATATTCTTTAAAAAAAAAAAAATATGTACATGTGGGGTGTGATTCAGAGATTTATGGCAGATAAGAGTGTTACAATGTCACTATTAATACATTTTAAAAATATATATTTTGAAACCGCAATTTCCTACCTGTAGTTATAGCCCTATAACTTGCAAAAAAAAAAACATTTAAACACTGGGTGTTTTTAAACTCAGGACACATTTTTGAATCTATTTAGCAGTTTTTTTCATTAGCTATTGTAGATAAGTAAAAGATTTTTCAAGTAAAAGTCAAAAAACATGTTTCCTTTTTCAATTTTTTTCACCATATTTTATTATAATTTTTTAAAGTAAATTATATGACATGATACAAATAATGGTATGTAAATAAAACCCTTCTTGTCCTGAAAAAACAAAATATAATTTGTATGGGAACCGTAAATGAGAGAGAAGAAAATTACAGCTAAACACAAACACCACAAACGTGTTAAAACAGCTCTGGTCCTTAATGTACAACATGGCCAAAACAGTCCGGTCCTGAAGGGGTCAAACACAGCTTTTAAAAAAACAAGACAAAAACAGCTAGCAAACAAAGCATGGGCTATGATCCTAAAGGATCAGTGAACAGAAACAAGCCATGAACAGCAGTTTCCATCTTGTTCATCTCATCAACATGGCACTAGTTCTAGTCTGGATGTCAGTATCTCTGAGAGCATATAGCTAGGTACCAAAACAATTGTGGTGAAGCCAAAAATGGTAGAACTTCCCACAGTGTAGTTTAACACATCAGTGTTAAACATTGACATGTATTTGATTAGATGTGTGCATCACTTCCTCAGTGCTTCTTTGCAAGGAGCACTGGATTAGACAACAAGTCACAAAACAATGGCTCCACGATGATGTCGCGTGAGCTGGAGGAGGCAGCTGCTCCTAGAGAGGCATGGCGCTGGTGAAAAAAGGTGAGTAAAATGCTTCTTTAAGACTAATTTTTATTGCAGTTATGGGTGGCTCTAGATTTTATGTGGGACTAGGTGTAACATATTCATCCTCACCTTGCTAACTTCTCTAGAAAGTTGTCTCCTGCACGTAATTATGATATTGTCAACAGAGAATTGTTGGCCATTATACTAGCGCTTAAAGAGTGGTGACATCGTTTAAATTTTGGGCCTTGCTGAAATCCCATCACAAAACCACTTATTTGCAATATGTATACTGTCCCAAGTGTTCCACCTCCCCCGTTGGTTGTTTTTGGACAGGAGGAGTATAAAGTCTCTTCCATAATCGATTCCAGATTTTTTTCGTGGTTCCTTGCAGTATTGGCTTAGTTGAGTTTTTAACAGCCTGGTCACAAACATTGCAACCAGTGTCAAGGTTATCTTATAAGGTATGTCCAGATAGTACTTCAGTATCTGTTACATTGCAGATGTCAGTGACATTTCGAATAAAACGGTTGCTGTTAGGAATACTTGGATCCTAGAGCCTGTCTGTTACAAGTGGTACTTGGTTGAAAATGGTTCTGAGAAACTGCTATATATTGTAGAAGGAACGGTTAAGTGCAGTGTGCTAGGAAAGCAGCTAACGTACAGGGCAGATTACATTCATCTTTACAGACATTTATAGAATTCGTTGCCTCTTTTGAATATATAATGTGCTCCACAGCATTAGCTGCATATGCAGCTTGTGTAACGTCAATGCTAGCAGAGTTTTTACTGCTAGGCTACAGAGCTCTGCTTCTGTTACTGGAATCTTCATTATACAGTTTTGGTTTGTTTGTTTTTTTGACAATTTTATTTTGTAGTTGTAAAAATTATCATAGGGAGAAAGAAAGCAAGAATAAGATCTTGTGTAGAAACAAGGGGGGGTGGGGGGGATTAAGATGAAAGGATCACTATAGTCACCTAAATTACTTTAGCTAAATAAAGTTTTAGTGTATATATCATTCCCCTGCAATTTCCCTGCTCAATTCACTGACATTTAGGAGTTAAATCACTTTGTTTCTGTTTATGCATCCCTAGCCACACCTCCCTCTATGATTGACAGAGCCTGCATGAAAAAAAAAACTGGTTTCACTTTCAAACAGATGTGATTTACCTTAAATAATTGTATCTCAATCTCTAAATTGAACTTTAATCACATACAGGAGGCTCTTGCAGGGTCTAGCAAGCTATTAACATAGCAGGGGATAAGAAAATCTTAATTAAATAGAACTTGCAATAAAGAAAGCCTAAATAGGGCTCTCTTTACAGGAAGTGTTTATGGAAGGCTGTGCAAGTCACATGCAGGGATGTGTGACTAAGGTTCATAAACAAAGGGATTTAACTCCTAAATGGCAGAGGATTGAGCAGTAAGCCTGCAGGGGCATGTTCTATACACCAAAACTGTTTCATTAAGCTAAAGTTGTTCAGGTGACTATAGTGTCCCTTGAAGCTCACAATGTCCTAGGAGCACCATTTGTGAGGAAAGAAAAAGAAAGGAAATGAGAGCAGGGATGGTAGTTAGTAGAATAAAGGTATGGGTAGAAGTTGGGCCATGTCGGGTGAGCGATGAGTGAAAAAAAGATGAGAGCAAAACTCAGGTGGGGGTACGGAAAGAAAACAACTTGGCTCAAGGAAAGCTGTGAGGGACTCCGTGAACTTACTGATCTTAAGATGCATTACTTATACATCTGAGGACATCTCTCAAACTATTAAACCCACACCAGAGTGCAAATTCTCACAGTGCCCCAAAGTCATGAATGTACAACAATAGTTCTGTGGAGTGCAGTATTCTGCATTCCAAAGCTACAAAAGATAATATTATAACTAGATGTTATGTGATGGATACTTGGTAATATTCTATACACTCAGCTATTTTAGAGTTCCACATACATGCAAAGAACAAAGGTTAGACTTGAAGTCTAGGCCTAAAAGTGAGGTGCTGGGTGGACAAGAAGGATAGATAATGGCATTAAAAAGTATCCTTGTCAATGGATGTTACTGTGTGACATATATGTATATATGTCAATAAATATATGCTAGCGTTTTCCTGTTAGGATGTACTATGACCCAGCACACAAACTTAGGTCATAGCGCCCAGGAACAGACCGTAAAGTATATAAAGTATTAGAGATGTAGGTACAGGACCTTAGATTGGATGAAGTTATGGAATATCTCCAAGGAGGTAATAAACAGAATATATATAGAGTCTTGCCTGGTCAGCATAACAAACTTGTATAACTAGCCTGTTAATAGGGTGCTTGATACCAGACTTTGGATGCAAACCTGAACCTGCTAACGCGTTTGTTACATCTGGGCTAGACTGAGCAAATGGCTGAGGTGGTAAGGAGCAAGTCCCTATGTGTGTACTAGGGAGAAACCAAAGAAAGAGGAACTCTCTGTAGAGGATAGATTATGCTATCCGCTACCTATCCTTTAAAGGACAAGTATTCTGGACATCAGTGGTCAGACGTCACTGCTTGCCTTTCTTCCATTTCTGACTGGATGTCCTCCCACTTTCTGTAACTCAATCTCTCTAAAACTGAGCTCCTTGTCTTTTCCTCCTCCTAATACTGATCCTCCTCTTTCGCTCTCCCTTCAAGTTTGTGGTACCCACATCAGTCCATCCTTGCAAGCGCGCTGTCTTGGTGTCATACTTGACTCTGGTCTCACCTTTGAGACTCACATCCAGCATGTTGCCAAATCCTGTAGATTCCATCTTAAAAACATAGCTCGCATCCGCCCCTTTCTTGCACCAGATACTACCAAGGAGCTTGTCCATGCTCTAGTAATTTCCCGCACGGATTATTGTAACCCTCTCCTGATTGGTCTTCCCAAAAGCCGTACTGCACCGCTACAGTCCGTAATGAACGCTGCTGCCAGACTGATTTTCCTCTCTAGTCGTTTCTCTCACACCTCACCCCTCTGCCAGTCCTTACATTGGCTTCCTGTATGCTATAGGAGTCAATTCAAGGTACTAA
The DNA here is from genome assembly GCF_036172605.1 of Pelobates fuscus. Classification (NCBI taxonomy): domain Eukaryota; kingdom Metazoa; phylum Chordata; class Amphibia; order Anura; family Pelobatidae; genus Pelobates; species Pelobates fuscus. The sequence continues at coordinate 231,394,747 of NC_086322.1, forward strand.
TTCACACCTGTAAAGCACTGAACAACTCTAGCCCCTCTTATATCTCCTCACAGATCCATAGGTATGTCCCTTCTCTGTCTCTCCGCTCTGCCCGTGACCACCTCCTGTCCGTTGTCCGCACCCGTACAGCCAACTCACGCTTGAAGGACTTCTCGCGGGCGGCTCCCTTCCTATGGAATAGCCTGCCTACCGCCATCAGACTCTCCCTTAGTCTTGCATCTTTTAAGAAGTGACTTAAAACCCATCTCGTTAGGAAAGCTTATGGCCTCCAAGACTAATCTCTACCTCACATACCTGTCTCTTGCCCTCTCCTAAAGGGCACCTTATTTGACTGCAAATTCCTATCCTAATGTGTTTTACACCCCACCTCCTATAGAATGTAAGCTCGATTGAGCAGGGTCCTCTTCGACCTATTGTTCCCGTAAGTTTATTTGTAATTGTCCTATTTACAGTTAAATCCCCTCTCATAATATTGTAAAGCGCTACGGAATCTGTTGGCGCTATATAAATGTCAATAATAATAAGAGACACGCTCCGGAAAATTAAAGGGTACTTGCGACATTACTGGCTGAGTTGGTGCTTTGAGGCTGAGTAGTGCTATTCGCAAAGGTGCACACTCGTTTTTGGCTAAACTGACCAGGATTACTCGGTTGGAGAACAATGAAATGGAGTATTGCTTTTTAAACCTTTAAAAAAAAAAACACAAAGATTAACACAACGCACAATTAACGCTTTTAGTTCTGCCACATGAAATACAGTACTCCTTTGGAAAATATTTTTTTTCCAACACACTATTTTTTTTTTTATTTTTTTTTTTAAATTCTTTATTTTCATTTGTGCATAGTTGGTACAAACATTCTTGTCAAGCCACAACAGCTGAAACAAGTTATTTCTTTCGGGCATAGGTAAACAGTGGTAACTTCCATAACTCAGCACTTTTTATATTAGATAGATGCATAATACAGTTTAACTGTGGAGTGACTGTTGTAAGTTATAGGTGTTGAATAGACAAGTGTGCAGCCCCTGAGTAAGTGCGACTTCGGGTGCCTGTTCTAAGCTTTGATGGGGTAGGGCACATCTGTCGCCACTTGGTCAATAGGGTGAAACTAAGGTTATGAGATTAGTAGTGGGTCAGAGCGACCTGCACCCCCTTTCCCGGACTCTTGAGACTGCAAAGTCGGTCGTGTATCGTATCGTCTAATAATACAAAAAGGGGGTGAGGTGGGAGGGGGAGAACATGTGGTGATATTGCAGCAGGTACTTGCAGTTTTCGAGAGGACATATGTCAATGTCAGTGGTCGTCGGTAGTCAGTTGAAAATCATGTGTAAAACATATATGAGCAAACAAAACATTAAACATAGAGCATTAAACATAAAGCATAAGCATGGAACGCTTCTTGTGAGGGCTCGAGATGAGAGCCTGGGCCGAAGGTTTGCGGCCTTGGCGGTGTCATGAAAGTCAAGGCACCGAGGCAGATGCCGGTTCTCCTCGCTGGGCCGCTGGTATGAAGGGTTGTGCTGTGGCAGGATTCCAGGTTGTAGTTGTCGTCTGCTTGCTAGAATCCGTGGGACCCGGCTTGTTTCTTCCCAGTGCTAGTTGCCGTAGGACATCTTGTATTTCGGTAGCTTCATATATTTTATGGGTGCCAGTGTCTCTGGTTATGATCAGGGCCCTAGGGGAGCCCCAACGGTAGGGTATTTTGTGTGCTATGAGTTCTGTAGTCAGGGGGTCGCAGGGATCTTCTCCAGTCCATGGTGGCCTTGGACAAGTCGGGGTAAAATGTCAGTGAGCGGTTTTCGAAGTGTAAAGGTGACTTACTGCGCACGGCCGCCATGACTGCTCGGCGATCTCTTCCATGCTGAAATCGAACGATTACATCGTTCCCTGTCTCCGGTGTGCCGGTGTGCTGACCAGGGATGCGGAAGCAGCTGTCTAGCGGCATGTCTTTGGCCTTCTTGGGCGTGAATAACGTGTTGAGCAGTCTGCGGAGTAGGTGTGGCAGCTCAGTAGGCTCTACTTCTCCAGGTAGGCCTCGGAATTTTACATTGCTTGCGCGCCTTTTATCCTCGAGTGCCGCCATATTGATTTGGTGTTGTTTCTGCGTTTTTTGCAGGGTGGCAAGTTGTTGTTCAACCGATGTTAGGCGGGAGTCTTGTGCGGCAGTGTTTAGCTTCGCGTTTTGCAGTCGGGCCATCACTCCGCTGATCTCATCTCGGAAAATTCCGATGGCTGCTATATTGCGGCGCAGTTCTCCCAGCATGACTGTAAGCCTTTCCTCTGTGAGGCTAGGTTTCGGGGGTGGAAGGGACGGTCTGCTCGCCGCTCCCATACCATAGTCTTCTTCTTCGGACTCGATGGCCTCACTGTACGAATGGTACAGGCCCTCGATTTGCGGCGCCATATCAGGCCTCTGGGAGTTTTGAGACCTCCGCAGTAGTTCCCCGATGTCCAGTGGCGTACACACAACCCATCGGGCCCCGGTGCGAAAACTGATCTATGGGCCCCCCCACCCCCCCCGCTTACTCTGCGCGGGCTGGGGCCGCAACACATGGCGGGCGGGCACCTGGTCGCAGGGCTGCGACCCGTGCGACCGCGGTATGTACGCCAGTGCATGCATAAACACATACACTTAAAGGACCACTACAGACACCCAGATCAAATCAGCTCAATGAAGTGGTCTGGGTGCCAGGTCTCTCTAGTTTTAACCCTGCAGCTGAAAACAGCAGTTTCAGAGAAACTGCTATGTTTCACTGAGGGTTAATCCATCTCTAGTGGCTGTCTCATTAACAGCCGCTAGAGGATTTTCTGCGATTCTCACTGTGAAAATCACAGTGAGAAGACGCTGAACGTCCATAGGAAAGCATTGAGTAATGCTTTCCTATATGGGCGGTTTGAATGCGCGCGTGGCTCTTGCCACGCATGTGCATTCGGAGCTGAGAGGCGGATCGGGACGGAGAGATCCCCAGCGCCAAGGGAGCCCGGCGCTGGAGAAAGGTAAGTGCTTTAGACACACACACACACACAATCTCATGAACAGACGCACACATTTACTGACAGACACACACTCAGTGACAGACGCACACAAACATACTCAGTAACAGACACACACACTAACACACTCACTAACACAATCACTCACACTAACACACTCACTCACACTCACTCACACTCACTCACTCACTAACACACTCACTCACTAACACACTCACTCACTAACACACTCACTCACTAACACACTCACTCACTAACACACTCACTCACTAACACACTCACTAACACACTCACTCACTAACACACTCACTCACTAACACACTCACTCACTAACACAAACTAACACTAACACACTCACTAACACACACTAACACACTCACTAACACAATCACTCACACACTCACTAACACACTACCACTAACACACTACCACTAACACACTACCACTAACACACTACCACTAACACACTACCACTAACACACTACCACTAACACACTCACACTAACACACTCACATTAACACTAACACACTCACTAACACACTCACTAACACACTCACTAACACACTCTCTCACTAACACACACACACACTAACACAAACTAACACTAACACACTCACATTAACACACACACTCACTCACTAACACTCACACACTCACTAACACACTCACATTAACACACTCACTAACACTAACACACTCACTAACACACTCACTAACACTAACACACTCACTAACACACTCACTCACACTCACATTAACACACTCACTAACACAAACACACTCACTAACACTAACACACTAACACTAACACACTAACACTAACACACTCACATTAACACACTCACTAACACTCACTAACACACTCACTCACTACCACTCTCACTAAAACACTCACTAACACTAACACACTCACTAACACACTCACTAACACACTCACTAACACACACACACACGTTTTTTCTGTTTTTTAAATTTTATCCCCCCAGCCTCCTTACCTGTGTGAGAGCTGGGGGATTCCCTAGGGTCCAGTGGTGTTGCTGGTCACCCGGCTGGCGGGCGCGCGAGGGAGCTCTGTCCCCTGGGTGCTCCCTCTTCAGCTCCCTCGCGCGCCGCGTACTGATGCCGGAGCCGGAAGATGACGTCATCTTCCGGCTCCGGTTTCAGTGCGGTGCGCGAGGGAGCTGAAGAGGGAGCACCCAGGGGACAGAGCTCCCTCGCGCGCCCGCCAGCCGGGTGACAGCAGGGCCAGCCTCGGGGGGCCCGGAGGTGGCCGGCTCCTGGGCCCCCCAGCAGAAGAGGCTGGCCCTGTGGGTACATACCGGGTCGCAGGGGCGGCCGGGCCCCCTGGTGGGCCGGGCCCGGTCGCAGCCGCGACCCCTGCGACCCTGGTATGTACGCCACTGCCGATGTCAGCCGCATAGGGGGGTTTGTCCGGCTTAGCTTTTTTATTTCGCCGCCCCATGTTTATCTTGCGATCCTGTGGCTGATTTTTGCTTTTAAAACACGATTTTTCTTCTGTTTTCAGGGTTTTTGGGCGAGTTTCCCTCGAAGCTCGAGGCAGATGCGTCCTCTCGGTATGGCTGCTGGCTCCGCCCCCCTCCAACACACTATTAAACCTTTTCAGTCCACACTGGTTTATGAGCCACAGACTTAACCCTTTAGGTGTCTGTAGAGATTAAACCCGTTAAATACAAATGCCCAGATGTTTGTACTAAGATTTTCTAGATGGTTTACCTTTCAGAGCTTGAGGGTGATATCTATCAGAAAGGTTCTACAGTCTCTGCGAGCATCTCTGCAAAGTTCTGCTACATAGCCAAAATCAGAAAAATCTAGAGTAGTACAAAAAAGCCAAGTAAAAAGCACAAAGTGGTCACATGAACCACAGAAGTGTGATTTTAGAGGAGGAGGTTGATGCTTTTATAGTGTGAATTTTGCATATGTACAATGTCATTTTGGCTTCAGAAAAATGTACAGGGGAAACGTTTGACTAGTATATGGTGTGGCCATGTTGACATAGGCAGGGCTTCCCATAAAAACAACTGTCTGGATGGTGAGTAGCATGGAAGATACTACAGCTTTGGGAGACTGAAGAAAGAACCCTAAAGGCAGCATGGGACGTTCTGCCCATAGGGGATCATCTATATTGGTAAGTAGGCGTGATGTGCTTAGCAATATCTGCTATTGGATGTGTGCTGTTATGTATCTGTGTGATTGTGGTGATAATTAGTTTTGTATGAATGGCAAGTTATGCAAGTATGTGAGTAACTGGTTATATAAGTATGTGAGTAACTGGTTATGTACGTGTGTGGCTAATTAAATATGTATGACTAATTCTGTACGTGTTTGGCTAATTAGAAGTTTGCATGTAGTGAGTTATTTATGTGTGGCTAATCATGTATATGCTTGTCTGAAAAGGGGTAGTGGAAAATCTTTTCTTCTGGGATCAATGAATGGTAAAGATGGCCCTGGTGGGAGACATAAAGGGACTAATCTGAAGGAAGTGGGAGACAGCAAAAAATATATATTTAGAAGTGGGAGTACCCATGGGACAGGTGGTGGTGAATTTATAAATCACGAAACAAAGGACAGGAGATCAAAGGTGGAGGTAACTGCATTAGAAATAGGGAAAATGTAGCAGTGATGGGAAGGAACAAGTGAATATACAGACAAGAGTTGGGGGGGAAAAGTGACAAGGAGACTGAGAAGTGATGAGGTATTGGGGACAAATGGGGAACTGAGACCAGCATTGAGTCAATTGGATGAACAAAGGATGCTGGATAGTAGAAAGCAGTAGCAATGGCAAGCAGGTACAGCAGGAAAATGGCACCATAGTGCTGAAAAAGGCTATGTGGATCTAGTAGTAAAGAATAAGAAAAAAGTATTACTGGATTTTGGTGTGAAACCTCTTAAAGTATAGTAACTGAAACCTGGTGACAAATAACATGCCAGCAAAAACAGTAATATATGAAGCTCAAAATCATAGAAAATGGGATGGTCAGAATATAAACTAGGATCAGGGAACTCTAAATTTGTAAAAGCCAATTAACAAGGCGAAGGCAGGAACCAGGAAGTCAGCAGTAGTGTACACAATAGAGGGTGCTGTCCAGCATAATGAAACTCTATGCTCATTGCACATGGATAAATCAGTAGACTTGTACATTCACGCTTTTCAGCTGCTACGAACAAAATGCATTTTAATTCCAAATTCCAAACGAATCGATTATCCGGGATTTACTTATTCAAATTCCGGATGTGTAGATTAAAAGGAATTTCATTTGTTTGTAGTAGCTGAAAAGCATTAATGCACAAGTCTTGTATTTATAGGGACTTGATTGCCATTGGAAACACCTGAAACCTACCACAGATGTTTGATCACCAGAACAGTAAATCATGCAAGGCAACAAGTGGTATTGCAGGCAAATTGTAAGCACTGGGCTGGATCTATGCATTGTGGCCAGAGCTGTTATTGCATGCACAGTACAAGTACAAGTGTGGATCCATCTAACTGTGACTGAAGCAAAGACATTTGTGTACTTAGATGGGAAAAAATGTAAAGGGGTTTGGGTAAGAAGATATGAAAAATTAAAATGTAAGGACACTTCTCACCTCAAAATTAATCATTTCACTAAGTTTTGAAAGGAAAAAAATCTCTCTCTCTCTATATATATATGTAAAAAAAAAAAAAAAAGATAAAATCTCACCCCTACTACGTTTAGTATAACAGCCATATACATGCACCATTAGTTGTACAGTATTTGAGTAGAGGCGCATTAGTTAGTATAACGTGCCTCCGGTGGATGTCATACGAGGTTAAAGGGACAGGGCCACTGCACCCAGACCACTTCATTCAGTTAATTGGACTTGGTGATTATAGTGACTTTAGATGTTAGAATGTTTGCTATTCTTCTGTATATATGTTTGTGCAGATGTTTGTATATTTTTTTATTGTGTGAGAAAGATTTTTTATAAGTACACAAACACTGATATGTGTATGAATGATGTATATTGTATTCCTACATTTGCACGACCAAAGACTTCTGAAACTGTTTTCGCATTCACTACATACATATGTGTCACGGGTATTTTTAAGTGAGGCTTGGCAGGGCTGAGGACAGCAAAATAACAGTCAACATAATTTTGTGGCTGCAATGCTCAATTGATATTACGTTGTTTTTTTTTGTTCGTTTTTTTTATATATATATATATGTCTGTTACAGCCAGTTTGTGTAGCCATGCCTTAATATTTGCCTGCAATGCCCTGTTTATAAGTATGTGGAGATTCCTTTATGAGTGCTTGCATTATCCAATTTGTATATTTATGTTCGTTTAATTTCCAGTTTGTATATGGATTTAATTAGACTCAGTAAAGCTCGGGGCTCATGAAGCCCTTAATCCAGGATTTATTGTGACAGAGTTTGTTTTGGGTTTTGGCCGTTCTAAATGCAAGGCTTGGTGGCGCGGGTAGGGTTAAATGCAAATAGCATGGCTCAGGTTTCTAGAGAATGGAGCTTACCCAAGCCTTGGTGTGTTTGTCAGATAAATGGAGAAAAGCAGGAGAAGCAGAGATAATAAATACCTCCTGTCTAGTTCTCTTTGGCTGACGAGGGGGCTTCTTATGTTTATCTGCACCACGCAGGTGGGAGATTATTCCAACTCCCCCCAATTTCATCCTGGATTTGTCTTGTGCAGAGATGAGGGTCTAGTCATTCCCTGCAGCATTAGCCACCCCATCCCCCACATTATCCTCCCCCTTTCACAGTGATGATGGTTCAGGCTGCTGTAAAAAAACCCTAAAATCTGCATTCCTCTCCTTGCTGGAGGTGGCTGTGGATAACATGGATTGATCAGCCTGTGCCAGCAGCATCTCTGCCATTCCCTCCCTCGGCTATGGCTACAATGTTACGACACTGCAAAGTGCAGGGAGACAGGTGGAGTCCGGTTTCCACGGCAACCACATCCTTATAAGGAGAGAGCAGGCAACTCACATTGCAAAGGTCAGGAGTGAGGCAGGCGGAATGCTAGAGCCGGACGGTGCCCGAACCAGCTGCAGATCTCTGGGTGAACGTTCCATGCACGAGCCCGGCAGGGGGGATACAGCAAGCCCCCCCCCCCCTCTCCCCCAACCACCGTCAGTATGGAATGCTGGGCTGGTAATCGAACCTTCACGGACATGTATCTTGTGATGGATTAGCAGTCAGGGCAGGATTTAGCTGTGACAGCCTCAGACTGGTACCTGTATAGGTAAGAAGGAATTTTTGAATTGTCTGCTTGGCATTCTTCACGGACAATCACCATTCCATCTCCTGTTATATTATCAGCCAGTGTCCTGTCTAGTGATCATAAGTAGGATACATCACTACCTTGGTGACAGCTTGCACCAAGGCATTACATATCCCCTTGTGATCCACTCCTCACCGGCTTCTTCCCGTCTCTCTTTGTGCTATCATGTAGCAGGTTGTAAATGGAGAGTTGTTGCAGACAGGTGTAAACAAGAACAGAGCCAGTATTGTCTGCTGGGAGCAGCAACCTGAGACAATCCCATTTGTTTGTATTTCCTTTCACACTCCAGTTATGGTGTTCTTGACAGGTAACTGCCACGCTCCCATGCAACTGCCCCCCCCCCCCCCCCCTCCCCTCCCTTCACTTAACCCTTTATGTGCCATGGTGGTATGCAAAGCCTGGCATAAATTGTTGATAAAATATGCATAGTGTATTCACTACACACTGGCTGCATTACTTCATCTCTATCACTGCATTACACCTGCTGATCACTGCTTTCACTGCACTGGATCTCATTGCCATCCTTGTGCACTACAGATGGGCACCCGTAAAATTGAGGGTGGATTTTAACTCCTGTCACCCCCAGTCAATCTTCAGCTGAGGATAATAAGAGTTCTATCTTTATAATTGACTGACTGTAAAATGTTGCTCTCCTCATGCCTAGCGGTTGCTGCTAGATCTTGCTTGTATGTCACGTAATTTCATGGTCTTTGAGCAATAAAATAATCTCTGTAATACAATTTTACCGTTGTATGCTATATGTCTTTTTTCCTCTCTATCTATTCATGCATGAACTAAGCAATTTGAATGTTCACAAAGAGGATGTGTGTTCCTATAGATTTATATTGCATTTAATTTATTTTATTGCTATATTGACAGAAGGATGGCTGCAGTTAGTATTTGTATGCTGATAAAGTGAATAAATCCTCTACCTACCACCTTACAATCAGTGAACTAAATTTTTAGTGTACATCGCCCGTAGACTAAGTATTATTTTAATATGATGTTCACAGTTAATTGCACAATCATGGTATCATGTAAAAAACAAACAAACCCTTCTTCTGTCTTTTTTTTCTTTCTACCCAAGTCAGGAATCTATTTTGCATTCTAGTTCCCAATCCGTGATTATGCCAACTTCATAGATGTATTTATTAATTCAGCCAAAAAATACTTACTAAATTTATAGAATCTTTGTTCTGCCTGCCACTTGAGCCGTATTGAACATTTGACATTGTACTGTCTGAAATGTGAATGTATCACACTGAGTGCAATATGTGTCATTGTGCATTTCACAGTTAGTCTCAGCAAGAGATACTCTGTGCTCATAACCAAAGAGACGGCCATGTAGATAAGGGATTGATGACTGCTAGGATACCACCTGTTACTGACTACATTACCCACCATGCTTCACAGGCCAGCAGAAGAAAATGGGAATTGTAGTGTGCAACAGATGGTAGGCTAAGGGTTTTCTGTAACCTGTACTGAAATGATCATTACATCACTTGCTTGGCTCTAGATTAGCTGTTAGGACATACACACATTCTTGTGGATTAAACAAATGCTTACTGTGGAGGAACACAGTCTGGTGGGAAGAACTGGCAAGATTTTGACAAAGTGAAGCTGACGTTTCGACACAAGAGACTAAGATTTGTGGTGTGTGTCCCCCAGCAGGAAGGAGGCTAAGCAAAGACGCTGTTGGCATCACGCATAGTGTGATAATTAATATCCTAGCAATTACTTGACATTTTTGTTCAGTTTTGTATTATTGTAAATTTAGTGGCTTATTAATGTATAATGTTATTTAGATAGTAGCAAGCATATGTAACGAAAACACTTAGTAAGATTTATCTTCAGAGAATACAAAATCTAGTAAGAGAAAACAAAAATAAATGCATCCTCACTGTGACAATATATAGCGCGGGTTACAGTATGTTTACCTGGAAGTAATGGGGGTGCCTACATCAAAGAATTTAGTGTAATGATTAATCTGCCTTAAAGAGGCCCTTCAGACCCGTAAAGCACTTTAAAGGGCCACTATAGTCACCCAGATCACTTCAGCTCAATTAAGTGATCTGGGTGCCAGGTCCCCCATGTTTTAACCCAGCAGTTGTAAACATAGCAGTTTCAGAGAAACTGCTTTGTTTACTGTGCAGGGTTAACCCAGCGTCTTCCTGACAGCCGCTAGAGGCACTTCCCCGACGCTCAATGTGAAAATCACATTGAGCACGCAGAACGTTCATAGGAAAGCTTTCCTATGGGCGTTTTTAATGTGCCCGTGGCTTTGGCGCGCTTACGCATTCGGCTCCACTCGGGTGCTGACGCCGGAGGGGGAGGAGAGGTCACCAGCGCAGAGGGAGCCCGGCGCTGGATAAGGGTAAGTGGCTGAAGGGGTTTTAATGCCTTCAGCCCAACGGGAGGGAGGCCCTGAGTGTGGGGGGGGGACCTAAGGATTATATAGTGTCAGGAAAACCAGTTTGTTTTCATGGAACTATAGGGGTCCTTTAACCCCTTAAGGACACATGACATGTGTGACATGTCATGATTTCCTTTTATTCCAGAAGTTTGGTCCTCAAGGGGTTAAAGGGACACTCCAGGCACCCAGACCACTTCTGCCCATTGGAGTGGTCTGGGTGCCAACTCCCACTACTCTTAACCCTGCAAGTGTAATTATTGCAGTTTTTTATAAACTGCAATAATTACCTTGCAGGGTTAACTCCTCCTCTAGTGGCTGTCTACTAGACAGCCACTAGAGGGCACTTCCTGACTCACGCTGTGTGAGGACCTCCAGCGTCGCTCAGTTCCCCATAGGAAAGCATTGAAAATCTTTTTCAATGCTTTCCTATGGGGAGCGCTAATGCGCCGTGCATGCACATTAGGTCTCCTCGGCCGGTGGGCGGGATCAGTCTGGGTTATTTTTCTTCCTTGTGCCTCCATTTTGTTTTCCCATGACCATCACACTTGCAGTTTGTCTTTCTGTGGGATCCTTTGACTGATGGTTTGTGAATAAATCAGCTTAGCAACTGAAATGGAAATTGCATAAGCTCCACCTCATTCCTAAATTTGCCAAAGATAATATACCCCATGAGAAAAAGAAGTCCCTACTCTTTCTTTTGTATAATTAAAAAAACTAAAGGAAACTTAACAAAATAATAAGAAAAACAAGGAGAAATAGAGGAACTAAAAGGATTAATTTAAACGCAAATCCTGGAAAGGGACAAAACCACTTTACATCGGAAATATTGCCATATACAGTCATATAGAGATGGTTACAACCAAAATATTTGTATCAAAAAAGCTTCACCAATTCAGGATCTTTCAATTTAAAATAAGTTGTTGGTGCAAATGCTTGCTCAAACTGAGGAATGTAAAGAAACCGTATATACCTAGCTGCCTGCATATATACTCTGAATGTCCGATACTTGCGTCTTACGATGGGGCTTGATTTGTGAGGCTATTAGATTGTTTGTTTGTTTTTGTGATATCTATTGTCCAATTTTGCTTTTCTTACTTGCTTAAAATTTGACAAACTTGATGGCAGTCTTTTTTTTTTCTCTTAATCTAGATTGCTATGTTATTATGTCCTGCCTGATCAGTACTATATGTGTAATTGGTGTTTTTCTATTTGACCCTAATTTTAAAAGTGAAAAAGAAAGAAAAACTGTGATACATATGCGTTGTCAATAAATTGTAACCAACCCTAACCTTAGCACGCCTCCAGAAGTTACCCTTAACACTTAACCAGGCAATTTTTAATTATCCACTCTGTCCTATTGTAAATAATGAAACTGATCATCATGGGATTTAATTTTATGAATGTTCAGCACGTGCAATGTTTTCTTTTTTCCTTACCCTGTCTCCCTTTTCTCCTCAGTTGTTTCAAGGCTCCTCACCACTCCTGCTTTCAGGGACTTCTTGCAACTCGGATACACTGATGTATAGAGAGACACAGGATAATTCAGTTCCTGTGTGCCTAGATAACCCATCATCGGTAAGCCCCCATTTCTCTCCCTCCTCCCACTCTTGGGCAGGTTGTGTGTTAAATGAGATCATTTGTTACGCTGAGTTTCAGAATGGCTTTGTCAACAACAATGAAGGCAATAGCATTTTAACATAATATGATGTCAGCATGTTATAATATGGCATTCCGATCAGGGACTAATAAACATTAGGACTGTAGCTAGCTCCTTTGGATTGTAAGTCTGATGATGCTCAGCTAATATACTTTTTGGGAAGAATGTTATAGTCCATCGCAGCTAAAGTAGCAAATGTGAGTCCGTGAGCAAGACTTGGAGCAGAGTTACTAATCATTATTGAAATTGATGAATTGTAGGAAAATGTATTTGATACCATACAAGTGGACTTTTTATGAGCATGCATTTTCACAAATACCATCCCTATATCTCCACATATAATAGAAATAGCAATGGTGGTATTTATCAGAATGGGGGAAGCAGTATTTGCTGCACTCTCTTTTCACTGTATAGAAGGCTGCTGTAACATTCTGTATTCTGCCTGCAATAACTGTTGAAACCCAAGAGACACTCAGATTGCCCAGTTTTAGATCTTGCTACTACTAACTCAGCTTTTCTGCACATTTAGTACATGATTTTAACCAGTGCCACACTGCATGGCACAGCACACAAATGGTCATTTTAGCAACACATTTTTCTCAAATAGAGAAAATATACCATGGGAATGAAAAGAAATCATTCTAAAGGCTAACGCAGGGATGTGACGCAAGAACACATGAAAAGGGCAAGTTGGATGAGTCTCTTTGGGACTGTGCTAAAGGTCTGTGTTCACAGAGCTCTCAGATGGGAGATTTTATTCTGGGCTTGATGAGGATTAAAACGTTCTGCCATGATACATTGCAAACTGTAAAAGTGGTCATTCATATCACAGCAAAGATTTACCTTAACAAACAAGACATATTGAAATACCATCAGATTTTTTTTTTCTGCATGCTGAGGGAGCCATTTTAAACTCCACATTACCTGTTTTACACAGCAGAGCTCTGTAATTCATAGGGAATGCTTAGGAAAATGGGTTGTTAAGAAACAGAATTCTTAACTACCATGCAATGATCACAGTTTCAATATATATATGAGAATATCAATAAGCTTTGCTTTAAATATATATATATATATATATATATATATATATTGTTCTCATTTAAAAAAAATTATAATGTATAAAAAAAATATATATATATATATTTATGTTGAAAAGTCTGAGATTATTATTTAAATGATTATTTTTTAATGCATTATATATAACCAAAGTATACAGATGAAATCAGAACCTCATACCTGTTAACCAGCCATCTCTCACCTTTACCTGTCGCTTCCTGGTCTTTCTCATTGCTTTGCTTAGTGGTTTAATACAGCATTTATGATGTCACACATGTTTGTATGTAATTCAGAATTGTGTGATCACTGCATGTGCTCTGTATTACTTCACAAAGCATGTACAATTTTAAAATGGTTTTGATTTTGTTAGAGATACTATAAATCCTGTTTCAAATTTTGATAGAATTTTTTATATAATTCCACATATTAACATCTCAATGAACAAGCATACAGTGCAATTATACATATGCAATCCAGAAACAGTTAGGTACAACATTATTACAAGATTGTTATCTGAGTTTGTGTCATCTGGACCAGAACCTAGCAAACCTTTGACGAGTCCCCTCTATCCTATGTATCATTTTTTTTCATAAAGCCTAATAGTACTCAGCCTTTTCAATACCTCCGTTCCATTTGGGGCTTTTGGGGGTTTACAAGCCCCCACTGTGGTACATCTGGCCGCTTCCAGAATATGCATAATTATAATTATCCGACTTCTGAATATAACCTGGTAGCATGGCAAGAATATATATTTCCAGTTTAAGCAGAAAAGGTGATTATTAAATCCTGGATATGGGAGCATTATGAGCCCAACTTTGAACAAAACCAAATGATGTGGCATAAGGACCTTTTGTTTGCATCTCCATCAAATAGAAGACACATTTGGTTATATATGTGCTATTTGTTGGGGTGGGTCTTAAATACAACCTCATGAGTAATTTTCTTTGAGTTTCAGTAGGATTTTGGTACTGAGTAGTACCCTTTATTTGAGAGACTGCTAGGACACACTGTTCAAGAGAAAATTGTATGTTCAGTTCCCTCTCCCATTGTGACATGTACTTGAATTTTTGTGTACTAGAGAGGTCCGCTAATAGTGCATAACAGGGCGATAAAGGTTTATGTTGGCATAGACACATATCATCAAAGGCATTAAGGTCCACAATATTTAGCTTTTATCGATTCTCTATGGAGAATGGTTTTTAATAGGCTAATAAGAAAAGATTTCCTTACTGGGGAGGTTGGGAAAAAATGTAATTGTCTCTGTAATTGGTAGTTGCCATTCCCTTACCACTCCCGCACTATGTTGTGCAGAATTTAAAGAGGGATGCCTTTATGCTAAATGCTGCTATGGGCAGAATTAATTTGTGTGTACTGCACAGCTAAAAATACCAGCCTAGGCCCACTTTGTTATTCTTTCATAGTGATGAGTATTTCTGTTAAAGTTAAGTTAGCGATGGCTGATGTATAGGAGTTAGCTATTACGACCACATCAGGCATTGGGCCCAGCCATTCTACATATAGGCAGACCAATGTATAGTACTTAAAATAACAGAATGCTCACTTAGTGAAGAATGACCTGTATTTTATCATCACTATTTCTTTAATAGAGAGAATAACTCCTCTCCTGTCACTTCAATAATGTGTTTTCATAAAGAAATCAACAAGTAGGAGATATAGAAAGGATTCTGGAAAACCAGCTCCCAGCTGCAGGCACAAGATAAACAGTCTTCAAGACAGATCAGTATGATAAATTAAACATTTTCCAGACAACCCCTGACTACATCTGAGACATTTTGGTTTGTTAAATGGTAGCTAACTGAATGCATAGAGGCCAAGAACCCTTTACAAAAAGTCAAATCCTTACACAACGGTTTAATCTAGAGCTACAGCAACCTTGTTGGTATGCCAGTTTAATAAGGTTGGTTTAACCTTTTGAATGTGTATGATGCAATATGATATGTGTATTCAAATTTTGTTGATCCTTGGTCTACAAAGAATGTTGGTGTATGTTAATCATAGATAGATATGTGTATACAAACTATTGAGGTTAGTGTGCATATGTGTGTATGAGTTGCATTAACAACGAAACAGCTGTCCATGAGAGGTTCACTGGCTTTGCTTCTCTTCCTGAGTTGTGTTCCAAAGCTGTTGTATACAGCAAACACATGTTCCATGTTTAAAATGGAATAATGAGACAAAAAGGTGATTCTTTGTTGAACTAATTTGCATATGCCCACCCAGAATCCCTTACGGTAGTAACATCACTGCAAATTTCAGATTTCTGTGGGAAAATAAAGTTTTATGGCTTGACTGCTGTGCAGATCTGGGTTTAACAATGTATTTATTACCCATTCACTTCAGGTTAAAGCAGTGTTCAATCACGTCCCCCCCCACTGATTTGTATATGACACCAGTAGATGACCAAATGCGTCAGTTCCATAGAAATTGTTCTGTATGTAGCGGGCAAACAGCTTGTGTGTTGATTGACTAAGATGTTTATGTTCGCATAGGCAGGTGAGAGGTTTGTGTGCGCATGTAGCTGGCCAGTGGTGTTTTGTACATAGCATAAACAAGATTTTTATGTGTATGGATATAGCAGATGAGCCGTTTGCATGTTTTAGAAAAGCAGTGTGTTTGTGCCTGCACTCAGCAAGCCATTATCTGTACCTGGATATGGCAGATGAACAGTTTATGCGTGACTTTAACATTGGTGTTACGGTCACAAAAGCATGTGCATCTAACTTGGAGAAAAGTTGACTTACTATGCCAATCTTTTTGGAAGCCAATCTTTTCTTTATCTGTTACATTTTTACTTATCTTCTGCACCTCATTCCAGCACTGCCATTCTCCTTAGTCTGTGGATGTTACATTGTCCTAGCGCCTACCTTTTTGTCCCACCCCTCTGTAAATAAAAAATGAACTGTTAATAATAACTGTTTACAATGTACCATTAAACTATACTCGTTAAAGGGGCAAGCACAAAAGAAAACCCAGTCCTATCAGATAACAGCAGAAATAAGAGTCTACAACCTCAGCAGGCGGCTGAATTTCTGCTTCGTGCTGATGGATGAAATGATGTCTTTCACGCAAAAAATCCACGATCCTTCCTGCTTTGTCAAACAGTAGAGATAGCTAGTGTTTGTTGTAATGGTGAAGTAATGTTTTCTTGGCACCCGTCAGGCTTCTTAATAATAATTCATCATTGTTTGAATATTGGACTATAATGACTAATGGCCACAGAGTGTACTCATATGTTTAGCTGTGTAAAACATTTGAGTTTTATAATAGTTAGCAGTACTATTGCTAATGCATTATTTATACAACACTTCTAAAACAAAAACGTATCTTAAAAAAGTTTACCTTATAAATACCATGCCAGCATGTTCAGGGAGAGACATGTTGCACGCAGTACACTAGAGCTCTGTTGTAGAGACTTGCATTATTATTATTATTATTATTATTATTATTATTGCCATTTATATAGCGCCAACAGATTCCGTAGCGCTTTACAATATTATGAGAGGGGATTTAACTATGAACTAGGACAATTACAAATAAACTTACGGGAACAATAGGTTGAAGAGGACCCTGCTCAATCGAGCTTACATTCTATAGGAGGTGGGGTGTAAAACACATTAGGACAGGAATTTGCAATCAAATAAGGTGGGCAAGAGGCAGGTATGTGAGGTAGGGGTTAGTCTTGGAGGCCATAAGCTTTCCTAAAGAGATGGGTTTTAAGGCACTTCTTAAAAGATGCAAGACTAGGGGAGAGTTTGAAAGAAACATAATAGTTACACACAGGCATCCGTGTCAGTGAAGCCAGAAGGGTTATTAAACTATAAGGACAAACCAAAAACATACAACATTTCAGTAATTTATGATTAAGGCTGTGTGGACTGAACGCTGTATGTTTTTTTTTTTTTTTTTAGTCCTTATGGTTTAATAAAACTTCTTCTTGCTTCACTCTGTGCTGTGATGTCTCTGGTTTACCATTCTTTTTGATGCAAACAAATTCAGTTTGTTTAATTCTTTTGAGTCCAGCAAAAAACAAGCTAGTTATCCATTTATAGACATCCTTAATGTCACCATAAAGTAACACAAAGTAGATGTTATGAAGTGGGGTTATGCTATAAGCTCTGAGAACGTATCTGCATTTCATCTGAAGAATGTAGTCAGAACAATAGGAACTGTATGTAGAATATGGATTACATTGTTGTCTATAAAATCTGTAAAGTGGCCAGCAAGAATGCATCTGAACATCTCCCGGATAAACTGCCTGTACTATCATTCTAGCCAACTACATCATCTGTCCTCAATCCTGTCCCATAAAAAAAAAAAAAACACCTAGATCCATGTTTTAGAAATCAGAACCTTTTTTTCTTTTCTTTTTCTTTCTTTTTTTCTTATTATACAATTGCCAACCCTGAACATCCTGATGCCCCACTTCCATATTTGCAACAAACTCCCCGACCTTTTATTCAATACTGAATTTTTACCCAACTTCCAGTCTATCACTTTCATTTTTATTTTTATACAATGGACTATCAACATATTCCTCTCCACTCATTGGGCCAGATTTGTGAGCATGCACAATTATATATTGGTGCCCCCCACCACCACCATTTCTCTTGTGCATCCATCTTTTTGCCACTTTATATTCCTGTATCACTCAGATATTTTGTTCCCGTCCATGCATTTTACCATTGATTAAATAGAAAAAAAAATAACGATAATGAATAATATTACTAGAAAAAATAGGCATGTTCACAATTTTAATACAAAAAGATAATTCCTGCACTCACTCCCATCACTTCTGGGCGGCAGCAACGACCACAGTACACATCAGCCCCAATATATAGTAAAAACCAAAGGGAAAAAAGTTACCTGTGCTCTCTCCTTAATCCCTATGTATATTTAGACAGGCGGGCATTTCCTCCAATGGCCATTGGAGTAACTAAATGACCTCCATTTGTCTTAATATACATAGGGACTAAGGAGTGAGCGCAGGTAACTTTTTTCTTTGATGTTCACAATTTTAATGATTTTAATAAAAATGTTATATACATTAAACAAAAAGGAAGAGTGCAAGCTTATCTGTTAGTGGTAAGAAAATGTGTACCTAGAGACAAATATGTGAAACATATATGAAAAAAGATCTACTGGTCTAAGAGTCTAAAGTTGTAGCCCAATGTAATCACACATTTGTTTCAGATTGGGGCACATCCTAGAGCCCTGAACATTGACATTGGGTTATTCACTAAACTCAACACTAATTTAAAAAAAAATTATAGAAAAAAATCCTAATGAGACAAACGCTCATTTCTAAATATTCTCCACCTCTGCTATATTAATATTAAGATTGAATATGTTACTATTAAATCATTTAAATGTTTAGACAAACATACTTATCCCTGGAGGCCTCAAATAGAGTCCATCCTATTGTGTGTGCGGTGACTGTGTGTGTGAGTGCACGGTGAATGTAAAATGTTTTGATATGTGCTGTTTGTGTGTAATGTACATATGCTCCAGCTTTGTGTACTCTGCGCTTTATGTTTGCTGTCTGTATGTTTTTTGTTTGTGTGTGTGTTTATTGTGTGTTTTTTTTATGAAATGTATGCTCCCTTTGTTTAATGTGTATATTTGTGTGATGTTTGACTGTATGTGGGATGGTTTGCATAGCTTTCTCTAGGATGGGAGGTTTGCAGTGCATTAAGGGTCAAACTACCTGGCGGTCTAGTGGGTGAGCGTTTTGTCTTCACTTCCAGTGGGTGCAGTCCATAGTGCGTGCCAGGCCATGAGGGAGAGATTGCTGTGATTGGCACCTGCTGGATTTGCTGTCCTTACGCTCCCTACTCAAACCCTGTCCTCTCCAGGAGCAGGGCTAAAAGCCCCCCAAATGGAACTGCATATCCCAGGCTTTGAGTGTTTAAGAATTCTAAGTCTCTGTACCTAGTAATGACAATATACCGTAGGCGTAAAAAAAACACACTAATAAGAATTTAGTCATCAGAATTGAGCCGCCTTCATGACTCCAAACTCTTCCTTAGTAGGAAACCAGACTATCTAAGCATCATCCCTCCTAATTTTATTGTCCACACATCCACCATAATATCCATCACCCTTCGCTCTACTCATCCTTTCATCATTTGCCATTGTTAATTCAGTTTGATTTCACTGGTTTCTAATGTATATAAAGAGCACTGGACAGGGGCACTATGTAAAGATATGCAGAATAGTTTGCACTCCAGTTGTGTGGTGGTATAATCGGACATGCTGCTCTGATCCTGATCTCTAGTGGTCATTTGCTTTAAATGGTGTAGCAGGATACACTATCCCAAGAAGATAAAATTCTGGAAATGTAACTGGGAGGTTGATGTGATAGCAAGGCATGTTTAGTCCCACTGTGTAACCTGGTGGTGTGATAAGAGTTTACATCTAATGGAATATTATTGAAGTGTAGCGGAAGGCTCCTTAACAATTATGGTTTAGGTGACCAATTTTAGAGTGCATTTAAAAGTTGTGTACCTAGGCATTGATGTTATGTTATGGGTGTAATGGGAGGCAGTGTTCAAGGTTTACAGTAGTGCTGTATGTGTATGATTTTGTTGCTTAATTTATCCAGTGTAGTGGAAAACAAATAGGAATATACAGTTGTATAAAGTTATTATGATATTTAATCTACTCTGTTGTGTGCGAGTGGAGATGTTACTTGATGTAGGAACCTTAATTTTTTTTTAATATTTAATTTTTATTTATTGTTTTACCCAATAAATCAACTCAAATCTTAATGGTCTTTTTTTTTTTTTTTTTTTTTTTTTTTTGTTACTTTTGTTAGCAACCAAACTACTGGAGCTTTAAGGTCAGTATATTCTTCCTCTCTGTGTTGCATGTGCTTCTATCACAGTGTACGTCTTCTGTGTATCCTGCCTGTATGTGGACACATTGTGAGGTTTATTTAAAGCTAGTGTGCCATATTCACCCAGTCAGTGGATTTTTTTTTGTTTTCTGAAAATCTTTTTTGTTTATTCCATAGTCGTTGTACTAAAATTAAAACCGCGCTGGCAAAATCGCAGTTAACAGTAAAGCAATTATTATCATTGGCTTCATTATTGGGAACCATAGTACTTGCTAACATTTCTTCTGTCCTGTAGTGGACTATATCAGCAGTTTAACTATATGGAGTCCAATGTATCTCTTGGCTCTCAGAAAGTTAATATAAAACATCGCATTCATTGGCTGCTGAAGTTGCAGAATCTCATCAATTTGATTGCAATCCCTGAAGTTACTGTTCATTACTGTTGATTCACTAAACCTTGAGTTTGAGGATATGCATGTTATAATACTCTGCCATCCTATCCAGTACAATGTGCATTGACCGGTGCACTAATCAGTTCATTTCAGCTGTATAGGCCACCATGGTGAAGCTCAAACTTGATTACCTGGACTAAATCCCCATAGAACAATTTGGGAAGCTGTTAAACCTGCCCTATGTACAACTGGGTTGTATTTGAGCTGAAGCCAAAGGTGTTTTTTTTTTTTTTTTTTTAAAGATAGAGGAAATCATTGGCCTGCTTTATAAACAGAAAGTTTGAGAGGTTTCTAACATCTGGCTGCAATGTGTTTCTTAGTAACCAACGCTCTTCCATCAGTAAATGAAGCCTGTATTGAATAGGGATAATGAGTGATGTGATTAATGTTTAATGGACACTCCAGACCCCTGGAGTTGAGAGTGGGTGTTCAATCATAACTTGTCCTGTTACTTTTGGATCAACAGCAAAAAACAAATATGAGGAAGGCTGAACTTGATGGAAACATGTCTATTTTCAGCCAATGTAACTATGTAACTTACTGGTTTGCTTAGCTCTGTGGTGCTAAACTCAAGAGACGCAATAGCTCGTACCTACCTTGCAAAGACCTCTCTTTGAGCTGCAAGTCTGTAATTGGACAGTCACAGAATGTCCAGGCTGGGTTTAGGGTTGCAACTAACGATTATTTTCATAATTGGCCAATTGTTTTGTTTTTTACTGTTTTTCAATTAAATAGGATAAAATATATTTAGTGATACCGCATGTGAGCATGTGAGGGATTTGGATGAGATACATAGAAGGTATATTGAGAAGATATACACTTTGATATGGACACCGAGCAGTGGCAGGTAAGGGAAATACGCAATTCAAGGGGTAGACACAGGATTTGGGGTTAGGGTTTACATTCTTGGTATTAGGGAAACCTGATGGGGCCCCTTAAAGGGACACTGTAGGCACCCAGACCACTTCAGCTCATTGAAGTAGTCTGGGTGCTGTGCACCTATTGCACTTAGTGCTGCATTGTAAAAATTGCTGTTACAGAGAACTACAATGTTTACATTGCAGTTCTAAGTCTGCCCTCTGTCTGGTAGACAGCCACTAGAGGGCTTCCGGAATCCAAACAGACTTTTTGTCCGTTATCTGACGCTGGACGTCCTCACTTCAGATTTTCCCCATAGGAAAGCATTGAATAATATGGAGAGGTCTAATACGCACTGAGCATGGGCGGAGCCTGACCCAGCGCTGGGGGTTTGTTTTCCTGGCACTATAGGGTCCCTTTAAGCTTGCAGGCCTTGGGCAGTTGCACTTCCGACATTTCAGCATTACTTACCTGTCCTGACAGTGTATGATAGGCAGAAAGGAGTCCCTCACAGTAATTGCTATTTGAATTTTGCCTCACTTTGGCTCCCTGCTTTACTAGTGGACGGGCTGGTCCCTTGGACGGCACTGAGCTTAATTGGCTGAACAACCAGCCCACACTACCAAAGTTCTGTCACACTGTTCCTGTGCTGGATGCAGGCAAGCCCACAGGTGAGTGGTCCACACAACTCTCCAGCCTAACAAGCGTGTGTTGGGAAAAAGGGTGCATGAACAAATGAATGGAGATACAAAACACTGTTCACTCAGTATAAAGATAAACTCGTGTGAACCACGAAAAGTTCATTTAATCTTCTATGATCCAAACCGTTCTGTTTTAACCTGTATAGTTTCACATGCAAGGTTTAAAAAATATATATATTTTTAAGATTAGACTTTTTATCTTTTTTTTAATTGGGATGGATGCATATGATTCTGTGATCCTGAGTACACGATGACCTAAACTAAAGCTGCATGAACCCTAAAATGTTACCAATATTTTCCATGTTGCTTTGTCTAGCTATGTATTATTAGTAACATAGAATAAACCTAGTAATGCCGTATCCATCAGATTTCCCTGGATGCACATCAAGTTTGATTGGCTGCACATGAAAAGTGCTACTCTACAGTATGGAGAATTCATATGCACTCCAGCTGGTGAACGTATGGCCAAGAATTATGGTAGCAAAGTAAGACTGTCCTTTCACAGTCTGTGTCACTGTTCATCAGCATGAGCCCTACTGCAGATCACAAAATGAGGTCTACATACTTTCACCATTTAAGCCAATACACACCAACAAATCCTGCACCCAATTCATGTTAAATTCATGCACATCAGAGACCTCATCTCAGAATAAAAAGCAGGAGTAGAAGAACTGCCATCTCCGTGAGCTGCCATCTTGCGGACAAACAAGGACTCACACATCACCAAAGGCAGGCTCTGAAAACCTAAGGGAGAATGTGAAGAGGGAGGTGAGGGGGTAGTGTTAGACAGGCCTTGATTTGGCCACATGGTATAGATTTTATTTAATGCATCACTGGAATAGGTTAATCAGCCACGAGAGGGGTTTGTAGAACTGCAACAACAAATCTATAATGAGACTCATTGACAACAATTTTCACGATTTACTATTGTATTTATCGATTAGTAGTTGCAGCTCTAGCTCGGTTAGAAGAGGAGTTATTGCAAAGGCTTCAGAAAGGAGATCTGCAACTTTTGCAAGCTGTAATTGGATATACCCCAATTAAAAAAATGCTAATTAAATGCATGCATGTTTTCATTGGGAGTATATAACGATTAAATAGTGAATTTTAAAATGTATTTATTTATTATGGGCAGAGGAGCATCCCTTTAATGGCATAAATTAAGTGAATGTATCACAATGAGATACAAAATAAGATTATTTACATGTTTTTGATGGACAGTTGCTGACACAGAATGATATTGTCCATGTGTGAGGATTTTTATATCAAAAGTTCCATGTAAGTTCTTGTCCATTTACAATTCAAATGTATTTAGAATGCAATGTCTTTTTTACTGAAGCCGCGTAACTCTTCCTAAAATATTCTAGCCAAAAATGTAAATCGCAATCCTAAATTAATTTAAATAACTGGTTTTCTCTAAAATGTTAAATCTTTATTAAGTCAAATGCCATGATAATCTAAAATACTTCTCCTTTGAGGGGCTGGATGTTATGTATGTGCTGGGAAAGCTAGTAAGCATTACACTGTGCTAGCAAATGCATAGATGAAGTGGGGGAAAAATATATATTTTATTAATTTTCCCTGTGTGTTGGTTATCACGAAGTGCTGCCATAAATAAACCTCTTTTTAACACTACATTCTACTATAAATCTGGTTGTAAGAACCCTTGTGAGACTGCTGATTGTAGTGTACGTGTTTGTACCTGTGAATCTGTAATGTTCCAGCTTTCCATGCTGGATACTAAAGCTAATTAAAGGTCATGTGATGTTTGTTTGGGAGCGGGCAGGTATGGCAGTAGAGATTTTATGCATTTGGAACCCTTGGTTACGTGGTTACTGTGGTCAAGAGTCGGCTTGCAAACCTCAAAATATTGTAAACATTGCCTAAGAAGTCAAGCTGCTCTGGGGATTATTCAGTAGCTGGATTCTTGCGAAACACTCTTATCTGGCAGTTTCAGGTTCTGACCTTATGAAAATGTAGAGAACTTTCACTCCTAAAGAACATTTTAAAGGGGCACTCAAAGAATCAATTTAGTTTAGGTTAGATGTAAGGATATCCCTCAAAATTACAGCATCTATAACATTGTTGAAATGCATCTATAACCCTATATAAATCTATAAAATATGTCATGGGGAAGATGTATACTTCATTGTACCATTTTGAAATACTGCACAAAAAGGGTTCACGTGATTTTGTAGTCTTCTGACAGAAGACTGTTTCTTCTGTCCGTTTTTAACTGAAAGTTGCCTG
The DNA here is from genome assembly GCF_036172605.1 of Pelobates fuscus. Taxonomy (NCBI): domain Eukaryota; kingdom Metazoa; phylum Chordata; class Amphibia; order Anura; family Pelobatidae; genus Pelobates; species Pelobates fuscus. The sequence goes on from NC_086322.1 coordinate 231,419,266, forward strand.
TTACAGAAACACTCCCAAGCATCATAACATTTTACTCTGTAGTGGTTATGGTGCCAGGAGTGCCCTGAAGTCTACCAGTCACCACCTCCATGGGAGCCAGAAGCTCTGTGCATTGAGCTAAGACCGTAAATACAAGACGGATCTCTTTGACTGAGAGCAATCAGCTGGCAGATTTAGCCCAAGAACTGGCCCTGCACAGCTGCCCTTGGCTCAGGAGAATTAATGCAGGCCCTTCCATCTTTTAATGGCACTTTAGGGAGGGATCCAGATAAGTTGTCAAACCGTTGGCAATCAACTATAGTACTTTCATTGGGGGGCATGCTATTGCACTCATGGCTCTGTACCCACTGCAGTGTGCTATAGTGGTTCTGGTCCTTGAAGTGTTCCTTTAAACTCAGCAGTTCCATTAAAGTTAGGAAAGCATCACAATTTTCTGGCCCGGGCAGAACTCACTGCAAAAGATGCATAACCAGAGGACTTGAGGGCGCAATGCACATGTTCGAGAGTACATCATTGAGGTCTATGGGGATTCCGCAAGACCACTAGATCCTCCATCGACCACATAACCAATGCCCTGCAACTGTCACTGGTGATGGCTGTTAGACAGTTTACACATAGGATGTGTCCCCTTGGCCTAAGAAAGTCAGGTGGAGGAGAAGTACAGAGACAAAGTAATCCCTACTGTGACAGTGTCACAGTAAGCATTACACTGTGCTAGCAAATGCATAGATAAACCCCTGACACTGGGGGTGGACAATGGCAAGCTGGGTGGACATTGACAACTTTTACATTTACCGCAATCATGCTACTGTGGTATTGAAAGGACTGTGAGCAGAGCTCATTTTGCGTTTTGCTCATTTCTCTCCTGTCAGTTTGGGGCCACTAATCATAGCCCCAGTTGACCAAGAGGATCCCAAGGTATCAAGATACTTGGGAGTCCTTGGTAGCAACAGAGATTTAAACCTTGGTGGTATCTTGCTGGATGACGGTCTATGCAAGGCTTTTAAAGCCCTACACTGCATAGACCATCATGTGGTCTTTAAGTGATTAATAAGAGTTTTCTTCTGTGAGTGCCAGCAATATATACAATGATTTGCGTCCTCCTCTGTATGTCAGAGGGTTAGTTTAAAATGCTTTTTTTTTTTTTTGTTATCCTGGCAAACACAGAGCATAACTAACAAGTGTTAACTGTTGGCAAGATTAGAGGGAGTAGCGAGACTGTGTACTCCTTTTTGTAACTGACACCCTACTTTGAGGACAATTTAAATGCAGGTCTGCAGTCACTTACTCTCCTCACAAGCTCTCTGTGCAGCTGGGTAAATTGTGGACTGCCTCTAATTCCAATTTAACAAGCAGTCTCTTTCTCATCTCCCGTGCCAATGACCTTATAATGTTCAATGTACTGTCACTAATATCCGTCAGAACAATTTAATTTGGATGAATGTGTGGGCTTGTGTGCCTGCTCCTCACTCATTGGAGTTCTAGCTCTCCGACAGCTCGACTATTCATCTTTGGGTCTATCCTGTCTTTCTCCCCTCGTCCCCATACACAGAACGGTTTGCTGGATCCCTTCACTTCCCTGACTATTTTTTACCATTGTCCTGTAAGAATATTCATACCAGCCACCTAATAGAACAATAAGTAAATAAGACTTTTAGGATCACAATTTAAGCCATTTGCCATGAATAAATAAAAAGTAGAACAAAAATAAAATGTCCCTGTTTGCCACTTGCCATAATTATCAGCTGCTGCCCATGTAAATTGGCACAGGCTTTCCCACTAAACCTGTGTAATTCTCTGTGTTTTAATCTTTCTATTTGGGGCTTGTGTTAATCAACTAATTGTGCTCTGCAGATCTCATGGTCAGGTGACCCTAATCTCTGACACATTTTAGCAGTGAAATTATTAACTTAAAACAGCTTCCCTCTCCAAGTATACACTTACGTGCTCTATGTTTTTGCTTTTTCTCCTTTCTGTAGTATGGACATTTACATTGACTGACTGTCAGAACACTTCTGACTTCTAGAATATTTGTAGGCAATCATCTGGCAGAATTAGACAATTTAGACAGAAAAGTTGTTTTAGTATGGTTTGACAACTAACCTGGGTTCCACTGCACACCCATACCACATTGTCTGCATCCAGTCTTCTGCAGCAGGAGAAGCCAGATGTAAATTAAATTATGGCTGATACTGGACCCACCTCATTGGCACTCGGCTAATGTCTGAGGTCCTGCGTAGTCCTGCTTTGTACTGTAGAGCAATCCAGATTCTTTTGCTGGAAAGGACCGCATGAGGCTACACGCATCAGGCAGGACCTAAGTCATTTATCAAACCTTACTAAATGGATTTGACATTTTCCTGCAAGTTGGTGCAAGGGCACACCTGGCACCGTATCCAGCACAGCGGGTTAGAATGTTCCTTTAAAGGGACACTGCAGTTTCTCACCATGCACAGATCAGCTACCTACTGGAAGAATGACTGAGGTGGTTATTATTACACACTTGCTTCTATCTATACCAATTCATACCAGCAATAGGAACTGTGAATGGCGGAAAGTGATCAGCTGACACTATCAGCCAGTCAGAGCCTTCAATTTCTGCTTGGGCTAGTGCTTCATAATTAGTCTAAATGCCCCAGAGGGGATGGGCTGCTTGAAACTCTTTTTAGCATTAAAACAGTTTAATGCTAAATGGAAGGATGACGCAGGGGATTCCAGACATTATAGCTACTTTAATAAGGCGTGATGTTCTTCTTGGTAAAGATCCACCTGTTTGACTGAGATCATCGAGTTTGATGATCTCAGCCAATCCAATGCTATCCCATAAGAGAATTGGGAGGCTAGTGTGCATGTCTATCAAAATACTGTACTGGTCTCTCTAAGACCATCTGAGTTTTACTCTATTTCACAGAAGCACCTCTAGACAGTTATTACTTGCGCATGGTAGTCTGTGTCTATAATGTTCCTTTAAAGGAACACTTTAGGTACCCAAAGACCACTTCATCTCAATGAAGTAGTCTGGGTGCCATGTGCCCCCCTCCCCCCTCATTTTAATCATGCAGAGTAAAGTCTTGCCTATCTGCAGGAATTAAGGAGAGTGACACAGTGATAGAATAAAAGGGTACGTTTAATACTTGTTTAACCTTAAACAATGATTAAGGCACTATAGCATTAGGCGCACACATTTGCATTCCTAATGCTATAGTGTTCCTTTACGTAGTTGGTGATATATTGGTGAGCAGGCAAATGAACTCTTACATTTCCAGTGTTTTGGCTTCAATGAAGCAACTTGGCCATTTGCTAACTGCCATAACATTTCCTTTCTCCCCTTATTAATATAAATGAAGTAGGATGTACTCTGTCTGGCTTCTTTGTATTTTCAACGATTAAAAATGCAGTTGGAAAATGGTTCAGTGAGAACAAAAACTGCTATAAAAGGCAGAATTCCTGGACCAACAAGAGTACAAATTTGCATATATATTTGAACGTCTCTTAATGTTTTCTTATGAATTTCACTTGATTTATATACTCTGCAAACACAAAAGCATGACATTTTATTGTATATTTAGTTCATAATGTTGGTTGTGTTTTATTTTTTATTTTTTATGGAATATAATGCCCACACCTGGCTGCCACCTACATCATGCACCTTTCTACCTGACTGGCCATGCTTGGAAACACTTCCCTATTATGCAAATATTGGGTTTCATTGCCAGCATATCACCATCAGAATCAGGGCCGCCACCAGAAATTTTGGGGCCCCTGACAAAGCACAAGGTCTGGGCCCCCCACGCGCCTCCCCCCGCCCGGCCGGCCTCCCGCCCTGCAATGAATGCAGTGTGTGTTAAGGTAATGAATGCAGTGTGTGTGTCAGTGTAGTAGATGCAGTGTGTGTCAGTGTAGTGGATGCAGTGTGTGTGTGTCAGTGTAGTGGATGCAGTGTGTGTGTGTCAGTGTAGTGGATGCAGTGTGTGTGTGTCAGTGTAGTGGATGCAGTGTGTGTGTGTCAGTGTAGTGGATGCAGTGTGTGTGTGTCAGTGTAGTGGATGCAGTGTGTGTCAGTGTAGTGGATGCAAAGTGTGTGTCAGTGTAGTGGATGCAAAGTGTGTGTCCGTGTAGTGGATGCAGTGTGTGTGTGTCAGTGTAGTGGATGCAGTGTGTGTGTGTCAGTGTAGTGGATGCAGTGTGTGTGTGTCAGTGTAGTGGATGCAGTGTGTGTCAGTGTAGTGGATGCAAAGTGTGTGTTAGTGTAGTGGATGCAAAGTGTGTGTCCGTGTAGTGGATGCAGTGTGTGTGTGTGTTTACCAGTGTATGCATGTAATGTAATAACTGTTATTCCCCCCTCCCTGTTTCTTACCTGGTCCAGGGAGGGGGGGGGGAGATTCCATGATCCCTGGTGGTCTGGTGGCATGGTGGGGCCCCCCGGCTCCCTATACTTGCAGAGGGGGCCCAGCGGACTGCATCTGTACTTTACAGCATTTCCCTCGCTCTCGCGAGACGTGATGTGCGCGCCGCGCGGAGCATTGCCATGGTAACCTATGGCAACGCTCTTACGGCCGCACGTCTTGCGGGATTTAGAGCCAGGGAAATGCTGTAAAGTACAGATGCAGTCCGCTGGGCCCCCTCTGCAAGTATAGGGAGCCGGGCCTGCGGCTGCACCTATATATAGCGATGATCGCTATATATAGGTGCAGAGAGTAATTGTGGGGCCCTGGACTGCCAAAGCAGTCCGGGCCCCCCAGGACCGCCGGGCCCGTGACAACCGTTATGGTTGTCACCCCCTGATGGCAGCCCTGATCAGAATGGAGTAACATTTATTACTGCTGTCACGGTAACTGCAGAATGGGCTTGCAAAATAGGAACGTGTAGAATTGTCCTGCTCTCCCCACGCATTATAGAGGGCAAGCCCAGATTGATTGGCAGGTGAAGTGGTGGGGCATATTTTTAAATAGGTTTTTCTTACAATCTGTAATGTGCTGCAATTTCTGCTATGACACACTTTTTAAATTACTTTTACTACCTATTCTTATGCTCATAAAATATTTAGCATTGTGTCTTTAATTTGTGCATGCTTTGTTAAAGTATGGGAAAAAATAATCATTTTTTATTTTTTTTTTTTATTAAACCATTATTCTATAGTTGCCCAATGTGACGTACCACGATACAGAATGACAAATCTCTGTAGTATTGTTTGTGCCTCATTGCAACTACACTATATGGACAAAGGTTTTGGGACACACCTCTTAATTATTGCATTTAGGTGTTTCAATCCAATTACCACATCTGTATAAAATCAAGCATTTTGCTATGCAGTCTGCATTTACAATTATTTGTGATAAAATGAGGGATAATGTGATGCGGCTGTTTTTTAGGGCTTGGGCTTGGGCTTGGCCCCTTACTTCTAGTGAATTGAAATCTTAATGCTTTAGCATACCAAGACATTTTGGACAATGCTATGTTTCCAACTTTGTGGGAACAGTTTGGAGACGGAGCTCTTGTATTCCAGCACGACTTTATCCAACCATGTGTTTATGCACCTTGCACAAAGCAAGGTCCATAAAGATATGGTTGGATGAGTTTGGTGTGGAAGAACTTGAGTTGCCTTCAGAGCCCTGACCTTAATCCTTTGGGATGAACTGGAACGGAGATGAATGGGCAAAAGTTCCCACAGAAACGCTCCATAATCACGTGGAAAGCCTCCCCAGAAGAGTGGAAGCTGTTACAGCTACAAACAGGGGACCAACTACATATTAATGTCTATGTATTTAGAATGTAATATCATTAACGTCCATGTTGGTGTAATGGTCAGGTTTTCCAGCTTTTGTCCATATAGCATATAAAGGGAATCCATACCAGGCTGTTCCTTCCACCATAGGTAGTATTTATTATACTTGATACAGTCCTAATTTTGTTTACCATATAACTTAACATTATGTTATTTCCTGTATTTTTTAAATTTGCTTCATTTTTGTCTTTCTGTATATGATGATTAAAGGGTTAAAATTATAAAATGTATTCTTGAATGTAGTTCATCTACTAAGCAATTTATTGAGGTGACCAGAATATTTAATTTTAGATCTAGACCAAAATAACTATATTAAAAGAAAAAAAGTCCCTAATTAAATGGTGTCCAGCTTGAATAATGTGGCTTGAACTTTCTAATTTGAATTTCAATTCTCCACAGTAGTATAACATACAATTATGTTTTTATTTTTTTATTTACTGCACTAATGTGCATATCACTCACACAGATCACATCATGCACACCTACCCACACAAACACACATCACTCACAGCCACATACAATCACACACAGACAGCTACAACACTTACAGCCACCACGCACCTACACAAAACAGAGTTTTAATAAATATTCATTTTATATAAAATAAAAAAGTAACATAGGGAAAGAATTCAACCGTCCCAATTTCTGCTGGACAGTTCCTCTTTCTGGGTCCCGTGCCACCATCACGGGTTGGTTTCCCGGTGTCCCATATCTTGGGACACCAACACTGCCCTAGTACATAATAAGATGCACTTACACTGTGCGGAAGGCTCATTAGCAGTGTTCTCTGTATGATGTGCTCTTTGTGAGGCTAGCCATGAGGCGGTCAGTCAGTCTGGTATGCATTTATGCCAGTTTGACACCATGCTGTTGACGAGCGTGCCTCCTTTCTAGTTGGACCCACTATTTTGGGTGTCACTAGTGATGAAATCTGCATCATTGACATGCCCACGCACCTGGGTGCACACCCTAATGAAATGAGCTGTGCATGACTACTGTGCGTGGTATATATTCTGAGACAGATGCTTGTAACATACTAACATATATATGTGAAATGGCATTTTCAATGTTTCTGTTAGACATCAGCATTGGAAAATGTAGAGCAACTATAAATTTGCCTCCAGCCTGTTTTTCGAATCAAGAGACCCTGTAGAACAACTATACGGGTGACATTCACTCTGACACTGTTACAATGTTACAGCTCAGCAACTCAAAGACAAATAAGAACTGTTACAAATAAGGAGTCTTTGGAGCTTAACAACAAAATGTTTAAACTGCCTGGAGATCAGGCCATTAGAAAACCAAACTGCATACCAATCTTTTATTTTTTTTTATCATGTGTCCTGGTGAAAAGACTACAAGCTATTTGTACTACAAGCACACAATGTAATATTTTGAAAATTCTCTTATCCATGCAAGGTTTTCCAAAACAATGAATTGTACGCCTGAGACTATTTACTAAATATTAGACTGTATATCAGGAAGAGAGGATGTTTACAAAGCCTTGGAATGGTATGCCAGGAAAATACAGCTTACAAAGTATTCAACAGTGTGCCTGCAGAAGAGACTGCTTATAAAATTTTAGAATGAATGTGAAAAACAAAAATCCAAATAAAAGAAAAAGGTCTTCCCTGAATACTATTCCACCAACCTACTTAGCGCTTAGGAATTTATTGGCGCTATATAAATAATAATAATTATAAAAGAGAAGAGACTACATGCGGAGTATTACGCTGTATGCCTGGAGAAAAGACTGCTTACAGAGTTTTAGACTATATGCCAGGAGTAGGGACTGCTTATAAAGCGTGAGACGGTATTAGGACATTATCATTATTTTTAATTTTTTTTTTTATTTTTTTTTAAGTTTATCTTCGCTAGGCATACTGTCTAAGTGACCAGCTGGAATATCCTGAAGGGTTTCTCAGATTAATACCAGCAGGAATGTCTCCTTATGAGCTAATAAAGGATGTAAGCCCTGGCATTAAACCAAGGAATGTTTTACGATGGAAAAGAGTTTTACATCTAAAAAGAGTTATGACAGAGATGCTAGACTTTGATGTTTTAAACAGTTTATTAGATATCATTCTATTCAGGAGAAGGCTATTGCCTATACATTTTGCCTTTTCAATAACCATTTGCCTTTGCTTCCTGATAAGTGCATTTGGTCTCAAACATACACATTTTGCTCTCTGAACAAAATGCTTAAATATTGTATCTGAAAGGAATGGGGTTGTTAATTGTATTTACACTGCAATATTGAATAAAGAAAATAGATACATATCAGAAACATGTATGGCAGATAACAATACATCCTTTAAAATAAATGAATTTGTCCTTGTATACCTTTTGGAGAAAATCAGGCTTGGATCTTTCCTCTTAGAACACCTAATGAAGGATTAGACCGTAATTAAGCAGGTCCTTTACTCATCATACATAAATCCCTTACTCTGTGCTTAAACAGGGAAAAGGGTTTATCTTGTATAATCGTTCTTGTAATTGTCTGCACTGATTGAAGAAATATCATGTTGACTTTGTTTTCACATTACCTTCCGAATTATAAAGATTATCACTGTATGCCATTAGAAAGTCAAACATTTTGGAATGTTGCAACACTTGCAGCATCACGCTAGTCATATTGTAAATGGGAAGCTTTTGTTCTGTTATTGTCACAGTAAAACATCTCAAGTTATCAGTGCCCACTGCTCCTGTCACATGGCTAGATTTTAACCTTTCCTGCAGAAAAATATTACTGAGTTGGGATTTTACATGAGTAAAGGATAAGAAGGGGTGCCAAGTGCAAAAAGTGAGTTCAATCACCATGGAAACTAGGTGTATCAGACAATTCGACTGGTAACTTATTAGATCGTTGCACCACTTTCAGAACCTGACTCTGGTAAATCTCCCAGAAAGTTTGGGAACGTTTTGAATTGTTTATATTTGGTACCTTCATTTAAAAGGTATCTGTCATGATAAATACAACAAATTCTTAAATGATAGAGAATCAACTTTCATCCATTTATTGTGCAGGTAATTTTCGAGCAAATTTCTCAACTTATCTAAAAAAAAGTTGAAAAAACATCCCTTTTCCTCCTCTGTTAGATTCTAAATTCTTTGCCAAACCTGTGCCGATTACCACATTACAAGGCTGTGCTCTGCATGCCTATTATCAGGGAAACCTCCTGCAAGTGTCTGTCCCGCTTGAGGACGGTCAGGCTCTGTGTGAGAGCAGCAGCAGGTGTAGGGAGGAGGGGCAGGCTCTGTGTGAGAGCAGCAGCATAGAGAGAGGAGATAAACAGCCAGAATAATTTATTGTAGAAGCTTTGAACAGGTAATATGAGCGTAAAGAGAGAAAACAGTTAAGTTTTGTTTTCTTTACAAAGCCAACATAAAGTATTAGGAACTTTTAACCTGTTATGGGAATCAAGTATGTGCTTCTCAAACAGGGTTAAGCAGGAGAGGTTTGTCTTGCAGTAAGTTTAACATTCACTGAAACATGATTGATTGCTCTCAGCAGGAGACAGCTGTAATTGAAATTAAGTATTTAGTATTAAGGAAAGAACCACTTAATTGTATAACACGAGTCAAGCCAGATGGTTAGAAAACTGCAAACCTATATCTGTCATGACTTTATATAAAAAATAATGTATTCTTCTTCTGTAACTAAACTATTATGAAGAGTTCTATAAATAGGATGTTTAATAGAATACAAACAATGAAAATAAATAATTATTATGAAGAAATAGACTGATGAAATATCATACGCAAAGTTAAATATAGCCTTGATTCTGAATTTTTCTTTCTTAAAGTGCAGTTTCAACATTTCATTGATTAAATTTAAAATGACACTATAGTCATTAAAGCAACTTTAGCTTAACTCCTTCAGGACGGAGTCAATAGTACACGTTCTGATCAAAACAAAATGTAAACAAAAACTGGAATTTGCGCTATATGTCTGTTCAATCGTAATTCACCTCTTTCATATTAAGTGCACCCACACTTATTAGGTATCATTTTGTTCAGGAGAAACTGGGCTTTAATTTCTCATGAACTATTCATAATTTAAACATAATTTATTATGAATAAATTTAAAAAAAATATGAGAAATTAAGATTTAAAAAATAATTTGTAGACATTTTAGCTGTAAATGTCATAATACTGTTAGCTTCAACTGCAAAAAAAAAAACCACATATTTGGATTCAGCAGTCTCATGAGTATATTCATACACTTGAAGTATATTCACAAATAGAAAAATAGAGAAGAGGTGCAGTTGAAATGACGGGTACAGAAATTTTACTGTTTACTGCTTAACTTGAATAGTTATTTGGTGTCTGTAAGATCTCTTGTGCCTCCTGGTGTGGAAGTACAGGTAGTTTACTGTGCCCTCACATATGGTATACAAAGAAAGTATGGTGTAAAGAAACGAATTACCAATCCCACCTTCCGCTCCAATTAATGAGTGCATTCTGTATTCCTTTCTCCTGCCTGATGAAATATTGCAAATTACAAATATTGACATCCAAATGGCGTCCAATCCATCACTGAAATATTTATTTGAAAAGCGTGAGGAGTGAGGAAGATTCACTCTGTAGAGCCATATTCTGGCTCCCAGCCCCACTCTGTGGGCGGCGCGCGAGGAAGCTGAGCAGACAGCTCAGGGTAAAGTGCTCCCTCGCCAGCCGCCCGCCCATCAGCCAGTCCAGCAGCCCCAGGAAGGCTGGGCTGGCTGATAGGCTAACAAGACATTTGCCCTGGGGATTTGGGGGCGGCTTTTGTTGCCGCACCCTGGAAAATGCCGCCCAAGGCAAATACCTTGTTTGCCGAGCGGCTAAAACGTCCCTGCTGTAGAGTCGGTCTATTTTTTGTACTAAAACACAGTATTAAAGGGACACTGTACTCACTATAGCTATTTTATCCTGCAAATTTGTTATACTGCCTGGAATTCCCTTGCATGTCCCACCATTAAGTATTTAACTATATTTGACCATTTAACACTAAATAAAGGTCTCTGGCCACCCACAGCCCAGCCGCTATTGGAAGTGTGGACTAGTGATGTACCGAACTGTCCGCCGGTGTTCGCGTTCGCCGCGGCGGGCGGACACATGCGCAGTTCGATCCGCCCCCTATTAGTCATCATTGGGCAAACTTTGACCCTGTGCCTCTCGGTCAGCAGACACATTCCAGCCAATCAGCAGCACTCCCTCCCTTCCACACCCTCCAACCTCCCTCCCAGCATCCATTTTCGATTTATTCTGAAGCTGCATGCTTAGTGAGAGGAGGGAAAGTTTAGCTGCTGCTGGTTAGATAGGGAAATTGATAGCTAGGCTAGGGTATTCAGTGTCCACTACAATCCTGAAGGACTCATCTGATCTCTGCTGTAAGGACAGCACCCCAAAATGCCCTTTTTAGGGCTAGAACATCAGGCTGCTTTTTTTTTTTTTTTTTTTTCCTGTGTAATGTAATTGCAGGTGCCTGCCTGCCAGCTTCTGTGTGAGGTTCACATTGGATACTGTGCCCACTTGCCCAGTGCCACCACTCATATCTGGGGTCACAATAGGTTAAGCTTTAGATTTAAAATAAATAATTTTTTTTCACTGTAATAGAAGAGCAGTTGCCTGCCTGCCAGCTTCTGTGTCAGGTTGGATGCCTTGCCCATTTGCACAGTCAGTGCCACCACTCATATCTGTTTTTACAATAGGTTAAGCTTTAGATTTAAAAGAAATATTTTTTTTTCACTGTAATAGAAGAGCAGTTGCCTGCCTGCCAGCTTCTGTGTCAGGTTGGATGCCTTGCCCATTTGCACAGTCAGTGCCACCACTCATATCTGTTTTTACAATAGGTTAAGCTTTAGATTTAAAATAAATCATTTTTTTTCACTGTAATAGAAGAGCAGTTGCCTGCCTGCCAGCTTCTGTGTCAGGTTGGATGCCTTGCCCATTTGCACAGTCAGTGCCACCACTCATATCTGTTTTTACAATAGGTTAAGCTTTAGATTTAAAAGAAATAATTTTTTTTCACTGTAATAGAAGAGCAGTTGCCTGCCTGCCAGCTTCTGTGTGAGGTTCACATTGGATACTGTGCCCACTTGCCCAGTGCCACCACTCATATCTGTTTTTACAATAGCTTTAGATTTAAAATAAATAATTTTTTTTCACTGTAATAGAAGAGCAGTTAGTTGTCTGCAAGCGTCTGGGTGTCAGGCCTACTTCAGCGTGTGCTCTGCAGACCTGTGCCAGCGTGCTTTGACAGTTGCCAATCATATCTGGTGTCTCTTTAGCGTGCTTTTACAAAGAAAAAAGGTTTCCAGTGTAAGCTAATAGCAGCCAGTCAGTGTCCTTCAAGCGGCTCTGTCAGGCCTTCCTTCAGCGTGTGCCCTGCACAACACTGCCAGCGTGCTTTGACAGTTGCCAATCATATCTGGTGTCTCTTTAGCGTGCTTTTACAAAGAAAAAAGGTTTCCAGTGTAAGCTAATAGCAGCCAGTCAGTGTCCTTCAAGCGGCTCTGTCAGGCCTTCCTTCAGCGTGTGCCCTGCACAACACTGCCAGCGTGCTTTGACAGTTGCCAATCATATCTGGTGTCTCTTTAGCGTGCGTTTACAAAGAAAAAAGGGTTCCAGTGTAAGCTAATAGCAGCCAGTCAGTGTCCTTCAAGCGGCTCTGTCAGGCCTTCCTTCAGCGTGTGCCCTGCACAACCCTGCCAGCGTACTTTGACAGTTGCCAATCATATCTGGTGTCTCTATAGCGTGCTTTTACAAAGAAAAAAGGTTTCCAGTGTAAGCTAATAGCAGCCAGTCAGTGTCCTTCAAGCGGCTCTGTCAGTCCTTCCTTCAGCGTGTGCTCTCCAGAACTGTTCCAGTGCACATTGCCAATCATATCTGGTGTCTCTATAGCGTGCTTTTAAAACCAAAATTTGTTTTTCACTGTTATAGATTGAATAGCAGTTACTTGTCTTCAAGCGGGTGTGTCAGGCCCACAGTGTGTGCTCTGCAGAACTGTTCAAGTGCACATTGCCAATCATATCTGGTGTCTCTATAGCGTGCTTTTACAAAGAAAAAAGTTTTCCAGTGTAAGCTAATAGCAGCCAGTCAGTGTCCTTCAAGCGGCTCTGTCAGTCCTCCTTCAGCGTGTGCTCTCCAGAACTGTTCCAGTGCACATTGCCAATCATATCTGGTGTATCTAATGCAAAAGGGTAATAAGCGCTCTCTTCTCAAGGGTGAGCAGCAGTTCACCAACAAGGTGTTCCCTCTACCTTGTGATAAATGGACAGATAAAATAGAAAGGTGAACAGCGCTAAAGATCAGAAATTGTACATACGTTTAGTAGAAATACTGGCCAGCGGAGTAACTTAAAAAAAAGGAGAAACAAAGATACAAATAATGGTACAGTATGTATGAACGATATAATTCCACAAGAACAAATGGGTTATATTCACACTCACACTTTGAGGAGCTATATCAGCTCGGTGTTAAGAGCTTGGACGGAATAATCCCCGTCTATGGATTTCTTGAGGTTCCAGATCGTTGGTGAGTTTATAGGTGTAAGTATTCGTTATATGAAAAACAAGAGTAAAATACGCCACATGGTCTAGTACGTAAATATAAAATATTGTAGTAAGAGTAGATGATCCTACTTACATATACTAGAGCAACGACCTGCTCTAGTTTGGAGAATTTCAGGTGGAATAATCCCCACCTCGGGATATAGTGGACCCAGGTATAGCAGCAAAGCAGTATTAAATAGGAAGGAGGACAAAAAAAATGACTGGATAGTTTAAAAATTATATATACTTTAATACAATAAGTAAAAAGTGAATAATACACTATAAAACCAGTCCTGTATAAAAGTCCAAAATTCTTCCTCACTTGACGCGTTTCGCCGAAGCTTTCTCAAAAGTGAATTTTATAGTGTATTATTCACTTTTTACTTATTGTTTTAAAGTATATATAATTTTTAAACTATCCAGTCATTTTTTTTGTCCTCCTTCCTATTTAATACTGCTTTGCTGCTATACCTGGGTCCACTATATCCCGAGGTGGGGATTATTCCACCTGAAATTCTCCAAACTAGAGCAGGTCGTTGCTCTAGTATATGTAAGTAGGATCATCTACTCTTACTACAATATTTTATATTTACGTACTAGACCATGTGGCGTATTTTACTCTTGTTTTTCATATAACGAATACTTACACCTATAAACTCACCAACGATCTGGAACCTCAAGAAATCCATAGACGGGATTATTCCGTCCAAGCTCTTAACACCGAGCTGATATAGCTCCTCAAAGTGTGAGTGTGAATATAACCCATTTGTTCTTGTGGAATTATATCGTTCATACATACTGTACCATTATTTGTATCTTTGTTTCTCCTTTTTTTTAAGTTACTCCGCTGGCCAGTATTTCTACTAAACGTATGTACAATTTCTGATCTTTAGCGCTGTTCACCTTTCTATTTTATAGATCTGGTGTATCTATAGCGTGCTTTTAAAACCAAAATTTGTTTTTCACTGTTATAGATTGAATAGCAGTTACTTGTCTTCAAGCGGGTGTCTCAGGCCTACAGTGTGTGCTCTGCAGAACTGTTACAGTTCACATTGCCAATCATATCTGGTCTCACAGTAGCTTGCACGCATAGTACCACTAATCCCCCAAAAAATGACAGGCAGAGGCAGGCCACCCCGCAGGGGCCGTCGTGGTCGTGGTGCTGTGATTCCCTTTTGCCCTAGAATAATGCCCAGTTTTCAGAAGCCACGTACCCTGAACTTGAAAAGTTCTGAGGACATAGTTGACTGGCTAACACAGGACACCCAATCTTGTACAGCCTCCGCTCGGAACCTTGACGCACCATCCTCCTCCAGCTTAGCTTCAGGCATCTCTCAAGATACCACTCACCCGCCTGCCGCCACCACCAAAACTAGCATCACAGCCGCTTTACTTGGTATGTCAGAGGAGTTATTCACACACCCGTTTGAAGAAATGAGTGATGCGCAACCATTCTTGCTAGAGGATGTAGATAACAGGGATATGTCTCAGGCAGGCAGCATTAAACACATGAAGGTACGGTGTGATTATGATGTTGTACCCGCTGCTGCTTCCTTTTCTGAGTTGTCAGATACAAGCGAAGTGGTTGATGATGACGATGCGTCCATGGATGTCACATGGGTGCCCGCTCGGCAAGAAGAAGAACAGGGCGAAAGTTCAGATGGGGAGACAGAGAGGAGGAGGAGCCGAGTTGGAAGCAGGGGGGGGGTCGTCGCAAGGAGCTAGTGGCACAGTCAGACAGCATGCATCGGCACCCGGGGTCAGCCCGACAGCACGCCAATCAACGCATGCTGTGTCCACCACCAGAATGCCGTCATTGCAGAGCTCAGCAGTGTGGCATTTTTTGGTGTGTCTGCCTCTGACAACAGCGATGCCATTTGCAACCTGTGCCAAAGGAAACTGAGTCGTGGGAGGTCCAACACCCACCTAGGTACAACTGCTTTGCGTAGGCACATGATCTCACATCACAAACGCCTATGGGATCAACACATGAGTACAAGCAGCACGCCTACTCTAAGCTGCCATCCTCCTCCTGGTCCAGCATCTTCAGCCACGTCAACCACTGCTGTCCTTCTTGCCCCCTCTCAACCATCCGCCACTCCGTCTCCCGCCTTGAGCAGTTCCCGCTCATCTGCCCACAGTCATGTGTCTGTCAAGGACATGTTTGAGCGTAAGAAGCCAATGTCACCAAGTCACCCCCTTGCCCAGCGTCTGACAGCTGGCTTGTCCGAACTATTAGCCCGCCAGCTTTTACCATACAATCTGGTTGAGTCTGAGGCGTTCAAAAAATTTGTAGCTATTGGGACACCGCAGTGGAAGGTACCCGGCCGGAATTTCTTTTCACAAAAGGCAATCCCCAACTTGTACTCGATTGTGCAAAAGGAAGTCATGGCATGTCTGGCACACAGTGTTGGGGCAAGGGTCCATCTGACCACTGATACCTGGTCTGCAAAGCATGGTCAGGGCAGGTATATCACCTACACTGCGCATTGGTGCTGCTGACGGCTGACAAGCAAGGAATGCGTGGCATTGCAGAGGAGTTGGTGACACCGCCACGAATTGCAGGCAGTCCTGCTGCCACCTCCTCTACTCCTCCTACTCCATCCTCTTCCATAACCTCCTCGGCTGAGTCCTCTTGTGCTGCTGCGTCTTGCTCCACATCAACGGCACCCCCCCAGCTCCCCAGGTACTATTCCACATCCCGGATACGGCAGTGTCACGCCGTCTTGGGTTTGACTTGCTTGAAAGCAGAGAGTCACACCGGACAAGCACTCCTGTCCGCCCTGAACGCACAGGTGGAAAAGTGGCTGACTCCACAGCAACTGGATATCGGCAAAGTGGTGTGTGACAACGGAAAAAATGTGATAGCGGCATTGAAGTTGGGCAAGTTGACACATGTGCCGTGCATGGCACATGTGTGTAATCTGATCGTACAACGCTTTGTGCATAAGTATACAGGCTTACAGGACGTCCTGAAGCAGGCCAGGAAGGTGTGTGGCCATTTCAGGCGTTCCTACACGGCCATGGCTCACTTTGCCGATATCCAGCGGCGAAACAACATGCCAGTGAGGCGCTTGATTTGCGACAGCCCTACACGTTGGAATTCAACACTCCTAATGTTCGACCGCCTGCTCCAACAAGAAAAAGCTGTTAATGAATATTTGTATGACCGGGGTGCTAGGACAGCCTCTGGGGAGCTGGGATTTTTTTTGCCACGTTACTGGACGCTCATGCGCAATGCCTGTAGGCTCAGGCGTCCTTTTGAGGAGGTGACAAACCTAGTCAGTCGCAACGAAGGCACCATCAGCGACATCATACCATTTGTTTTCTTCCTGGAGCGTGCCCTGCGAAGAGTGCTGGATCAGGCTGTAGATGAGCGTGAAGAGGAAGAGTTGTGGTCACCATCACCACCAGAAACAGCCTTATCAGCATCGCTTGCTGGACCTGCGGCAACGCTAGAAGAGGATTGTGAGGAAGAGGAGTCAGAGGAGGATTGTAGCCTTGAGGAGGAGGAGGAGCAAGACCAAACACAACAGGCATCCCAGGGTGCTCGTTGTCACCTATCTGGTACCCGTGGTGTTGTACGTGGCTGGGGGGAAGAACATACATTCAATGACATCAGTGAGGAGGAGGAACGGGAAATGAGTAGCTCGGCATCCAACCTTGTGCAAATGGGGTCTTTCATGCTGTCCTGCCTGTTGAGGGACCCTCGTATAAAAAGGCTGAGGGAGAACGACCTGTATTGGGTGTCCACGCTACTAGACCCCCGGTATAAGCAGAAAGTGGCGGAAATGTTACCGAATTACAACAAGTCGGAAAGGATGCAGCATTTGCAAAATAAATTAAAAAGTATGCTTTACACAGCGTATAAGGGTGATGTCACAGCACAACGGGAATCTAACAGGGGGAGAGGTGGAAGTCATCCTCCTCCTCCTCCCACGACCACGCCGGCAAGGACAGGACGCTTTAAAGACGTGTTGTTGATGGAGGACATGCGGACCTTTTTAAGTCCTATGCATCGCCACAGCCCTTCGGGATCCACCCTCAGACAGCGACTCGACCGACAGGTAGCAGACTACCTCGCCTTAACTGCAGATATCGACACTCTGAGGAGCGATGAACCCCTTGACTACTGGGTGTGCAGGCTTGACCTGTGGCCTGAGCTATCCCAATTTGCGATAGAACTTCTGGCCTGCCCCGCTTCAAGTGTCCTGTCAGAAAGGACCTTCAGTGCAGCAGGAGGTAGAGAAGTCGCCTAGGTCAAAAAAGTCTAGATTACCTCACCTTTATTAAGATGAATGAGGGATGGATCCCGAAGGGACTGACACTGGGCGATACATTCGATTAAAAAAGGCCTGATAAGATGAGCTGCCTTGGGCTAAAAATGGTCCACACGCTGCTGTATTTTAGCTCTGAATGACGTTTGACTTGCGTGACTTATCCGCCACCAACTAGGGTTCAAGCCGCCATATTTTAGGGCACTTTCTGCCTGTGAAACAAACATCAATTTTTCTGGCCGCTGCTACAGCAGCGGCTGCAACAATACCAAATTTTTCAGGCATGTGTACATGCCTAATTTTTAGGCCCACTGGTGCAGCACTGTGGCTTCAAAAACCAAACCAAAAAAAAATCCTCCAAGATGGCACCAATATACCAGTGGTCTAAGCATCTTCCCACCTTGGCCTAAAAAGGGGAGGTGATTCAACAATTAAAAATCTCTGCCATTTACACGTCCACTGATAGGAGACGCGGAAGGTATTAAACTGATATGAACAATACTAAACTCACCCCTTCTATCTGGTGGCACATTAGCTTGCCCGCGCAGTGCCCCAAATTTCAAGTAAGAGGACCGACCAAGCATCTTCTTCCATCTCCCTGTTACATAAATCAATGCCATATCCATAGACATTGTAGAGAATACCCAGGATAGTTTTACAGGGCCAAATCATGTCGCCTGTTGAAAGAGGTGACCTTGCTCGGGTCCCAGGTGTGCGGTTCCTAAAATGGCTGCCATATACATGTCCACTGATAGGAGACGCGGAAGGTATTAAACTGATATGAACAATACTCCACTCCTATCAGTAGGTCCGTCCCATTGTGATTTATGCCCCCCACCCACCGCGCAGGGATGGGGGCCGGGGGGGAGGAAAGTAGGCCCCCCCATTGTGATTTATGGCCCCCACCCACCGCGCAGGGGTTGGGGAGGACAGTAGCTCCCCCCAGTGTGTATCATGGGCTTTGAGGACAGGTGTCAATCCATACCTGCCAAGTGACCCTATGTAGGGGGAACAGTCCCTATTCTGCTCTGTGTCAATGTGTATCATGGTCTCTGTGGACGGGGAACAGTCTCTATTCTGCTCTGTGTCAGTGTGTATCATGGTCTCTGTGGACGGTGAACAGTCTCTATTCTGCTCTGTGTCAGTGTGTATCATGGTCTCTGTGGACAGGGAACAGTCTCTATTCTGCTCTGTGTCAGTGTGTATCAGGGGCTTTGAGGACAGGTGTCAATCCATACCTGCCAAGTGACCCTATGTAGGGGTAACAGTCCCTATTCTGCTCTGTGTCAGTGTGTATCATGGTCTCTGTGGACGGGGAACAGTCTCTATTCTGCTCTGTGTCAGTGTGTATCAGGGGCTTTGAGGACAGGTGTCAATCCATACCTGCCAAGTGACCCTATGTAGGGGTAACAGTCCCTATTCTGCTCTGTGTCAGTGTGTATCATGGTCTCTGTGGACGGGGAACAGTCTCTATTCTGCTCTGTGTCAGTGTTTATCAAGGTCTCTGTGGACGGGGAACAGTCTCTATTCTGCTCTGTGTCAGTGTGTATCATGGACTCTGTGGACAGGGAACAGTATCTATTCTGCTCTGTGTCAGTGTGTATCAGGGGCTTTGAGGACAGGTGTCAATCCATACCTGCCAAGTGACCCTATGTAGGGGGGACAGTCTCTTTCTGCTCTGTGTCAGTGTGTATCATGGTCTCTGTGGACAGGGAACAGTCTCTATTCTGCTCTGTGTCAGTGTGTATCAGGGGTTTTGAGGACAGGTGTCAATCCATATCTGCCAAGTGACCCTATGTAGGGGGAACAGTCCCTATTCTGCTCTGTGTCAGTGTGTATCAGGGGTTTTGAGGACGGGTGTCAATCCATATCTGCCAAGTGACCCTATGTAGGGGGAACAGTCCCTATTCTGCTCTGTGTCAGTGTGTATCAGGGGTTTTGAGGACAGGTGTCAATCCATATCTGCCAAGTGACCCTATGTAGGAGGAACAGTCCCTATTCTGCTCTGTGTCAGTGTGTATCAGGGGTTTTGAGGACAGGTGTCAATCCATATCTGCCAAGTGACCCTATGTAGGGGGAACAGTCCCTATTCTGCTCTGTGTCAGTGTGTATCAGGGGCTCTGAGGACAGGTGTCAATCCATGTCTGCCAAGTGACCCTATGTAGGGGGAACAGTCCCTATTCTGCTCTGTGTCAGTGTGTATCAGGGATCCTTAGGATAGGTGTCAATCCATACCTGCCAAGTGACCCTATGTAGGGGGAACAGTCTCTATTCTGCTCTGTGTCAGTGTGTATCATGATCTCTGAGGACAGGTGTCAATCCATATCTGCCAAGTGACCCTATGTAGGGGGAACAGTCCCTATTCTGCTCTGTGTCAGTGTGTATCATGGTCTCTGAGGACAGGTGTCAATCCATATCTGCCAAGTGACCCTATGTAGGGGGAACAGTCTCTATTCTTCTCTGTGTCAGTGTGTATCATGGTCTCTGAGGACAGGTGTCAATCCATATCTGCCAAGTGACCCTATGTAGGGGGAACAGTCTCTATTCTGCTCTGTGTCAGTGTGTATCAGGGATCATTAGGATAGGTGTCAATCCATATCTGCCAAGTGACCCTATGTAGGGGGAACAGTCCCTATTCTTCTCTGTGTCAGTGTGTATCATGGTCTCTGAGGACAGGTGTCAATCCATATCTGCCAAGTGACCCTATGTAGGGGGAACAGTCTCTATTCTGCTCTGTGTCAGTGTGTATCAGGGATCATTAGGATAGGTGTCAATCCATATCTGCCAAGTGACCCTATGTAGGGGGAACAGTCTCTATTCTGCTCTGTCAGTGTGTATCAGGGATCATTAGGATAGGTGTCAATCCATATCTGCCAAGTGACCCTATGTAGGGGGAACAGTCCCTATTCTGCTCTGTGTCAGTGTGTATCAGGGATTTGACTATCTTTATTCAGATTAAAAAATTACAATTCCAGGAAAAATTTAACAAACATTTACAAGAACATGTTATGCACATCATAGAAACAACGTGAACCTCTTTAAAGTCACAAACTTAAGACAAAAAATACGTACACACAATGTGTAAGGGTTTGAAAGAATATTCTGAATCCTTACATGTTTACTTTATCGTTTGTTTGATTTTTGTGAACCATATATAAACTACAAGCAGCGTGAAAACTATAAAAACTCAAGTGGCCATGCTGATCAAATTAAATAGTATGCTTTACACAGCGTATAAGGGTGATGTCACAGCACAACGGGAATCTAACAGGGGAAGAGGTGAAAGTCATCCTCCCCCTCCCACGACCCCGCCATATCTGCCAAGTGACCTTATGTAGGGGTAACAGTCTCTATTCTGCTCTGTGTCAGTGTGTATCATGGTCTCTGAGGACGGGGAACAGTCTCTATTCTGCTCTGTGTCAGTGTGTATCAGGGGCTTTGAGGACAGGTGTCAATGTTAGGTGATTTCTGCCCTTTATGGATTAAAAGCAGACTCTGCATCAACTGTGTAATTTTGCATGGGAGTTTTGCCATGGATCCCCCTCCGGCATGCCACAGTCCAGGTGTTAGTCCCCTTGAAACAACTTTTCCATCACTTTTGTGGCCAGAAAGAGTCCCTGTTGGTTTTAAAATTCGCCTGCCCATTGAAGTCAATGGCGGTTCGCGCGAATCGCCGGTTCGCCGGTTTGCGGAAGTTCGCGTTCGCCGTTCGCGAACCGAAAATTTCGGGTTCGCGACAACACTAATGTGGACAAAGCAGAGATTACACACTCCCTCCTGGTCAAACCCATGTATACTGGATAGGCTAAAAGCAGTTGCCTGACACTCTCGGCTATTCACACTAGTCTATTGCTGCACAGGCTAATATGTCCTCATTAGCCCAAGCAGCACAGAGGGGATGGACTGCTGGGGCACTTGCTTAGCATTAAAATATAAAATAAATAAAAACTGTTTCATGCAGAATAAAAGGGACAGCACCAGGGGCCTCCAGACATTGTAACCAGTTCAATGAGATGAAGCAGGTAAAGTGTCTACAGTATCTCTTAAACAAGTATGAGGGAAGGAGGAGGAGAAATATTTGCCTCAGACGAGGAAGTGGCAGAAGATACCAGCCACCTTTCTTTATTCTTTTTACGTAAAATTGGGACCAGGAGGAGCAGTAAAAAAATTTATTTTTTATTTTATATTATACATTTATTAAATATATAGATGTTTTTAATATATTGCTTCTCCTTTTTCCCCATCTATTGTTCACTTCTCACAAAAACATATACCGGTAGTCTCTATTACCCATCCATCCATCACTTTTTTTTTTTTTTTAACATGGTGAAACTTTGTTAATAAACCTCCCTTTACTTGGGAGAAGTGAAATTGCTACAATGTGTATACATAAAATGTTATTATATGTTCAAACCTAGCTGCTGTCATGTTTTTTTGTGTTTAGCCTAATAAAGGCTTTGATTTAATTAGCTTTCCAAGTGATTAATTTCTGTTAGAAAAACTGTCCAAACTATTTATCTACAGAAGTCACATTTACAGAGACAATATAGGCACTCAGATCACTTCACCTCTTTGAAGTGGTCTGGGTGCAGTGTCAATGTCCACTTAACCCTTTAATGTAAAACATTGCTGTTTCAGAAAAACTGCAATAATTCAATTTTAGGGTTCACATAACCACTAGAGGCGGTTTCTGTCTTTTTTACAGGGTTTAACTCCACAAGACGACGCATGACGTCCTCACGATTTGCATGAGGACGTGCAGCGTCTTCAAGTCCCAGATAGGAAAGCATTGATTCAATGATCTCTCTCATTCATTCTCACAATGAACAAGTCAAATTGTGAATGAAAAATTAAATAATGGTAATTTTAATGTTTGTTTGCATGAACAGAAATCTGTACACAAAATTGCAGTTTTGTTTCATCAGTTATGCTAATATGTCTTCAAACCCCAAAAAAGATTGGTAGTGAGGGGGTTAATAAACATCTTTAATACCTGGAGCATCAAATGTAAAAAAAAATTAAAAAATGACACATAGTTATAGATGATTGTTATATCCAGCGCTATTATGAGAAAATTGACGGTTCTCCATTAAATGTTGCTTCTCAACGTTTGCCATGTATTGAATTTGACATGCATTACAGTCCTCTCCATCAGTAGTGTATAGCACTATGCTGAGCAAGTGCTGAAGGCTAGCCCTGCCACAGGACAGGAGCTGCTCTGCTACCCACAGGGATATCCTCCGAATGCAACAAGGAGGTGTGACACTGACAGATGACTGCAGAGCAACCTCTAATATAGCACACAAGCTATTTATTTATTATTTTTCTATATAGATTTCCATCTCTCAGCTACTCGAAAACGCTGCACGTTGTTTAAATCAATAGGAATGTTCTAAAAAAGGTACAAGATGTTAATTTGCAGAGAGGGTTTTCGGAAAAGAGTGTGAAAAGCCTCACCAAGTGCAAAGCTAAGTGGTTTTAAGTGTGTTGGTGACATGTTTTTCTTCTTTTATGACA
The DNA here is from genome assembly GCF_036172605.1 of Pelobates fuscus. Lineage (NCBI taxonomy): Eukaryota > Metazoa > Chordata > Amphibia > Anura > Pelobatidae > Pelobates > Pelobates fuscus. The sequence goes on from NC_086322.1 coordinate 231,442,383, forward strand.
AATTGCAAAAAAAAAACATTTTATGTTTAGAACGGAAATAAGTGTTTTGACCGGAGACCCTTTTATATATTAAAGCAGTTTTTTTTTTCTTTTGTATCAAGACAGTATGACTCATCAGACCTATGACTGACTGATAGCTTTGAAACTGAATGAAAATGTAGAGTTTGTTTTTATTTATTTATTTTATTTTGTTTGTTTGTTGTCTCTGAACTCTGGAGGTGATTCTTCACCTTGAAAATGTGTTTTGGTAGCATTTGTAGGTGGGATAAACTAGCATTTGAGTTTTTTTTTTTTTTTTTATTCTTTATTTTTGATGTGCATAGCATAGTCAGAATATAATTTCGTACATTGTAAATCCAGTAGTAAGAAGCAATAGCTAGTAAACAATGTAGATATAGATGAACTGCACATATTTTTTGTTAAAGAGGTAAGCAAAATCTACACAGTGCTAGGCTTGACAACAAAATACTACCTTTGACAAAGGCGCTTAGGCAGCGCCGAAACGTACGTTAGGTCCTCTAACTGTTTTGTTTTTAGACTATGCACGTTTTTATGTGATTCTTCGGTTGGGGGAATGGGTATACTAGGTGTCTAACCAATGTTAGAACCAGTTAGTAGAGTACCTTCAGAGTAGAATCTTTTTTTCTTCCACAGCAACCTCTCAAGTTGATACTCTTCCAAAGCCCTGTATACACAGTAGGATTTATACAGATAGATCTGCTGTATTGGGCAACTTGCTAACTTTATGGAGTGGAAGGGATACATTGTTCTCCCATCTTTTCACACTCAGTTATTGGATTATCATCTATGTTGCTATTAAGGTTCCTCTCTCCCTTTTGGAGCCTTGGGTTTACCCTGCTGCTGTTATATTGAGTCTCTGCATTAAGAGACATTTTTCACAGCCTTTTTTTTACAAGCAGGCTCATTCCCGTCAGACTCCACTACTCTCCACTTGAGTCTCTGGATACTTCCATAGACTATACTGTCCCCTCCCCCCCCATATTTTGTTCACAGTGGTGATGGTGCATTAAGTTTTATTTATTTATTTATTCTTTTGATTCATATTTTTTGGGGATCATAATGTTTATGGTGCCCGCAATAAAGTAAAGTTATTTTTAAGATTGTTACTTAAGGCAGAACAACATCTGCAGAACTACTTTTTAGTGCTCCCTAGGCCGTCCAAGCTTACGGATCACGCCCATTTACCATTTCAGTCTGTGTACAAACACAAGGGTTACCCCCTACCAGTTCTGCAGACACACTCTTGTTCCCAACAGCTGGGAACTTAGCACTTCGGTGCTATCTTTCTTTTCTAACAAAATACTAGTAGCTGGTAGAGGTGTATGCACTGAGAGGGAGTCATAAAGACTGAGTAAAACAAAATAGAGTAGCTTTAGTTACATGCTTAAATATTTGTCACCCGGGGACAACGCTTTAGAGTGAGAGCTATGAAATGTCCATTTCTTAGGAAGCAGGAGGCTAATGGGAATGTATAGTGCAAAATATAAAATAAGATGAAACAAAATAATAGATTGCTACGAATTAAAGGCTTGGTAGTAAGTGACAGAGAGTCAGCGGAAGTCAGCCGATGCCCTCCAGTTCCTTTGCATAGCCTCTCTGTGGTTCTACTGCCGGTGGATACCACAGCCCCAGTCATGTCCAGAGAAGCAGGTGTGGAGGAAGAGGCTGACTGAGGACGTGGGCGACTGCAAGACGTGGGCTCTTAGGTGGGTCATGCATTGTGGTAGCTGTACCAGAGTGTCTCCGGCACCGCATCCCTGTTTGGGCTAGCTCCTGGACCGGTGCCAAAGTTGTTTGTTGGAACTCTGCTGGTAAGTCCTGGGGTGGGTGGTCAATCCACTCTCAACTTAGTTTGGCTGAGGCCCTGTGTCAGATAATCCCAAGGACCTTCAGAGACCTTGGTAAGCGTGGGAAAATCAGTGCACTCCTTGTTGTTGGTCAGACATGCAGCATCCACCATTTTAGGTGAGGCTTCTTTGTCTCGCAAGATGGTTTAGCAGCTCTAGGTTGTTAGTAACAAGGCAACCACCACATGGGACAAAGGATCTGATCTGCCGCAATTGGTTAGGAGTGGAAGGTGGCAGATGTCCACCCCACTCTTTGTCTTGCAATTGTATGCCTCCATCTTATTTCCCTGTCAGTTATTATTTTATAAACACTGTCCTTTGCACCAGTCAATTAACATAGAGAAGGCATATTTGCTGCATGTTTGTAGTGTGTACCTTTGCTATGTGTGCATATATGTGTGTGTGTGTGTATATATGTATGTATATATAGTGTTGATTGGATTAGCAGTATCATTGCATACTGCAATGATTAAAAAAGCCTTAGGACAAAGAGGTCAGAAGTCAACCAATGACTGGGTAAGTCATCACATCCTTATTTAGAAAGCCTATGCCTACCAACAGTTTGTTACATTGGTAAAGTCACCATCCCCGTAATTTAGAAAAAAACATTCACGTATGGCCAATACCTACGGACAAAATTGCTCTAGAGAGGAAGATTTTGAGAAAGAGGCCAAAGAATTAAGATAAAGATTTAGGGAGTTGGGTTATCCCAATAGAGTTTTTAAATAAGGCTTACCAACGAGTGAAATCTGTTGACAGATAAGGAGAGCTTACATAAACCCTCAAGGAAAATTCAAAGTGATACTACAACTACAAACATTAGATTCATCTGTACTTTCGATCGACACTGGGAACCAGCGAAACAAATCTTTAAAGGGAATTGGCCAATATAATATCTTAAAGCTCTCCTGCTCTCCCCCCCCACCCCCCAATGACTTTTAGGAGATCTAAAATTTTAAAAGTCCTTCTGGTGCATAGCCATGTTAAACCGTTAAAACCAACATCTACTTGGTTGCAATCTACAAAGGAAACTTATAGGTGTGGACATTGTAAAGCTTGTGACTACATTTTCTCATCAAAAATGACAAAATGACAACAAAAATGACAATACCTGTATGTGGCTGCCTGTAACTGTGTGTTTGACTATATACCTGGAAAAATATACACCTGCATTCACACATGGGCCTACATGCATATTTTCTTTTTAATTCTTTATTTTTCTTGTGCATGGAATAACAATACATTTGTCAATGCCACAACAGCATAAGTAAAAGATATAAACATAGTAGTTGGACGTTTACGGCATGAGAGTATCGGCACATTTTTTTAACTGTTATGAACATGTTATTACGTTAGCAATGACTTTCTGGGTAGATTGTTGTATGAGAATCATTAGACTATATAACAGGGGTTCCAACATGAGGTAACAGTATGATTAGTTATGAGAAGGATTAACAATATACTTGTACTGTTAGTATGGCTGACAGCATGCCATCTCTTATATAGTAATGCAGCTAAACAAGCCGCTAATGCATAGAAAGTGAGATGTCTCAACGATAAAGTGATTAGCTGCGAGATGCGTATATAAAAAGAATAAAAAGAGAGAAAAAAAAAATAGTAAATGACAATCATGTGTATAGCACTCGCTAGAAGGGTAGCCTATTAGCCACTGGGACACAGGGCAGTAAGGATTGTATGATCTAGGATGATAATAAGGTGGTGTCTATTGATTACATTGGGGACTCTGAGGTCATGTGCTTAGTCCAATACAGGGGTAGAGTATGCCATGCTTAGATCTATGTCCGTGGGTTATTTGTTGTTTCTTTTACCCAGCACACACATCCTGCACAGTACCCAACACACGATCCTTTCTAACATTTACATGTAGCACTCTTATACACATCATACCCCGCACTCTCACATATATCCCACGCAGCACTCTCACACACATCATCTACACCACCCTCATACCCTGCACCCTCACACACACAGCAGCGCAATCATCACACACACATACTGCACCCCTCATGTACACACTACACTCCTCACACACATCCACTGTACCCTTCGTATACCCATAGAGCCCCCCCCCCCAGCCCACTCCACCACACACATACATAATACTTCCATGCAAGAGAGGTACAATCATACTTGAGGTGCCATTACAACATGCAATGGGTTGTCAACAAGAATACTTCACAGGCTCAGAGAAGCTGGCGGACAGCATAGTTAGTCAATATAGGTATCCTACGTAGAGTTGTACTTATTTTGTTGCGGCCAGTTTGGGGTAATAACTAGGTCGGCCGTGAGTCCGGAGACATATTAGTGTGAAGCCAAGCGACTTAGTAGTGAGTTAGATAGCCCAGGACTATGCAGAGCTGATTTACACAGGCTTATATTCGGTATGTTTTAAAGACTAGCAAGGTGGGGCGGGGCCTGACCGCAGAGCCGAACGGTCGACATCCTTGTGGGCTCCTGCATGACTCCGCAATTTAACCGGTTTTCCCCGACCCAAACGCGACTTAAGCGGGCCGATAGAGCCAGCAATCGATGGGGAATGCCGAGAGGAACAGAATGATGCCCCTCAAGCGGCGAAACGAGAGTTTTATGCCCGACGGCCGTCGGAGGCCTAGTCAACGGGCGGGAGCAAGAGAGACGGCCGCTCTCCCCCCGCCAGGACTGGGGGCTTCGCTGTGGACAGATCCCTGTCCCCCCCCCCTGGACCGGTGGGGGTCATCCCGGTCCTCCAGCATAGGACACGTTCCCCTGGGACACAGACCCGTGCCACGCAGCCATGACAGCACCACGAGGCCTGGCCTGGCCAAGATGGCAGTCGACAAAGAGGCTCCTCTGCAACAGCGGAGCGATGAGGACTGGGCGGCGGCATTCCAGGCTAAATTCGACGCAATCTGCCAGCGCTTCTGGGACCGCATCGAGGATGGGAGCCCACGACCTGTACAGGTACCTGCCTCAACGGCACGAAGCCGGTGCGCCCCCCTTATCGCACAGACGGGCCATCCGACCCCAGCACAAGCACCGCGAAAGCGGTTTAAAGATACGGAGACCCGGAAGATAACACACAGACCGGGTGCATCCAGCACAAACCCGCCCCACAAAAGCCGGGCACAGGCGTCACAGAAGCGGGTGAGAGGATACTGCAGTCCGCCCATCACAAAGGGGGGCCCCAACAGACCGCTAACTCTAGGGCGCCCCTGCCAGACAAAACCCCTGCCGACACCACCCGCCAACCGAACAGGCCTGAGGGGCAGAGACACCAGGCCACCGGGTACACATCTGACGAAACACAACTCCTCACCACAAACAGGACTGGAAAAGCCACGGCAGACTAGCACCCGCAAGTACAGCACTCACCCCTGGTGGCTGATGCCTCTGACTACGCTGAAGAACTTTAATTCTTTCCCAGACCGTACAGAGTCCCTGCTCTGTACCCTCATGCTGGACAGGTCGGTATGCCGGGTGGGCATAGGATGAAGGGGCTAACTTAAAGGAACACTATCACCGCTGGCAGCAACTCACAGCCCGGACACCCACCTCGCAATATGTGTTCCTATTTGAACTGTCAACGACAAATCTTTTTTAGCATTACCCGGACATGCATGTTATTAGTTTCACGCAGTATGTTTAGCATATGATTAGATTACCTGACCCACCAGCACTAGCCTGCTCACATAACTAGCGCACTGCATTCACTTTTGTAGTTTACCAGCGTGATACGTTGATTACGTTCAGTTTCATTATTATCATTTACTCTAATCTCTTTTAATTTTTTGTCATTAATGCGCTACGAAGACAAACACCTAAACAACCAGCCTGCTCCATATCTTAAGCGCAATCAGCACTGTTCTATGCATGCCTAGCTTAGCCTGCTATATCATGAAAACAAAGTTTAATAGCTTGATACCCTAGATAACAATATTTAAGCGAGAGATAACAGTATCAAAGCTAGAGATAGAGATAACAGTATTGAAGCGAGAGATGACAGTATTAAAGCGAGAGACAACAGTATTAAAGCGAGAGATAACAAATATTAAAGCGAGAGATAACAGTATTAATGCGAGAGATTACAGTATTAAAGCGAGAGATAACAGTATTTAGCCATAGCATGTTACTATACATAAAATGAGGTTGATAATCCTAGGAGACGTTGATAATATGTTATGACGACCCTATCCTGTACAACTTTTGAAAGTCTCCCTCTCTTTTTCTGTACCCCTATAATCACATGCCTCAACAAAAATAAAGAATTTAAAAAAAAAAAAAAAGACTAGCAAGGTTATAAGAACAACAATTATCTGTGTGAACTGGCTAGGGATTTCTTACGCTGTGAAGGCAAGCTAGGCATATTTCTGTAGGTACACAAGCTGAAGCAAATATAAACACCAGGTTAACAGGCTAGTAGTGAAGGCATCTACATTGGCAGAGCTTAGACCTCTGTGGTAGCATAGTGTGATGCAGACTAAGGCTAGGCTAAACAAGAGTGCGATAAATTGTGACTAGGAGAAGCAGGTGTGTGGCTTCCCGGCATTTAGTCCACTCCTGTCATAGGATGGGTGTTGTCCCGGTCTGGGGAGGCATTAAGAGGGACAGTGGTAAGTTAACTTGGTAAGAATCAAACTATAGTAACGTTGTGCTGTGTAAGGCTAGTCAGTCATTCCGGTGAGTGACGGCTGGGTGTATAAGGCTATGTAAACTCGCAATGTCTGGATGCTCAGTTTATAAACATACCCCGCTATAACAGTAAGCTAAACATGAAATAAAAGCGCAGTAGATAGGCACAAGAGCGAGTAAAAACAGTGCGTTAAGTATAAACCATATATAGTATGCATCATCACGGTATTGGAGCCTGCAGGAGCCACTGCAGGTTCATACAAGATTCCGTTGCAGCTCGTCGGCTGGGGCCGCTCCGGAAAATTGGGTTGCAATGACCATCCCTAAAAATATATCACCTGCCATGTACACCCTCACAGTCAAATGCAACAGAACCACAAAAAACAAACAAAAAAAAACACCATGGGTGAGATGTACATTGAAAAGACCTACGCTACTGCGAAATACTGTAACAAACAATAAATGCTACTCTGGTCATCCAACCTCAGACAACCGCATGAAGTCAAAAAACTACTGTATATCTCCGCATGTGCATGTATCTGTCAATCATAGCTAATGCTTGTCCTGAATACCAATTTGACCCCCGCTCTTTACTCTTTTCTGTACCCCCACCTGATCTTGGAAACAAGAAAGCATAAAAAATGATAAATAAAGATTGTCAAAACAAAAAAAAGGACAGGGTCATGTTCTAGAATGTAAGCGGGGTCTTTCCCTTGAGAGCATCCTGGACCGACATTTTGTCTGCAGAGTTGTGGTATTTTACTACCAGGTCTCTCGACGCTGATGCCGGTGCCCTCCGGGGTTTATGTACCCTGAACACTGCGTCTATGGCGACATTTCTGGCTTGTCTGTGGTCCTCCATCACTGCAAAGCACCGCTTGTGTGTGGCTTGAATATTTGTTTTTAAATACATATTAATTTAATCCCTTAAGGACGGGGGACGTTCTATGCCGTCCTTTTTGGGGCAGTCCTAAACACTGGCAGGTGGCATAGAACGTCCCCGCCATCCTTTGTACTTACCAGGTCCCCGACGGCAGTTGCGATTCTGGGGTCTGCCTGGGAGCTCAGGCAGACCCCCATTGCCCGATCCGCCTCCCCCCGGCCATGTGACTGCAAGGTCCTCGCATTCAAATGGACGGAGTAGCTGGCTTATGCAGTGCCTGAGCTCTCATGCAGTCCCCCTAATGCCTGCAAAAAAAGTTTATAAAGTTATTAAAAGCTAATAAAAAGTTTAATAAAGTAAATAAAAGTACTTGGATTAAATATGATCCAAGTACTTTTATATACACATACATACATAATTAATAAAAGTGTATTTTAATAAATATATATATAATTCAAAATACATTTAGAATGATGTTATACTTTGCATACTTGCAAAAACAGAATATTCAAGGATATAATTTTTCAATGTAGGATAATAGCTGCTTGATCCAATGATAAATCTGACTGCCATTCTGGGCTCAAGAAGCCATTTTTTTCCTAGTTTGTTGCAAAATTGGAAGTGCTTCAAACTGGGTTTGTTTGCCTTCTTTTGGATTAACAGCAAAAAACAAGTGTGAGGAAGGCAGAACTAGATGGACTCAAGTCTCTTTTCAGCTATGCAACTATGTTATAAATATGTATATATGTATATTTAAAAAAAATTATATACATATCTTTGCCATCCTGAGGAAGGCTCCTGATATGAGCCGAAACGTTGATGTATATATTTTTTTTTTATATACAATATGAATTAAAAGTTATATTTTATTCATTCAAATCAAGACCCTGGAGTGCTTTCCATTTTGTTTTTATATCTACATTTTTTGCTGGATTTGCACCGGGCACTAACCCCATTTAAACCTGGAGTGCAAGCATACTGGATTCTTCTATCTATCTATCTATCTATCTATCTATCTATATATATATATATATATATATATATATATATACACACAAATTCTACAAATATATTTATATAATATTTTTACATAATCAAGTAATTTTATTAATTACAATGTGAGGGACCTGCCTGACAACGCAGACAGAAAGTCCAGAGAATTTGGCTCGCAAGCCCTTTCTGTAACTTTCTAGGACACCATAAAACCTGTACATTGGGGGTACGGTTTTACTCGGGAGACTTTGCTGAAAACAAATATTAGTGTTTAAAAACAGTAAAACAATTATATTGTCTAGGGATCGACCGATATTGATTTTTTTTTTTTTAGAGCCGATACCGATAATCTGTGAACTTTCAGGCCGATAACTTGCCGATATTCTGTACATTTACCATTTAAAAAAAAAAAAAAAAAAAAACTAATTCTAAAGGTAAATGCACAAAATATACATGCCACATGTAGTGGATGAAGTGTGTTTAGGCAGGGGAGCTGTGTGTGTTTGTGTAGTGTGTGTGTGTAGTGGATGCAGTGTGTAGTGTGTATATAATGAATGCAGTGAGTGTTTGTGTAGTGTGTATGCCATGGTAACCCGTGGCAACGCTCTGCGGCCGCGGGACTCGCAAGATTTGACATGGGAGCTACTGGGAGGTAAGTAACAGCTTCCTGCACCCCCCGAGGACCGCCGGGCTTGTAATGGGCCCAGCGGTCCGAGGAGATATTGTCGGCAATATCGGTATCTCTATTAGCCGATACCGATATTGCTGAAAATACCGAATATCGGCCGATAATATCGGTAAAACCGATAATCGGTCGATCCCTAAATTATAGTCAGTAAAAATGCAGTTTTTTTCACACACAAACTGTACGTTCACTGACGATGTAATTGTTGTGATACACTTTACTATTTTGAAACACTAATTTTTGTGTTCGGCGAAGTCTCCCGAGTGTAACAGTACCTCCAATGTACAGGTTTTATGGTGTACATGGGGGGTACTATTTTACCAGTGAGACATTGCTTTATTGCAGTAACGGCTAACAGTTTAGTGAAATTCACAGTTAAAATGCCATGCAGAACTAAAACAAAAATCTTAATTTTATATTTGTTTTAGATTTTATTCATATCAAATTATGTTTATTATACAAATATTTGATGTGACATGAAATCCCTGTTTCTCCTGAATAAAATGATATATAATAAGTGTGGGTGCATTTAATATGAAAGAGGTGAATTACGGTTGAACAGACATATAGCGCAAATTCAAGGTTTTGTTTGTTTTGTTTTGATCACATCTTGTACGATTGGCTCCGTACTTAAGGGGTTAATAAATCCCCTATACAAACACTACACTCCCCATACACACACTATACATTGATAAGGGGATGACTGGTGGGCACTATGAAGATTTTATTGCACAGGACGCCTAAAGGTCTAAGGCCGGCTCTTTGTATAGAATCTGATGTATAATATATAGGGTGAATGAATATTTGGATATATATATATATATGTGTATGTATGTATACAAATATGTTTAAAAAAAAACAATACAATTTGTATCTTTTTTCATGACAAGCTTTCGGTAGAACCTCCCTTTCTCAAGTCTGAAGCATTTGTGAGCAAGACGACATATATTAAACTCATCTACTTTGTGATGTCTGCTTTTTTAATTTTCACCTATCAGTATCCAAATTCTAATGAGAAACGGGTCTGAAAAATATGGATTATATTTTTTTTCTACCCTTTGATACTGGCCACAGAGATGTATTAAACTCTTTATTCTAGAAAAAAAATTGGATGGTGTTCAGCATGGGTAAGGGGAGGTTGAGCTCAGAAATCATCTGCAGCTGTTTCTGGTTCTGCTGCCAAGTTCTGCTCACAGCCAGCTCTGTGCCAGCGTGAGACGGGCAGCTGGTAACACCAGCAAGGGGGCTCTTCAAACAAAGCCAGATTTCGAATGAGAGAAAGAAAGTGGCAGACCGCAATACCAAGGCTGGATATTTGTGTCGCAATGCTAGTTTTTAACCAGTGTGATCCTGACCATAAAAACGCTACTCGGGATAGCTGCTAATCATATTGCACTAGTGGAATTTCTGTATTGCCCTCTGGCATTCAGTTTCAAGGCCACATCTAAAATGGAGTTGTGTGTTCTTAACATTTATAGGCATAATTTGTTGTTCTAACTGGCTACATCTGCTTCTTTATAGCTACTAATCACTTTTTTAACTTCACCACTTTTCATCCATTTATTTTACCATTTGGACCTCACATTGGACATTTAGAAGATGCTGTGCCTGCCATGGGTCTGAGATAACAAGAGTTTTGGATTTGGATATTTCCTAGTCTAAATTTAGTTGAAGCTGCTGATTATGCAGCTTAGAGTATCTAATAGGCACTTAATAAATCAACTGACATTGTAGCAAATTAGTGCAATTTAAAATTCAGATTATTTTTCTCTCTCCTCTGGTTATATGTAGTGATTGATATTCAACGTTACCTATGCGATACTCTGTTACTAATTCAGGAATGTTACACATGTATTCTAGAATCACAACCTTCTACATTAAAAAAGCAGATAACTCAAACCAGAAAAAAATGAATAAAAAATATATTTAACTATTAGTAATTTAAAGGAACCCTCTAAGCATTCTAATCATTAAAGATCGATGCAGTGATTATGCTGCCAGGAGTAAGGAATCAAAACGGAATTTCTGTTAATTCTCCAGAGATAAGCCCAGCCATGTTCCAGTTTAGGGTCGATCTGCGTGCCGGGCTCCCAGTGGATGAATTTACAGTTATGTCACTGTTCTCTGATGTTTTCCAGGGTGAGTCTGCCATTGCCAATTTGCCCACTCCCAACAGTGTGACTCATGCCTGTCCTGGTCCAGAAAACCCCCTGCTCAGTCTCTCATACCCCTTTGTGGATTATCAGGTGAATCTTCTGGAGGGTTCTCTCTAGGAGTACTACTTCCTAAAAGATTCTGATGGGGACTCTCAGGTTTTCAAGGTATTGGTCACCATAACCGTTCTTGATGCTCTAAAAGCATCCTCTCCTGAGGTCTCTGCCTTGGATAAGGTAATTTTGAACAGTGTACCTGGCCTATTCTGCTTTCCCATACACCAAATTGTATCCTCGTTTACCAAAATTACAGAGAACTTAGGCTTTGGTCTGCTTCTAGCTTTCTTCATGTTTTAGCACATTTACCTAGTCACCCCTCTGGACACTAGAACTCTGGAGGATTATGTTTTCCTTTAAAGGATACTGTGTACAAGTAAAGTCATGCTGCATCATTTTAGTTGTGTACTGCCATTTCCCGCCCTGTCGTTAGACTAGATAAGGCCACTGTTTAATATATGTGTACACGCTCTTGAAATGATTTAATGTTTTAAAAAATATTTTAATATTTTGATATTTTTTCATGCATTGATACCTTTTTTATATTTTAAGATTTTGCAACAAATACTTCAAAAATATTTGAGGCCTAATGTGACTATCACTTGGTACCAGCTGGTGTCATCTGTATATCATAGGAGTTCGATTCCTCAAGGTCACATTAGTCTTTATCCTAGATCAGTGGTTCCCAACCTTTTTTCACTTGCGTACCCCATGGCAGCCCATTTCCATAAATTGTACTCCTCAGATTAGCAAAATATTTGTTCCTAATATAGTTGCTGTTATTTCAAATGTATCATTTTATTTATTTATTTATTTTCAGCCCCATCTCCCACTTTTCTCTTCCCAGGTTCACAGGCTGTGACTTATTTGTGATTTGTTTCATGCATCATATGGGTCCCTGAGGACATTCTCATGGAGAACAAAATGCGTAGGACAACCATATCTTTTTAATAAGTGTTAATCATTATTTTTTATAAAATAAATATCCCCTTTTTTACGGAATAATTCGCTGGTTAATCATTTTTTGGTACAAAAAGGACCATGCCGGAGAGGAGTCAGAGGGAAGAACTCAACCCCCTACTACAATCAAGGGTGGCCCCCTTAAGGCGTTTAAATCAAGTTTACCTGCGAGTGCAACTGATAACTTGACGTGTGACTCTACATGTAGAGGCGGAGTTATGTTGACAGAGGTGTGGTTATGTCCGCATGTGGGAGGAGTTTATACATTGAGGGTGTGTGGAAGCTCGCAGTCCCTTGCAGCAAAGTCTGTTTGAGATGGGAGGAAATGAATGAGGACCAGACTTCCTCCCAGCTCCCCACAGCACCAAGCTCATGTGTGCCATGAGGGCCTGCAGCTCTCCCCACCTCCCCATCATGTCACATGTCAATTGGGTTACCCAGAGTGCAGGGGCCACCTGATGGACCTTCACTCAGGTTCCCAACTTGTGCCAGGCAGCTGCACCACTGCCATTACGCATACCACGCGTTGGGAACCCCTGTCCCAGATGCTTTCAATTTGAGATTTTACACCAGGAGCTCTGCTCCTCCTGTACATGGCTTAGTGGGGCATCTAATGCTCCCCTTTTTAGGTCACACCATGTTTGTCCTGGCAGTAAGATGTGCATTTCTGCCTCAGGATAAATCTGCCTGTATGCTATGTACATGTGGACGTTTTTATCCCCACAAGTCACACCAACATGAGTCCAGCCCTTCATTTGAGGTAACTCTACCAGTCAAAGTTGCAAGTCCAAGTCTGGGCCAAAACATTTTACTCCTTACAGTCCAACAAAGAAACTAAATTCCAGAGTCAAAGGTTGTGATTTTTTACAGCACGGACTATTTGGTTTGTTGATATGGAAGGTGTACCCTGAAGAGGTTCAGCATGTAGAATGAAAGGCGTATCCACCTTATTTTATTTGTTTTTGAAGTTTTAACTTTTACAGCTCAAAATAAAAGCTGTGTATTACTTACCTTGGACTCCGGAGTTCAATTCATGTGTCGAGCTGTAAGGAGGAGTAAGAGGTTTTTGCCCCCCACTACTTTCGGGGAGGCACTTTAATCTGATGCACTCCCAATATGTTAGAATATGCATTTGCCTTACAGTATCATTTCTGACATTTGATGACAGTATTACACTATTTGTTTTAGTTTAGATAAGTCCGCTTTATATATACCTACTCTATCGATACCAGTCACTGATTTGGACATAATCATTTACTAAAGCAAAATTCCACCCCAATTATATTGAGCTATTTTCACTCAAGTGCCTATACATCTGCAAATTCTATATGCATTGCATATAGGACTGAGAAAATCATCAGATTTATTGTGTGTGTGAGTATGGTGTGCCCACTTTTCTTCTATTGTTTCTGCACTTTTTATATTTAATTCTATATGCACATCTGGAGAGTATGCACATATTAGAAAACTAATTATGGCCAAGTAACCTTTTGAATATATGTAATCTATTTAAATACGTTAGAAGAGGAATCAAAGGGCGACAGCATATGTATGCTGGATGATTGGAGCTAATTAGCCTTTAATGCCATCCCAATGCCATTCTGAAACATCTGGCTTTTTTAAAGCAGAAAAACACTTGTATGTGTTTTTGTACTCGCTTAACAGCACATGACATCACTCCCAAACTGCCTTAGCCGCTTGTCTGCTCTTTTATAAAGCCATTAACAGGGGACTGATTAATGGTTCATAAGAGGTCAGGGACAGCCAGCACCAAATTGCTGCATCTGTCAGACACTGTGCGGTTTGTCAGTAAGTACCCAACGTGTCGCCTACAAGAAACATGATCTATGAACATTGGAGAGATGAGCTAGCTAGAAAGGGCATATGCCACTGTGGGGCTGTCTGCAGCTTTCCATCTGATCGTCACAAAATGCTGAAACCTTTGACTTTGCATTCCTACATCTTCCTCAGAAATTATGTAGTCATTCTGTGAATGCTTTATATTCATTTATGTGGCTAAGCATATATAACCGCTGTGCACGTTAAATAAACGTTGTCCAGATATGGAGATACAGGAATTCACCATGACATTTTTGGGGTGCTGTTTATATTTCAGTGCCAGAGGGACAAAGCAGAGTTTGTAAAACACTTTGCTTCCAGCTTTTACATTCTTACCAGTTATGTACATTTTTCAGGGACAGCTTAAAGGGATACTCCAGGCACCCAGACCACTTCTGCCCACTGGAGTGGTCTGGGTGCCAACTCCCACTACCCTTAACCCTGCAAGTGTAATTATCTACTAGACAGTTTTAACCCCTTCAGGATCTTGGGATTGGAGGGGGGGGGGGAGGAGAGGGGGTGGGAGGGAGAGGGGCTCTAGAGGGTCCTGCAGTGCCAGGAAAACGAATATGTTTTCCTGGCACTGGAGAATCTTTTTTTTTTTTTTTAATTCTTTATTTTTTCTGTGCATGAAAATAACAAGCATTTGTAATGTGCCACAACAGCACGCATGTTTTATCCATCAAGTTTTGCAAGTTGGCACTAAAGAACTGCACATTTTTCTTTTTGTTGTCGTTTGGTACAAGCAATAAACATTTTTTCATATAATAACTGTAGCATAAAACCGTCATGTTGCGCATTTGGTTTGGATAATCTTTTAGTGCTTCTAGTTAACTTCGCAGCAGATTATATCACATTTAAACAAATAGAGATCATGTTTGCTCTATGCTATGCTTTATAGCCACTATGCTTGCTAAGACATAACTAAGTTACATACTATATCATGCTAATTTGTATTTAGTGGGCTACAAGCATTAAGTTAAGAAGTGACATCTAGAATATAGTTCTGGCAGGTTAGAACAATGGGAGAAGCAGGCTAATTTAGAGCTGGTGAAACAAAAAAATGAGCATTACACGTTATACATTATAAGATGCTGTGCAAAGTCATGTTAGGGGTGCGTATCAGGCAATACCCGATCCACGGTATCTGTATGAGAGAGTCCCAGCGTGCGAGTGTGTGGGGTCTATAAGCCGATCTTCTGACCTGCCTGCCGCTCGCTGTGTGGGGCTGGTGCCTCGATGGTGTGGTTGTTTCAGCTGATGCCCCGCTTGATCAGGGGTGTTGTAGCTGGAGAGGGTGTCTGACTGGGAGCCGCTTTGGTCGTCAGCGTGTGAGGCAGGTCAGTCTCTTGGGTAGGAGGTCTCAGGGGTGTTGGGAGGCTGAGTTCTCCCCCTGTGGGGGCACTGCTGTGGATCCCGGTGGTAATTGCCGCCAGCGGCCTCGGATATTCGACGTGTGCGGCCAGTGCTCCGGGATTCTTTCCACGGTGGCCTTCAGCCCAGGTGGGCCCGTTGTGTGTGGTAGCGGTGTCATCTGAAGTGTGCCCTGGGGGGACCCGCTCATCCCCGCTCCCCCTCCGCCTCCACACCCCCTCATCCTCAGTGCAGGCGTGAAGTGGGCATAAGGCTTGTCGCGGGGGCTACTGCAGGACTCCGCCGTGAGGTAGAGTCCAAATTCGCTGGTGCGCTGCTTGGTGTCGGCGGAGTTTCCCCACTCAGGAGAGGTGGCTGTCGGCCATCTTGGAGTACACTGCTCCAACCTCTGTGTCCAGCAGGACCTGGGTGGAGGCGCTGCGGCATGTTGTGGTGGCCGCCCGTGGGGGCCGGGATGACCCCCCCGGTCCAAGGGGGGGGGGGGTGGCAGAGCGCCGGTCGGAGAACTGGGCGAGCGCCCGTCTCACCCAGGCTCAAGCTCGTAGGCCTCAGGCCCTGTTCGGATTACTTTGGTGCTGCTGGGGGTCTTGTTAGGTGTCCCCTGGATTGCTGTTGCCTGAGTAGTGCTGTGGTCACAATTCCAGGTCGGTTTCAGCTTTTGGTCCGCAGTTAGCTCCGTTTTCCAAGCTCAGAAACAGGAGCTCAGACAAAACGTGTCTGATCCGACCAGCGGTCAGGCCCCGCCCCTGGAGAATCTCTTTAAGACTGGCTGGTCACATTTCAACATTTCTCAATATTGCTGTGTGGCCATTTCAACTCAGATCAATGCTTCTCCATTAGGCATAGGGACTGTAACTCGTGTCATTTCCTTCTCGACAATAATGGGGTCTGCAAAGCTCAGGAATTACTTACAGTGCTGTGTCATGTGCAGGAAGTTGAATTCTGGGTAAATAATAACACATTATTTAACCAGGAAATGTACATTCAGATTACTCTGGTTTCCAAGTACGTCCTATGGATGTTACTTTTGCCCGACATCCAGGGGATGTTAAATAGGAAAGATATAGCAGCCTGTGGTGCCCTCTATAGTACAGATGCCTGGTTTTAGCCAAGTAACTACTTAAAGAATAAAAGCCTTGTATCGCTTGTGACTGTGTGTATATGTATATCATTCTACGATCAGTTCTGCTAATTTTTAGTTCTGTCTACCTTTCTTTAAAATCCATTAATTTATTTACACTCAAAGATATTAATATGGAACTATAGAATTAATGTCATCAAATCTGTTTTAGTAGTCCTCGTTTTAAAGGACTATAAGCTTTGAATGTAACCAAACCTAGTTTATACATAAGCTAAATTTAGTTTTGCCTTTGCAACAGCATTCACAAAGTAGAGAAACTTAATTTCTCTGCCAGGGCTCCAATAAGATTTAGCATTAGACAGACAAGACTGTTAAAGGCTACCTCCTTCCTTTCGTAATGCAAAATCTGCATTTTAACAACCAGGGATGTGAAGGGTTCATGAAGGGAGAACTCTTGAGCATTATGATGGCATGCTATGGCATTAGCATAACTCCAAACCTAACACAAAATCAGGGAGGGTGGGAGGGACAACAACAAAGTCTGTGAGAAAACATAGAATAGTAACATTTTAAGATGGCTGCCCATGTGTATCAGCCTGCACATCCCAGATAACTAGCCAATCCAAACACCATAATTCTGAATGGCCGCCTCCTAGCTCTGTCAAGGCCCTGTTCCACTAATCTGTGCTACTCCATGGGCTGCAATATCATGTTTTTATACGAAAGGCGTTTTGAGATATTGAATTCACTATGTGTTGAATTGCCATGTTAATGTGTACGTGTCGTACATAAAACTTTGATATAATTTAAAGCGCATTCAAATTCATCTATACTTGCTAAATGTATAGAATTGTACTTCTTTTATAAACTTTGGTTCCTCCCCCACCTGTTAATCAATCCTAGGAGTAGAAATCAATTACTTTAAATAACGTGGTAGAATAGGAGGACCCTTGCCAGTCAGTTCTCCTGCTCTCTGCCATATTGATATCAGAGATGCATTTGCCATTAGGCAGGCATCTGTCCTGAAGGGGCCGCCTGGTTTCAGCCCTCATAACGTATCTTTTTGGAGCTTTAAAGGACTACTCCAAATTATGTGTATGGAGTGGCCATTACCATGACTGTTTATAAATCAATTATAAGACCCCTCCCTGGCTGTTAGACAGGTTTTCTTCCTCCTCATCTCTGCTGCTACCTCCAGTGTTTCAGAGTCCTTCCTCTCTCCCCCTTGCTGCATTTTTAATTCAGAATCTGAGGCTTCTTAATGAGAAGACCAACACTGGTTAATTCCCCTGCAGAGACTGAATGCTAGTAAAAACAGGGTAGGGCTTGTAAAGGCTGAAGTCTGAAGAACTGCAGCTTTTTGCAAAGAAATACCCCCAGTGACTATATGCAGCAAAAAATGCATGCATGTATTCATTGGGGGTATATCTACTATAGTGATTTTATTTATTTTTTTATAAATAAAAATATTTAGTGTGGAGTGGTCCCTTAAGTAGGCTGTCCAGTGCGATAGATCAATGCTTTCCAAACTTTCCATGTTAGTGACACGCTCTTTAGACATGCATCATTTCATGACATGGTAAATCCGTTTTACTAGCAAACCGGAGGTTAAACCACTACTTACCAATTAAAAGAGATATGGACACATACATATATCGTAATAATGAAATAATAAAAATAAACATGATTTAATTAAAGGGTTATGCTCACATTGAGCTACTTGCAGTTTTGACTGTGTGAGATATTTGTGATGGTTATTTATTGATTAAAAACTAAAAATGCATGTAGGCCCATGTGTGAATGCAGGTGTGTATTTTTTCACATGCACACAGTCCCACAGTCAGACATACAGTAAGACATATACTGTCAAATACAGTATGTGTGTCTTAATACACACCCAAGCTCACACGACACACCGAAGCTTACTATAGACAAGCTCACACTGGCACACACCCAAGTTTACACTGCCCTACAGACAAGCTCACTATACACAACCTCACACTGACACACACCCAAGTTTACACTGCCCTACAGACAAGCTCACTATATACAACCTCACACTGACACACACCCAAGTTTACACTGCCCTACAGACAAGCTCACTATATACAACCTCACACTGACCTAAAGACAAGCTGACACTGACCTAAAGACAAGCTCACACTGACCTACAGACAAGTGTACTGATGCACACATATTAGCAAATGATAATTACTCACCACAAGCTGTTTAGAGCATAAACCCCTGGCATGGACAGGATCATTGTGTCAGTAGGGAGACTGTAGAAGGCATCCAAAGTGCACCAAGTAGAGCAGATACTGACACCGGTCTGCCGGCTAGCCACACTTCCATCCGTGTTCCCTTCCTCACATCTTCTCACGTACAGGGCAGAGTGCACCGATGCTGCACCTGCGCGTTGCCTCATCGTATTACATCAAATTCAGTCACTGTGGTGTGCAGCAGGTGCCAGTTGCCAAAAGATAGTTTAGTGCGGTTTGAGTAATGGCAGCGCCCGCCGCCTGGCTGCCTTCCTGAATTTTACTGTCTCTGTTTGCAATCCGTTACTGGGTGTGCCTGGCAGCCCAATGACCCAGACATCATTACAGCTGGAGGGTTACCAGCCCTGCTTGAGTGAAGCACCTGCCCACTATAGGTGACGCATTGTTTGTAAAGCACTGCTGTAGATGATGGTTATAGAGTATTGTCCCTGCTCCACCTATGTCTGTGTATAAAGCGGGACAAGAAGTGAACAGGATCACTTCCTTCTGCACTCACACTGAGTCTCTCACGCAGGAAGTGTTTTGCTGGAGCAGCAGACACAGCATTGTTCAAATCCGGAATCAATCATAGAATAGTGCCCCAAAACACTTAGCATTAGGAATACACATTTGTATGCATAACAATATAGTTTTTTTATAACGTTTAGCCTGGCATGCTTTGTGTATTAAGGAGACTTTTTTTTATTGCATATTTTATTTTACTCACATTCAGTTGATGTGAAAAATAAAATTCAGCGGTGTTTGGTCGTCAAGTTCATGGAACTCAAATCGGACATGCGACGGAACGAACACCACTGAATAGTTACCTTCCATGGTCTGGTTATTCGAATGGGAGTCGAACGGCGTTCGGTGAGTCGAAGCACATGAACAAGGGTACCATTCGGTAATTCGAATGGTACTTTGACGGTTTGAAATAGACCGGCCACACAGCCTAATTCTCTGGAACTGTTTTGGGCATGAAAGCATGCGTGCGGTTGGTCAAAAAGAGATTTCCAGGAATTTCCTGAACCCCTGCTCTGATCTGGGTGATTTTTTTTATATGTTGTTCACCCAGATCCGGGCCATCAGGGGATATGTTGTGTTTTAGCGTACTTATAAGACTTTAGAAAAATATGTGTTTTTTTCTGCCTGGAGATAATTAAGTTAATGCATTATCTGCCTCAATTATCTCACAGGCAGAGGGGAGGGATTGTATGTGTGTTATGGGAGTGTCGTACAGTTAATTACTGTTCTTATTGGTTTATTCCCTTTGTGTCCCTGTGCCCAACAAGGTCCACCTGGGTGTCACCCTTGTTGGGAAACTTGCATAAAAGGCCAGTGTGCCTCCATTAAAATTGAGTTCCTGCTTAACCCTCAACACGTATCTTGGTCTTATAATTGGAGGGGGATTGCTATACTCCTTATACTCCCCTGGGTTCTAATCACTAGCTCTTATAAGAGCTATTCCTGCTTGACTTCATCCACTGGAACCTGGAGCCTTGTCATAGGTCCAGGGTGGGTAGGAGACGGCGGTGGTGGTGTAATAGCATTGCCGCTGGATCTAGCGGTGGTGGTGCGTCTGATAGCCTCGACAAGATAGCGTGGATATCCTTCCAGAATGGTTTAATCTTACGACATTCCCACCATAGATGTAGTGTGGTGCCTGTAGCCTCTCCACACCTCCAACATAGGTCGGAGTGTGAGGGGTCTATGGCATGTAGTCTATGTGGGGTACGGTACCAGTGGCTCAACAGTTTAAATGCCGTCTCTTGCGTCTTTGAAAAGGTGGAACAGTGGTGTGTGAGATAGCAAATTTTGTCCCATTCCATCTCAGTAAATGTCCTCCCCAGGGTCGTTTCCCATGTTCCCTTAAAGGCAGGAGTCTCGGTCGGAGTCTCCCTCTGTAGTAGTGAGTACAGGATAGATATGCTGTGGGGAAGGGGGTCTGGGTGGATGCAATGTTCCTCGAAGGTGGTCGGTTCCCTAGCGTGGTTCTGTCCTCCGGGCAGTGAGTCTATGTAGTTCGAAAGTTGTTTGTATTTGAAGGTTTGCATGAATGTAGGGTGTGTATGTTCCGTCAGTTGTATGAGTGTCTTCCGTCCGTTATGTGTGTATATGTGGTGTAGTCTGGGGATGGGTTTGTGGATGAGGTCTCTGAAGGCCTTCGGATCTAGACCTGGTGGAAAGTCCCGGTCGTGGATGAGTGGTAATAAGGGTGAGGGGTGTCGGGTGAGGCCATGTACCCGGGACGCTCTATGCCACACCCGTAGGGTATGTTGTGCCAACGAGGAGCATCCCCGGCCCAGGCCACCTCCGGAGCACCACGGTAGGGTCGACACTGGTCCTGCTATCTCTGTCTCTTCCACTGCTTTCCATTGCTTGTGGACATTGGTCTTGGTCCAGTCCAAAACTCTCCGTAGGTGTCCCGCTGTGTAATATAGATAGAAGTCGGGGATGGCCAACCCCCCCCTCTCCTTAGGTAGAGTGAGAGCCTGATATTTGAGACGTGGTCTTTTCCCGTTCCATATATAGGTACTTGTCAACGTGCGTAAGGCAGTGAAAAATCTTTTAGGGATTGTTATAGGGAGTGTCTGGAATAAGTAAAGTAATCGTGGGAGGAGGTTCATTTTAACCCTCATTTGAACCCTTCCCAGCCACGAAATATGTGGGTGGGACCACTCGGCTACAAGTTTATTTTTTTAATCTTCCTCAATTTCCTCCCCTATTAGTTTGTATATGTGCTGAAAGTCTAATTTAAAGGCATTGTGATATCTATGTAATAGATGCTTTTATGTGCAGCATTACATACTCTCATCTCGGATTTGAAAATATCTCTTTTTAGTCATGTAGAGGCTTAACAAATAAAGCATTAGACACATATTGTGAAGATCCGAACACGTTTACAGGCTAATACCCAGCATGAGTTTAAACCTTTGGATGGAAGTTAGGATAGCAGAGTACTAGGGCAGGTAAACTAAACTCACACCTCTGCAGGAAATCATTTAGAAAGACTACTGGGAAGAGCAGGCTCTGGCTCTTCTACAATTTGTAATAGTGTAAGGCATAAACAGCAGGATGTGTGCAACACGATCCAAGTAATAATTTGTAATAATATCATGCAACTATTGTAGGATATCCAACGTATCACTTATATTAAAAAAATTGTAATATGAGGATAACCCACATGATATATAGTATTAGAAGGATAATTCTGCAGGATAATGAACTTTATAAAGCAACTATTTTATATAAGTAATATTATAAAGTTAATAGTTACAGTCTATAATTAATGTCCTCTTGCACCTCCCATGCCTTCCCCCTCTGTCAGTCCCTGCATTGGCTTCACATAATATATAGGGCTTTATTTCAAATTTTGATACTTGTTTACTAATCTCTACATCAAGCATGTCAAACATGAGATGCGGGGAGATGTATTATAACAGGGGGCTCATGTGGTGGGCAGCTGGCCATCTAGGGGGCCCCCAGAGCGGTGCTTACTGTTAAGGCAAAGTAAGGCACTGTTAAGGCAAAGTAGGAACCTGCTCTCCCCACATTGCAGGTGCCTACTCTGCTGAAATTTGGTGGCAGCAAGGGAGCGCAGTCTGTTACTGCTCGCGCGTGCCCTCTGTGGTGATGCTGAGCACCGGAATATGACATCTATCTGGGCCGGCATCACTAAACTCCACACGTGAGGGAAAACTCACTTCTTCGGGAAAGCATATCAACTGAATTGTTAATAGCTCCACAACACCACCACACCCTGGTTCCTCTCCTGCAACTATCATAAAATTAAATAAAACACAAGTCTTCAGCGAATACTATACAACCAATCTACTTTTCTACTTCTATCCTTTTTTTTTGTCCCTTTACCCCACTCCCTCTAACATGTAAGCTCATTGAGCAGGGCCCTCAACCCCTCTGTTCCTGTACGTCCAGCTTGCCTGGTTACAAGTACGTGTTTGTACAGCGCTGTGGAATTTGTTGACGCTCTATAAATAATAGTGCAAGACCTGCAGTATTATATGGAACACTATAAGGCTAATAGTTCTATGAAGAACACTGCAGGAATATACTACGGCTAATACTTTGATATACATAACATTATAAAGGGAATAATGCTGGATAAGTGACGTCATCAGACTTTATATCGTTATAAGACTAATAATGCAGGTCATGGGACATTATAAGACTATCTATTATTATGATGTTTTTGATACTGCAGGTGATTTTACACTACATGGATAATAGTCCATGACACATAATGCTGTATGGCTAATACTGCAGGATGTGTAACAATATAATAATAATACTGCATGTAACATTGTGTGGATAATACTGCAGGAGATCTATCTTAATATGGTTTAATACTGCAGATTATAGAACATTAGGGGGATAATACTGTGGGACAGGTAAAGCTATATGGATGATATTGCAGGATAAGTAATATTGTATGAATAATCCAGGATAAAGAACGCCGTATGGATAATACTGCAGGATATGCAGCATTATATGAACTATACTGCAGGATGTGTAACTTTATATGAACGATACTGCAGGATGTGGAACATTATATGAACGATACTGCAGGATATGGAACATTATATAAACAATACTGCAGGATACGTAACGTTATATATAAACAATACTGCAGGATACGTAACGTTATATATGAACAATGCTGCAGGATGTGTAATCTATTTTATGGATACTACTGTACAATATGCATCTGTGTGAGTTGCTGTAGAGATAATATGTAACATAAATAATATTAGACAATGTGTAGAACAGTGTACAATATTACAGCAGAATATGAAGCAGAGTATTAAAACTACAGTACATTCAATGTAGATAATATTAATAATGGCTATTGCTGCAGGACGCACAACACAACTCAGCACTGCAGGTTGTGTAACATTGAAGGGCATATTGCTCAGGTATTGTACTATGTGCAGTGTGTAAATACTGCAGGAAGTGTTTCAATGCTAATACTGCAGAAAGCAGAACATTATTTTTTCCAAAATAATAGAAGAAAATCCTTTTATATAGCTGTATAGTAAACTAGAATGAAATGTACTTCTCTTCCACTCTACTTTAGCTGGTCTTTATCCATACCAAAATATAAGTTTATATTTTTCATGTCTGCAACAGCAGCCTGCTTTTTTATGACTGCCACCCTTAGTCCAATCACACGAGTCACACCTGCTCTAAACTTCTGAACTGCCTTACCCCCTGAGCCCCAGCTCTCTTTCACTTTTTCTCTCTACATTTTATCCGCTGTGCCCTCTAATTTTTTCCTAGTTTAAAGAAATGTGATTTTTTTTTTAAAACTTAAGTATTGTATGATTATTCTGTAATGCTTTCTTTTATAATAAACCGCTCTTTTCACTGGATCTCCTTGCAAGAATGTGGCCAATTGGCCATCTTTATCCCTATTTGCTTCGAATCCTGAAGTCATATGCAAACCCCAGGCATACCTTTGTGAGTTGGTTTCAGCAATTCCACTGACAAACATGGTATGACGTTGTTATGGTGCCCGGAGGTCCCTGTTACTTTATTAACTAAAGGGGTTAAATCATTTTCAGATGGTTTGACCCCAAAAGATGCCTGCAAAGTCAGATTTCCCTTTCCCCAGTGGTATCCGGCTTCTTCAGTTTCAGGAAGTGGAGGGTGCCGCCGGGCAAGGGCTCCGCTGATCGGCTTTTGCTCTAAGCCAATCAGTAGCATCTTATTCCTAAAAAGTACCATTCAAGAACGGTTTGACCCCTTTTTCTAAGAAAGCGCCAGGAAGTTGTTATGGTGCCCAGAGTGTTACTTTAAAGATGACTGGCCCACTACATTAAGGGTAAGTAAAGATATTTACTGATGGGAAACATTTACTTGTACATACTTACAGTTGTGTTCAAATGTTTGCATACCCTTGCAGAAATTGTGAAATTTTGCCATTGAGTTTGAAAATATGACTGATCATGCAAAAAAAAAAAGGATTTTATTGAAGGATAGTGATCATATGAAGCCATTTATTATCACATAGTTGTTTGGCTCCTTTTTAAATCATAATGATAACAGAAATCACCCAAATGGCCCTGATCAAAAGCTTATATACCCTTGGATGTGTGGCCTTGTTACAAACACACAAGGTGGCACACACAGGTTAAAATTACAATTAAAGGTTAATTTTCCACACTGGTGGCCTTTTAAATTGCAATTAGTGTCTGTGTATAAATAGTCAATGAGTTTGGGAGCTCTCATGTGGATGCACTGAGCAGGCTAGATACTGAGCCATGAGGAGCAGAAAAGAACTGTCAAAGACCTGCGTAACAAGGTAACGGAACTTTATAAAGATGGAAAAGGATCTAAAAAGATATCCAAAGCCTTGAAAATACCAGTCCGTGCTGAATCATTTATTGAGAAGTATTCTGGGATCTCTTGATGCCAAGGTCAGGTAGATCAAGAAAGATTTCAGCCACAACTGACAGAAGAATTGTTCGGGACACAAATAAAAACCCACAGGTAACATCAGGGGAAATACAGGCTGCTCTGGAAAAAGACAGTGTGGTTGTTTCAAGGAGCACAATACAATGATACTTAAAGGGACACTATAGTCACCTGAACAACTACAGCTTAATGTAGTTGTTCAGGTATGATCTATAGCTCCCTGCAGGCAATCTAATGTAAACACTGTATTTTCAGAGAAAATACAGTGTTTACATTGATTGATAGGAATACCTCCAGTGGCCGTCACTCAGACGGCCACCAGAGGGACTTCCTATTATGCAGGGCCCTAAAAAGGCCCTGTACACGTCAGACGTATTAAAATACGTCTGTGTGCAGGAGAGAGAAGGCACTGTGTGCGCGCCTTCTCTCTCCAGCCTGTCAGCAGAGGAGGGGGGCGGGCAAAGACCGCGAGCTGAGCTGTCAGTCAGCTGTTCGCATGCGCGGTAGTGCGCTCACGACTTCAGAGGGCGGCATGAATGTGCCCTATGAAGTATGTGCGCATGTGGAAGCGTCTGATTGCTCCCTGCTCGCGCCCACCTATTTCGGCATTTTGACGAAATAGGGGGCGCGGCTTCACGAGGCTCCCGGCGCTGGAATGAGGTGAGTAAAAGACTCTGCCTGGAGAGTCCCTTTAACCCCTTAAGGACACATGACATGTGTGACACGTCATGATTCCCTTTTATTCCAGAAGACTGGTCCTTAAGGGGTTAAACAAAAATGAGCTGCATGGTCGAGTTGTCAGAAGAAGCCTTTACTGCGCCAATGCCACAAAAAGCCCAGTTACAATATGCCCAACAATACCTTGACACACCTCACAGCTTCTGGCACACTGTGATTTGGAGTGACTAGACCAAAATAGAGCTTTATGGTCACAACCATAAGCGCTATGTTTGGAGAGGAGTTAACAAAGCCTATTGTGAAAAGAATACCTCACGGTAAAGCATGGTTGTTTTAAGGGTATGTGAGCGCTAAAGGCACAGGGAATCTTGTAAAAATTGATGGCAAGATGAATGCAGCATGTTATCAGAAAATACTTGCAGACAATTTGCATTCTTCTGCATAGAAATGGTATGTATGTTACCAAATCTCCAAGAGTATGCAAACTTTTGAGCACAACTGTACATGTATGTTTTAGAAAATATCATGCAAAGTTTATCACCTTATTCTCTTAACGCCTTTTCAGGACTTTCTATCTTCCACTTATTTTGTCATTCATACAAATGTAGGTAATCTCCAACAATACTAATACATCTATCGTAATTATTCCGTAAAAATTCAAGCACCTGGGAGACAACACTCAGGTTATGAAGTAGATTACCATGTCTGTTCTTTTTAATAAGAGTCCCCTTCTCCAGCATCTTATCTACCCATGACGCCATTCTGGATCCTTTACTTACACAAGGGGTTATTTCCTCAAATGTTAGAAGGAACAGACTCTTCCAGATAAGCCATTCTGCAGCTGATTCCCAACATCTCCACAGAGACAGGCAAAGAATCTGCTTTGGTGGTCATTACCAGGAAATGTCCCCACTCTCTCTTTTCTCCCACCAGGCAACCACATCTAGATGTTACCCAGCTGTATACAAGTTTTACCTGTTCCTCAACCGGCATATCAACACCCACATTCAGTTTGTTTTACAACATACATAATTTTTATGATTGCGTGGAAAGTTTATCATTTGTTCTTTCGATAGAGAAGGAAGTGTAACACTATAATATTAATACTGCCGGGTATGGAACACTGAAAAACGCTAATCTAACAGGGTAAGTAACAATATTAAGAACCTATGTGGGCAAAGAATCTGCAGTATTGACAAATATTATCAGATTCTGTAGATATCTTTCAAAAAAGACCTGGAAGATATTGACGGGGGAGAATATTCAAGGTTATCATTTGATAAACTTGATGTTTTTTCTACGTAGAGTACTATGTAAGATTGTTTAGTATTGAATGTAGTATCAGTGAGATTCAACTTTAATGGCCGGTATTTTTATTCCATAAAAAATAAATGCTGAAGACTCCCTTTTGACTCAAAGTACTTTTGGATAGTGAGAGGATTATTTACTAAACAATGAATTGTAGTCAGTTGAAAACAAAATTGCATAGAGCAGGCAAGACTAGCTAGGATTTCATTAAAGCTGATTTGGAGAATATTTCTATGGGCACTTACCCAGACCAAGCAAGCCACTAACATGACGCTTACACAACTTCGTTACCAGCACACTAGCGGCTGTATGGAGTAACATCAATCACTTCTCTCCTGTAATCCCTAACCAGTGCTAGAGCTATGCTCGGCGAGCTGGATTTGTGACTGTAGGAGGTCTTTTCTGCTCTCCCTGTCAGTCAATACCGTGTTTCCCCGAAAATAAGACATCCCCGAAAATAAGCCCTAATGCTTTTTTCAAGGGAAAAATTCCCGGTCGTATTTTTCAGTGAAAGACGGTACCTAATTGTAATTCTTATAGGTCTTTCCCCATCTGAAAGTAATTTCCTCAATGTAGAGAGTTGGTGCATCTCTATGGGGAGCGTTCAGAGTCTCAATACAGAGCGTGGAGATGCTAAATTGTAGGTCCTGCATTCTTCGCAGTTCCTCAACCAGGAAGTCCCTATAATGACTGTCAAAGTGACAGCCGCTAGAGCGGGCCTTAGCCAGGAGTGTAATCACTAACTTTTTCCAGAAAAAGCACGGTTTACAGTTTGGAGGCTTCAGGTACAATCTGTTTGCCTATAGTGTCTCTTTATGCATTGACTATGTCATAACAGGCTTATTTAAAGTAATACTGCAAAATGCACGTAACAAACCTAAAATATGTATTTGTCATGTCCAGTTAAATTAAATCATAAAGGATCACTTTTATGTAATATTAAATAATCTATTTTTATTATTGTGTCTGAAATAATGATATAAAGTTTACTGTATAACAATCATACCTGTAACATAGCCATAAAGGTTGGAGGGAGTGTGTGCTAGTGTTATTGGGTTGAAATTAATATGAAGATTTGTGGAGGGTTAATAAGTGGTTTGTTTGTGGATTGTTACAGTGGGTAATGTGTGGGTTGTAGATAGGTGGAACTTGAATCTTACTTGATGTATCACAGTGAGTTGATGGGAGCCAAGTGATTGTCATTGTGGGTCTTCATAGTGCCATTTAGACCCCCCTTCCTATTGACTACCCTTTCAGTTACACCCAGCCACAGTTCCACAGCATTAGAGGAGCTTGTTGAAACTTTGTTTGGAAATATGTGGCTAAGAGTTGCATATTATATATATATATATATATATATATATATATATATAATATATATATATATATTATAGCGTAATAATGCTGCCATTATACTTTAGTTTTGTAACAGGTCAATATACAGTTTGTCTGCAAACTTGGAACCTAAACCTGGCATATTCTAATGCAGGGGTAGGCAACCTTTTAGCAGCACTGTGCCGATATAGGATTGTGATGTCCCGTAGCGTGCCGGTCCTATTTTTTTTAAATTGAGGTGTGTATGCTGCCGTATTCTGCTTGTGTTATTTATACGGTAATTGCTTTGTATCGCAGCATTTTTGTGCGTATATGAGCTATTATAATGTGTATGTTCAGGAGTAGTTTGTGGTATCGTGTATGATACATATGAATGTGGGCTGTGTATGGGGGCTGTTTGTGGAATTGTGTGTGTGGATGGATATGTCACGTTGTGTCTTTGGTAGTGTGTGGCTGTTTGGGGTATTGCAGGTGAGAGACTGCATGTGGGGTTGTGTGCATGTATGTGGATTGTTAGCAGGTTAGGTTTCTGCGGATTGTGTGTATCTTTGTTGGCTGTTCGTATTATTTGTATGAGGGGAGGGTTATTGTGCATTTTGTGTATATTTAACAGTGTGTGTGGCTTCCCTGGGTTCCAGTGGGGACCAGGCTGGCCAGGTACAGGTCAAGGACAGGAGCTGCAACAGCAACTGCAGGCTGCTTTACTACAGTGTGGATTCCCATTCACAAGTGCTGGGAGGAAGTGATCTGAGATCACTTCCTCTATGTGCTGCAATACATAAATTGAGGATTGTCTTTCACCACCTTTTTGTATTAGCAGGTATCTGAAGTTTCACTGGGACTCCTGATAGGCCAGAGCCTGTTTGGCTCTAGCAGCCTTGAGTGCCGTGCAAAGACACCTTGAGTGCCGTGCATGGCACTAGTGCCGTAGGTTGCCTACCCCTGTTCTAATGTATCTCTTTATTTTGAAATACTTTTACTTTTAAAATGCATTCTACAAAACCATTGTTATTGAATGGTTTCAGATATCAGGCCTTAGGTCACATAGAAGAGATGACTTGCATGACAAGGTGTACAGCACTTTCTTTGTACTTTATTTATGGGGCATTTCAGTAAAAAAAATATTCTCTTTATTTTTTTTTCTTTCATTACAAACTTTTCATCCATACGTTAACATTTCTGTAGAGTTGTTTTTATCTATTTATTTTTCATATACATGTATGTTGACACATCCAAGACTTGAAAGTGATTCAGAAATTGTAATGTATCCAGATGGCTTGGATTTTCTAGTATACAAACATGGTTAGTGTATTTTATGACTTCCACCCAATGTACAGTTGGTTAATGTCATTCTGAATCTGCATCAAATCTCCTGGCAATGTTCAGCTAGCAGATTGTCAGCTTTGCATACATTTTAAAACTAATAATGTAATATTAACCCTGCAATATCATCTTAACCCTCCAAAGAAAAACATTGCAGTTTTAGTTTTTTTTAGAAACTGCAATCTGCAAACTGCAATCTTTGCAATGCACGGCTAAATACACCTCTATTAGTAGTGGCTATTTTCCTGACAACCGCTAGAGGCACATATGCCACACTGACACGGGGGGGGAGAGAGTGGAAGAGTTTGGTAGTGTAAGTGTCTATTGGGGTATGGAAGAAATTAGACTAATTAAAAAGGACAGGCAAGAGATATTACCAGTTGCTCATCTTCTTGATTCTTGACACGCTAAGTACCAAAACAACTTAAGCTTAATGAAGCAGTTTTGGTGAATAAATATTTCCCCTGCAGTCTGACTGCTCAATTATCTGCCATTTAATGATGAAATCACTTTGTTTATGCTGCCCTAGCCACACCTCTCCTGCAAGTGACCTACAGTTTCCATACTGATTTTCTGTAAAGAGAGATCTAATATTTAAACTTTATTGCCCAGTCTTTCATTTAGAATTTCTTATCTAAAGAGCCTGCAGAAGCCTCATTTGTGTGCTAAAAGTTTAATTCATAGAACAGGAGATAAAACCATCTAAAGTAAACACACTCTGCTGTCACATCTGATTTGAAAATGACTCACACAGACCACATGATACAATTGTTTCACAGCCAGGGGAAGTGTGGCTATGGCTGCAGAAACAGAAATGAAAAATGGTTTCACTCCCAATTAAACAGTAATATTGCAGGGACATAGTCTGTACACCAAAACTGCTTTATTAAGCTCATATTGTTTTGATTCCTAGAGTATCTCTGTAAATATAGCCAGGAAATGAACAAACAGGGTGCATATTTTATTTATTTATGCCTTAACTGGACACCTGCTACAGACTGTTTATCTATTTTTTTTGTTCCTCAAGGACAATGTATTATTTTTGTTATTAATACAAAATATTAATAAATTAAAAACAAATATTTTATTAATAAAAATATTAAAGCCTCTTTATGTATTATTTCATTAATTGATACATGTTACTTTACACTCCTTTTCAGTGTGTTGCCTATCTGCCTTGTCCATCAGGGCAGCCATCTTTAAATACTCTTGTTCAGAAGTGCCATTTATCTGCTATCATTTGATCGACTGTATCTGGACCAAAATGCAATGTTGAGATGTCAGAATATGCAAATGATGCCAGGATTCATGAATGTGCTCTTGCTCTTAATTACATGCATTGTCTTTGGTGCATCTAACTTATACTCTAACTAATATTTAAATGTGGCTTCCCCCATGGAAAGGATCCAAACCAGGGCCGGACTGGCCCACCGGGATACCGTGAAATTTCCCGGTGGGCCGTCGGCACCTGGGGCCGGGCAGACACCTGGGTCTGCTGGCGGCCTCTGGGGGTCTGGTACTGGTGGCCGCCAGACCCCCAGCGGCCGCCAGTACCAGACCCCCAGCGGCCGCCAGTACCAGACCCCCAGCGGCCGCCAGCAGACCTCCCCCAGCGGCCGCCAGACTCCAGCACAAGTTCCCCAGCGGCCGCCAGACTCCAGCACAAGTTCCCCAGCGGCCACCAGCACAGACAGCCGTCTGCACTGCACGACCCCCTGGCAGGTAGTAGTAATGTGTGTTATGGTGTGTCTGTCTGTATGGTGTGTGTGTGTGTGTGTGTGTGTTTGTCTGTATGGTGTGTGTGTGTGTCTGTCTGTATGGTGTGTGTGTGTGTGTCTGTCTGTGTCATGGTGTCTGTCTGTATGGTGTGTCTGTCTGTCTGTCTGTATGGTGTGTGTGTGTCTGTCTGTGTCATGGTGTCTGTCTGTATGGTGTGTGTGTGTGTGTGTCTGTCTGTATGGTGTGTGTGTGTGTCTGTCATGGTGTGTGTGTCTGTCCGTCATGTGTGTGTGTCTGTCCGTCATGGTGTGTGTGTGTCTGTCTGTCCGTCATGGTGTGTGTCTGTCTGTCCGTCATGGTGTGTGTCTGTCTCTGTGTCATGGTGTCTGTCTGTATGGTGTGTGTGTGTGTGTCTGTCTGGTGTGTGTGTCTGTCTGTATGGTGCGTGTGTGTGTCTGTCATGGTGTGTGTGTCTGTCTGTGTCATGGTGTCTGTCTGTATGGTGTGTGTGTGTCTGTCCGTCATGGTGTGTGTGTCTGTCCGTCATGGTGTGTGTGTCTGTCCGTCATGGTGTGTGTCTGTCTGTCCGTCATGGTGTGTGTCTGTCTGTCCGCCATGGGGTGTCTGTCTGTCCGTCATGGGGTGTGTGTCTGTCTGTCCGTCATGGGGTGTGTGTCTGTCTGTCCGTCAAGGGGTGTGTGTCTGTCTGTCCGTCAAGGGGTGTGTGTCTGTCTGTCCGTCATGGGGTGTGTGTCTGTCTGTCCGTCATGGGGTGTGTGTCTGTCTGTCCGTCATGGGGTGTGTGTCTGTCTGTCCGTCATGGGGTGTGTGTCTGTCTGTCCGTCATGGTGTGTGTATCATGGTATATGTGTGTGTGTCATGGTGTGTGTGTGTGTCATGGTGTGTGTGTGTGTGCGTCTGTCTGTGTTAGAGATATTGGGCATGCAAACTTACAGCGTGCAGTAACCGTGGGTTAAAGTAGAGTGAGTGAGAGACTAATAGAGTGTGTCTGATGTGTGAGGTGTGTGGGTAAGACAAGAGTGGAGTATCAGACAGCGTTGGAGTGTGGACCATGTGATGTTAGAAACTTAAAACAGAAGGCATATAACATAAAATAAAGTTCAAGTGTCAGCATGTGGTTGCGGGGTAACCTCGGGCAGTCTCTGATATGCATTCAACCCACTCCCGACTTCAGGATTCGCCGCGGCACAGCCAGCTGAGCCTCCATATCCCAGCGATTCCATCCGGCACTGATGAGGTAGGATGACTGCAGAGATGTGAGGCTGTGAGACATGGGCATTTTGCTCGGGAGGTGATTCAGCTGGGTGCCCTGCCGAGGTGTAAATTGGTGCGTCGGGCCCCAGGTCCGGCATATGGGCACAGGCGTCAGCCTCGTGAGTTTCAAGCTTGTCCCCTGGTTCCTTGTGGGCAGATGTGGTCTCGACTGTGCTCGTTGTGGGGCAGAGTATGGAGGAGGGTGCCCGTGCAGGGGCCTGGGAGGAGTAGTGTGTTGGGCTGAGGGGTTGCATGCGGTCATCCGTTTCACCCGCTGCTTGCGTTTTATCCGCCGCCCCTCCACTCCGGAGGCCCGTAAGGGTCGCTTCTGTTGCCGTCTTCGGTCATTTGGGCAGCCCCGGTTTGGAGTAGCTTTGTCGGCTGACCCGTGAGTGCTGGGGGTATCAAGCACTGTTAGCCTGGCCCAGAAGGCGTCGAACAGGCGGTCTAGCCGCTCCGCCAGAGGGGGCAGAGGTGCAGGGTCCCATGCTTCATCTGCCATGTTGGGTCGTCCTCGTTTTTCGCGGCAGGTAGGCCTCTGTTGGGGCTTCCCTCCTGTGTCACACTCTATGCCGGGATATCCCTCACCGGCAGGGGGGGGGGATAGAGTGTACTGGGGAGACCTCCGGTCCTTGGTGCTGCGATCGGCAGAGGGAGCGGCCGTCTCCCCCCTGTCGTTCAGGTAGGCCTCGTGCAGGCCGCAGATCTATCCCCAGGTCGTGGCGGTCAGTACAGGCTTAGACCTTGCTGGCGTTTTGCTGTGTTTGTGGTCCCCCCGTCGCCAGGGTCAGTGCACTAGCTTTTGGGGCCACTTGCTATGGGTCTTGGCAGGCTTCAGGCTTATTACAGGATTTTTGGCCCGGAGCTCGTCCGCCATGCGACCACTCAGCTCAGCTGTTGGCTCCGCCCCCCAAGCTTGTGTTTTTATGTCAGTGAGCTGATGTATATCAGTGAGATTCTTTGTCTATGAAGGTGTGTATCAATGAGCTTGTGTGTGTCATTGAGATGTCAGTGTCTGCATGTGAGTATGCTTACTGTATAATTAAACATTTTACTCTGAAAGGACCAATATTTTATATTAGAAAAAGCAATATATATATAAATATATATATATATATATTACTCAATCATCTGTCATCTGGGGTGGTAAGACATAGCCTTACATATTACATGCGACAATATATTGCGCAGTGACTTATGGGGCTGGCATAACATTTTTTTCCAGGGCTGCTTTGTATCCCCAGTCCGGCCCTGATCCAAACCAGTTGATTCACTAAAATATATTCAACCCCTTCACTACAGAGCACTTTTTGATTGAAAATATATTCGCATAACATATATTTGAAGCAAGCAATGTATAGTTTGTATATAATCATGTCACAGAGAAATTTTGTGTATGGATGGCTTTGCAGACAAACTTTAAAGTTCACATTATGTAACACAGTTTTTATTTTTTAATTATTCGTCCATCCTTTATAAAATATTTTAGACTGCACACAGTGTCCATTATATTGCAATATTTCATGCAGGGTCTGAAATGTTAGTTTAAAAGCAGTAATGCAATTTTTCATGTGACATAATAGATAAATACTATACTTATAGGTATTTGCAAGGACCCTAAAGACATCACTAGCAGTGCTAAAGCAAATTGATGGTACAGTGCTTTAAAGGAACACTTCACTGCCCAAAAACAAATAAAAATCACTGTTTAGTAGATATACCACAAATGACGACATGCATGTATTTAATTGTGCATTTTTTAAATTGGATTTATGTCTTAAATCCTCTTGCAAAATCTGCATTTTTCCAGTCGGTGGCCTTCAAACCCTGCCCAGACTTTCTGGGGCTGTCCAATCACAGACTTTCAAAAGCAGTTCAATTAAAGGACCATTATAGTGCCAGGAAAACAAACTCGTTTTCCTGGCACTATAGTGTTAACAGGTCCTTTCTCCAGTGCCGGGCTCCCTGGCGCTGGGGACTCTCCTCCCTCTTCCAACATCATCCGCCAAATGCGCATGCCCGGCAAGAGCCGCGCGCGCATTCAGTCAGTCCATAGGAAAGCATTCTCAATGAAAATCACAGTGAGAAGCGCGGAAGTGCCTCTAGCGGCTGTCAGTGAGACAGCCACTAGAGGCTGGATTAACCCTAGTGTAGAGAAACTGATATGTTTACAGCTGCAGGGTTAACCCTAGATAGTCCTGGCACCCAGACCACTTCATTGAGCTGAAGTGTTCTGTATGCTTATAGTGGTCCTTTAAGTATTTGCAAGGCAGGTGCTCTGGGTAATTGCTCCCTCTTGAGATTAGCTCCACTGAGCAAAAGGTAACATGACCTGTTGCCTGCTTGAAAGCCATGGGGGTGTACAAAATAACAAATAATGTGTTGTGCTAAGATCATGTGAAATGTAGCAATTTACCAGCAGTCCTGCTTCTAAAGATGGCTGCAGAATGTAAAAGGATTGTCGGCATTTGAGCACATTGTCCACATAAAGTAAATAGAGTTAATGGGACACTATAGTCACCAAAACAACTTAAGTTTAATGAAGCAGTTTATGTGTATATATCATGCCCTTCAAGCTCGCCGCTCAGTTCTATGCCATTAAAGAGTTTAATCACTTTTCTTATGCAGCCCTAGTCACACCTCCCTGCAAGTAACGCGCGCAGCCTTCCTGCACACTTACTGTAATGTGAGATCTAATGTTTACACTTCCTTTATTACACAGCCGGTTTAATTTAGAATGTCTTATCTCTTTGATGCAGGCTGTGTGAGTCACAACCAGGAGAGGGTTGGCTAGGGGTACAAGGACAGAAACAAAAGTTATTTAGCTTCTAAACGGCATAGAATTGAGCAGTGAGACTTCAGCTGCACAATCTATACACAAACACTGCTTCATTTAGCTAAATTTGTTTTAGTGACTATAGTGTCAATGGTATTTAAAAGTGCTGCTAGCAGTCTTTGTAAACATTGCTTTAGTATTTCAAAAATTGATAGTCTATTCATTCCTACCTTTTACTTGACTGTAGGAATGATATATCCATTAAAACTTTGTGTACTGTTTGGAAGAAGTTTTCAGCACGTATGCAAGCATTATATCAATGACTAGTAGCTTTTGGCTGAGAAATGTATTGCTCTACAGGCTGTTAATCACTCCTAGAATATAAATAAAAGCGAACAAATCTTTATGGACTAGATTTAATTCTGCAAAATAGATGAAATTAAAAGCGTTTATACTCTCTTTGGGTATTGAAGGCATCAATTATATGTATGCCCTGTGAATTTATACACACAGAGGCTATAATACACTGAAACATTTATTCTGAATAGTAATAAAATATAAAACATTTTCATTAAATGCCCATTGTCTTTAGGATGCTTTAGCTTTGCAGAGTCTTTGTGTGCTGCTACTTTCTATATCATGGAGAGCTGAAGATCTTGCTTATGGTCTTAGTTTCTGTTTGTTTTTAACAAAAACATCATGGAAGCATTTTAAATTGCATATTTTAGATACCTTAAAATTCCATAATTAATTTCTGTTTGGTATCTTTTGTCAGTTACAGATAATCCTCCAGTATATACCCTCTGTGTACCATCGTTAGCTTGGATTTATAATGTATAATCTGCCAGTGCCAGAACCAGTCATTGCTACATAAATCTTAATGGCATAAGGATGGGACTAGTAGCTAAACAGCTGACTTTTACTTATAGGTCATTGGATGAATGAACACAAAACCTCTTACCCCTGGTAAATATATTACACTTTATCTCTTTTGGTTTTCAGACAAGAAGTACAAGGCACCCACAGACCTCTCAGCCTGGCCTTGCTGATCAAGCAGCCAAGTTGTCTTTTGCTTCTGCTGAATCTTTGGAGACCATGTCGGAAGCCGAGCTACCGTTGGGTTTCAACAGGATGAATCGATTCAGGCAGAGTCTCCCCCTCTCTCGCTCCACAAGCCAAACCAAACTGCGTTCACCAGGTCTGTTTACAGTTATCTACTTTCTTCATTCACGCCTTATGGACCAAGAGTCTTTTGAGATGCAATGCGTTTGTGACAAAGGCCTTTTTGGCACTTTTGTCATATGTTAATATTAAATAGGAAAAAATATTTAGTTTTTAGTTTTGTATTTAATAATTTCTGCACAAAAAGTGTTACTAAAGAAAAAAAACAGAAAATAGATTCGCTAATAAGTCCTAATTGTTAAAATATGTCTAGGATTTAAATTAATTGTCAAAGTTTTAAAACAAATATTACAAGTGAATTAGGGTTTTAAATGGTGAGGAGAACACTAGGGATGCACTGAATTTTTGGCCAAAAATGGGCCTATCCCATTTCGGCCGAAAAAAGGTAAAATCTGCTTATAATGATACCAGGCCTGATCCTGGGTGGGTGCACAGGGTGCACTGCGCCAAGGCGTAAGGTGATTGTGGGAGAAGGGGGGCGCCGACCGCCCTCATTGCAGCTAACTGTTAAGGCTCGGTGATGTGTTTTATTTCTGTGCAGCACTGAGTGCTCCTTCTTGCGCTGCGATCTTACCCCCCTTTGCTTCTGAAGTGATCGTTCGTGGCAAGCTCACAACAAGGTAACACGCAGCTCCATAAGAGAACCTCATGCACTAAATCGGCAGAGAGCGCATCCCCTTCGCGCTCTACCATGGAGCACCGGGTTTAATTTGACTACCCGGTGCTCACTTTGAAACATGCAAAGCACGCCTCAATGAGCCACCCGTCCTCGCCATGATAGGGATAACAGCAGGGAAGGGGGCTCTCCGTGTGAGTGCAGAGCTGGTGTTGGCTCTGTGAGGGAGACAGGTGCCACTTAGATGCAAGAAGAAGCGAGTGGAAGAAGGGGGAGGTAAAAGATGGAAGAAGGGGGGGAAGAGAGACATGGAAGAGGGGGGTAGTGAGAGATGGAAAAAGAAAGGAAACCCGGAAAGTGAGAGACATGGAAGAAGGGGGAAAGTGAGAGAGTGGATGTACTAGTGGAAGAAGGGGGGGAGAGAAACATTGCTTGTAGTTTTTCATATTGGATTCATTAAATTCATTAAAAAGTCTAATATTAATAAAATTATAGAAAAAACTATTTGAAAATCATTTGGGGAAAAAAGTACCGTATTTTTCGCTCCATAAGACACACCACACCATAAGACGCACCTAGTTTTTAGAGGAGGAAACCCAGTAAAAAAATATTCTGAACAAACTGTCCCATAATGTTTCTTACTATGGAACAGTTTGTTCAGAATATTTTTTTTTCTCCCCTGTCCCATAGTGTTCTCCCCCCCCCCACCATAGTGTTCTCCCCCCCCCTCCCATAGTGTTCTCCCCCCCCTCCCATAGTGTTCTCTCCTCTCTCCCATATTGTCCCCCCTCCCATAGTGTTCTCCCCCCACCCACCACCCATAGTGTTCTCCCCCCACCCATAGTGTTCTCCCCCCACCCATAGTGTTCTCCCCCCACCCATAGTGTTCTCCCCCCACCCATAGTGTTCTCCCCCCACCCATAGTGTTCTCCCCCCACCCATAGTGTTCTCCCCCCACCCATAGTGTTCTCCCCCCACCCATAGTGTTCTCCCCCCACCCATAGTGTTCTCTCCCCCTCCCATAGTGTTCTCTCCCCCTCCCATAGTGTTCTCTCCCCCTACCATAGTGTTCTCTCCCCCTACCATAGTGTTCTCTCCCCCTACCATAGTGTTCTCTCCCCCTACCATAGTGTTTTCCCCCCTCTCCCATAGTGTTCTCTCCCCCCATAATTACTTACCTGTCTTGTAGCGTGGGCCGGCTTAACAGCGTGCACCGCGGTACAGGAACTTCAATTTCAGGTTCCGGTTTCCGGCAGGACTGAAAGGAAGTGTGCACACTGAGTGCGCACTTCCTTTCAGTCTCGCCCGAAACCGGAACCTGAAATTGAAGTTCCAGTACCGCAGTGCGCGCTGTTCTGCCGGCCCACGCTACAAGACAGGTAAGTAAAGCTTCACATTCGCTCCATAAGACGCACAGGGAAAAAAGTGCGTCTTATGGAGCGAAAAATACAGTAATTTTTGGTTTAGGCCAAGGGCATCCTGAATTTTCGATTTCGGTGCATCCCTAGAGAACACTATTGCGTTACAAATACATGTTTGTATCCCTGTCGCTAGAATGTTCTACTAAAGCTAAACCTTTGCAAAATTTGACGTGCTGAGTTTACTACTTTAATAATAGTCACAGAATCGAAAAATGCTACTTAGAAATATGAAATATATTTGTAGAAAGTAGATCTTTCAGGATATTTAATTAACATTTTGACATTTTTCATCTAACCATGTTATCTTTAACCTTGGTCAAATCTGAAGGTTATATTTATCTTTTTGCGTGTTTCATATGCGTTTTTATTTTCATAGTGAATTTCACAGACCATGTGTGTCAAACTACTATAATGGTTACATATTTATATTCTGCTACTGTTCTCAAATACAATTACAACACAAGTCTACCTTGACCAAGACTGTAGCGTCAAATAACAGACATGCCCTAACTTTGACATGCTTCTTCACTTACTTGGGATGCGATTTGGTAAAATGACAAGCTCTGTGTCGCCATACTGTGCAGTGTCAAACATTGTCGCTGTTTATAAACCTAGCCTTACCCCTAATCTGACCTCTAACCCTGATACCAACCTTATGCTTAACACTAACCTACCTCAGAGGAATTCCGTCTTCTGCTGATGTGGAGAGGTCCCTCTCATGCTGCAGCCCCTGCTTGTTGTTCCTGTCCGTCACACAGTGGTTGGTGCTGGGCAGCCTGCAAAAATGGTAGGGAGGCATGCAGGGATACTTTACTAGGGTCTTTTCTTGCCCTGGAGGTCTAACTTTAACTCACTGTGGCTAGTGATTGCAGAGGACAAATACATTCTAAGTGCTCTATGCAGCAGTCAGGTTGAGTGCTGTGCACAGCTCATCTGTCAGTCTGGGGCCACTAATTGTAGCCCAGGCTAATAGATGGGACCCTTAGGTATTGAATGTAAAACAGATATATGAAATTTAGTTTGAATTCTCACTTAATTAAATAACTCTGTTAGTTTAAAACAATGTATAGTTTCTTTCTATTTTTTTTTGGGGGGGGGGGTTTGTATTATTAATCTCATGTAGGAGAATGTTGAGTTTTATGTGGAATGTACATTACACATTCCACAAACACGTTTATCGTTGCGTTTGGGTTAATGCTCTTTACAGGACTCCTTTACATTACACATGGCTGGTACAATGTGCCCTGCTTAACCCCTTAAGGACACATGACATGTGTGACATGCCATGATTCCCTTTTATTCCAGAAGTTTGGTCCTTAAGGGGTTAATGCCAGGTATGTGTCTAAGGAAACATAGAGTTGAGGGGTGGCTTGTTGGTTAAACCAAGCATTAAAATCTAAAATCTAGAGTTTTACATCACCTTGAATAAGATAGTGGTAACTTCTTTGTAATGATTTATAGTAATAGCAATGCTCTTTGTCTCCAGGTGTCTTGTTTCTGCAGTATGGAGATGAAACAAGACGTGTGCACATTACCCATGAGATAACCAGCATGGACACACTTCATGCACTCATTGTGCACATGTTCCAGCAGAAACTTACTATGGGAATGTTGAAATCCCACAACACGGCAATCCTGATCAAGGATGAATCTCGCAATGTCTTCTATGAACTGGAGGATGTCAGGTATCCATTGTGCAAGGGTCACCACAGTCAGGGAATATTTAAACCCCAACAGGCAGACTGGTTCCCCAAGAGTGGCATGATCACTGCACCAAGGATAATGCTCACAGAGAGGCTGAGATAAAGAATAAAAAGCAAAGCAGTTAGCTAGGGATACATGACAAAGACATGTCAGCTCAGATTTCTACTGTAATAATACAACAATGGACAAAACGAAATTCATGCCAACCTAAAGAGGTATAGATGATGGGTAATTGGACATTGGGTACATTAACTCAAGAATAACTGTAATGGATGCAGTCCATTCTATTTAAACTCTAATAATGGAAGGACTATATGTGTGTAAAACCGTTTATGTTCCAAAACACATTCTCTCTAGGTATGAACCTATATGTTCATGTACAAAACATAAAATTACTGAAAAATATGTAGTACTCCTAGAAACCAAAATTTGAATTATTCTTAGAACTAGGATGCCAGTCTAGAGTTTATAATTTATGTAACAATTGTAGACGCACCCACCAAATATGTTTAATTTCTTATCCTCATTTAGGGCAGATGAAATATTGTGTTTAATAAAAGCCTGAGCGAATACTGACCAACTCTGTGCTTTTTTTCCTCCTCTCTCTTTCTTTCTTCTGTATTTCTATAAATGTGATATTACTGTTTCACTGTAGAATGAATATTCCCCATCCTTTACTCCTGTTTACTCCCCAAACATTCCTTTAGGTATTTGAATTGTTTTATTATTAATGTATTTTCTATTGTTTTTAAATCTCTTCCCAGAGACATCCAGGACCGAAGTATTATAAAGATCTACCGGAAGGAGCCCATTTATTCCTCATTTCCTGCTCCTCACATCACCAACGGGGACGTGAGAGTAAGCGGAAAAGAACCCTGGTCAGACTGCTGTCACCGGCTTTGGCTGGGTCTGGGCTGGGGGCTGGAAGTAGGTGGCAGCAATTGCTCCCAGCCCAGAAGCCTTTATGTGTGTCTTTGTGTGATGTTGCTTGCTGTCTCTGTGTGATGTTACAGAGTGACTTTATGCGTTATTGTGAGGTGTCTTTGTATAATTTTTAAATGTGTCATTGCGTGTATGGAGTTGTCTTTTGAGAGGCTGCTAGTGCATATTTGTGAAATTAGAAGAGCCTGCATGCATGTGAATAAATAGAGATTATCGTTTGTTGCCGTTATGTTGCTATGGAATATGCCCAAGTAATACAGCTTAGGTTTATAACCTGATTTTGATTCCCTTTTATTTGTTGTGGTGCAGGCATGACAAACATCACATATTAATCTTTGACCACCAAAATGTCCCAAAATAGCTGCTGCAAATTGTTCAAATTGATGTCCCTTATGGGGCTAATCTTATTCTACGCTTGATAAATCTATAATTTTGAACCTATTTGAAGTCACGTATGAGGTTCCAGAAGAATAGCCTGTATGTTGCTATTTAGTAGTAATTCTGAGGATCTTGGAGAGATGCAAGGTCACTGTTTTTGTGCTAGAGCTGAGCCTACTAGATTACCAAGCTGTGTTGGGATCAGGAAACCAGATAAAATTCTTTGTTCTTTTACTGACAAATTGAACTGACCACTGTTCTCTTACAAGCACCTTAATCATATGTTTGAATATCTTGGTACAGTGAATACACTTTGCAATATATTAAGCTAATGTATTCCTTTGATCAGGCATGGGGATTTTTTTATCCTGTATAATCCTGAAGAGCAATTATCTTTAGACTTGACTACTCTTGGTTACCGAGGAAAACTCGGGAAATAAATGCTACTAATTTTAGTTAATGACTCCCTTTTAATCAATTTCACAAGTTCTCAAGAA
This sequence comes from Pelobates fuscus, assembly GCF_036172605.1. Lineage (NCBI taxonomy): Eukaryota > Metazoa > Chordata > Amphibia > Anura > Pelobatidae > Pelobates > Pelobates fuscus. Next base: position 231,484,752 of record NC_086322.1, read on the forward strand.
ACAATCTGACATAATATAAATATATATATTTATTTTTATTATTATTATTATTATTTTTAATTTGGTGCATATGGAACAGACTTTGGTTGTTCTCTGCTGAAAATTTATGCTTTTTTTCAGAGGGTGCACGCCATTAAACCAGATTTGGAGATTAAGTATTTAAAGTAGAATATTATTTGTATCTTTAGCAAATCCATAATTATCCATGATTGGAGACTTTCTACATTAAGTCTTGCGGTAATGTGGAAATGTGTGTTTATACAATTCTATAGCATTTATTATCAACAGTGATAATACGGATAAAGAAGATATACAAATGTTCCATGGCGAGGTGGCAGAAGATAATATGCCCATTCACCTTCGTTGTAGAAGTAGACGCAGACAATATGTGATAAACATTTTTAATATTCAGGATTTTCTATTTCTGCTTTCTTATTTAAATGTTTTATTCTGTTCCTATCCAAAAGAGAATGAAGCATTGATATAAATAGAATATAATAACACTCCATTAATGTATCATGTATTTATTAAAAGCACAACTCTCTCCCCATTTCCCTCTATCTGTTTTGGCAATTTGCTGCTGCTATTCAGCAATAAAAGAATATTTGTAATTCTCTCCAATTTAGGTTGTTTCCCTAAAAGCCTCTGGGATTCTGTCAGCAACACACTGAAAATGATGGTTATGTTTAAATTCTATCTTACAGAGTTTTAGGTACAATTTGTGATCAATGTCTGCCTAGCAGTACAGCTTTTGACTTTGGTTAAATTAGATTACAGTCCCCAACGCTCTTAGGGGTTATGCTTGAGTTGTAGGGGTCAAAAGTAAAGAGCTAGTACAGCCTGCAGTAACATTCCCCTGGGTTCAATGGAGCTAGCATCACTTTTACAGATGTGCTCTGCAATCCATCTTTATATATATACATTTGTGAGCATTACGCTTACACACTGCTCTGAAGTTCTTACTTGCCTTGATCATCTATATTGACTTCATGCCATGGAGCATATTTTATTCCGTGCTCTCTAGATATTTCATCAACAACATAAATGTCCAGGAACTGACATAGATATCCATAGAAGTGCTGAAAAAAAACATAAATATAATACTTAGGTACTGAAGGCTTGAATTTCCTTCAAACTATTTCTACAAATTAACTCTAAAGCATTCATTGTGCAACACATTCATTTCAAAGCACATAGATAAAACCAAACCAAATGGAAACTACTCACAAGATCCAAGTGGCTAAAGTGACAGTCGGAACTGTCTCGCCCAGGGAGAATCAAGGATCCCCAATGTCCGAGAGAGAGAGAGGTTTAAGAAGGTCCCAACATGATATCGTGGTATAGCTTACAACCTGGTGGCTTCCCTTCTGTCTCTGTGTGACCGTACAGGCATCTGATGTCACGCTACACATTTCTCTTCACCACTCAGATCTTTCGCAAGCATCTCTGTCAATCTCTGGGTGTGCATCTAATTCTGGATATAACAATTCTTCTGTTTCATCCTCTGTATATATCTGATTGAATCCTTCTGCTTACTCTTGATGAGGGGCGATATGAATGTTAAACATAGGACACACAGATGTCCATAGGCCTGTTATTTGGATCAAGTAATCTTCTAGTATTTTTGCTGTTCAGAAAAGCCACACCAGGTTATGGTTTACCTTGCCATATTAACAAAGAATAAAGAGTGAGCTCATTATTGCTATGAAGTAGGAACTTGTCAAGTGCACTCCTTGTGGTTCTTGTTAACATAAGAACCACAAAAAGGAGTTAAAGTTAAAGCACCACTGATATGATCATTTTTGTTATTTAAAATACTACATTATATGCATTACATTTTCTGTTTGTTATATTGAGGAGGATGTGTTTGTCCAGAATATTTGCCTGTATGGACTGAGATGAATTGCCTGAGTTGTTATAATCTACAACTGAAAGTATGACCATATGTCCATAGAAATAAGCAATTTTGATCTGCAAACTGGTGATATTCATGATCTGACTTGGTTGAATTTTGTTTGTAGACCACAATAATAATTCAGTTATAAATGACACATTATCTCAGGCTTCTGACTGACATCACGTATATGTGCCAGACATCTCCCAAATATGCTCTGAACTAGCTGTAGCCGTAGATTGTGCATGGTCTTCAGTCTGAAAAGTAGTGTTTCTGGCTCAAGATCACTTAAAGATGGCTGAGTCCACAGAGCAAGGGTCAGGTATTTACTGTGTGTGTGTATGTATGTATATATATATATATATATATATATATATATATATAGCTCTCAGTCCATACAGGCAAATATTCTAGAATGAAATACAGAAATTTGCTATAAACATTATTTCCTGTATCTCAGCTACGTAATATTGAAATAGGAATCTACATAGATAGATCCTTTTCTCATGAAACACAGCAGTAATCATTGTGCATGACAGGGAACAGTCTGCCTGTGAGAGGAGTGGAATGGTGTGTCAGCACTCTGAATGGGTAATTAGTATGCTAATTGCAAAAGCAATGCTGATAAATTGCTTTGCTTCAGGAGGTAAATAAGAAACCGTGTAAATGCAAGATAAGTTGTTATAACAGCTGCATACATTCATTTCTTCTTTATTGTTACTTGAAGGATCTGAGTCGTGATTTATAGCCAGTTTGAATCATCAGTTTGCAAAGGTATTGTATGTTGTGTATGCAGAGTGATATTTATGAGCAGAGATGTCATGAAATGTTTGCAGATAAAAATGCAGGAGCTGTACATTTTCTTGTATAGGATCTTGGTTAGGGGATATGTGCAAGCCTATTTGCGACAGATTCCACGTACAGAGTGGTAAGTAACAGCAGAGGTATAAGAACATCCACATATCAGGGTATATTTGTAAATGGGTTCTAAATACCTTTATATTGAGGTTAGTGTTAAAATGTTTCCTGGTTACACATATATACAGATCTCCACACCAGTCAAGCCATTAGACTTGCTTTTCTCACAGAAATCTCAAATTTGCAGTGAAGTTACTACTGCAAGGGATTCTGGGTGGGCATATGCAAAATATTTTAACAAAGAATCACATTTTTGACCCATTATTCAATTTTAAACATGGATTTTCTTGGAGTTGTGTTTGCTGTATACAACCGCGTTGAAACACAACTCAGGAAGAGATGCAAATAAATGAAATAATGAGGCAAACTGGTGATTCTTTTTCGAACTAATTTGCATATGCCCACCTAGAATATTTTGCGTTTTTTGCTCTCTCTAGATAGATATGTGTGTGTATCATCTATAACAAGAAATCAGATTGCACAAGTAAATAATGAATATAATATCTGGATTTCGTGCTTGTCACTCTATCAAGATGTCTGACCAATGATTTAATTGCTGCAAAATTCTGTCCTAATTCTCCTTGATCATTCTGCTGTTTTTGACATCAACAAATTTTTCTGATCCTCTGTAGTCTACAGGATACTGCTCTCTCCTGGTGCTATTCTGCCTCTCCCAGCACTCTTTCAGTGTCTCTTTCTCAGGCTCTGCCTCTTCTCCCCAACCCCCCTCTGTTGGAGTTCCCAAGGTTCTGTCCTTGGTCTCCTACTGTCCTTGATCTACACAGCCTCTCTTGGTAAACTCATCAGCTCCTTTGGCTTCCAATATCCTTTTTTTTTTTATATACGGATGACGTGCATATCTATCTGTCCTCTCCTGATCTCTCACTATCCCTCTCTTGACTCATGTGTCTGACTGCCTCTCTGCTATATCTAACTAAATGGCTGCTCACTTTCTTAAACTTAACCTGTCCAAAACAGAACTTCTTGTCTTTTCTCCCTCAATTGGGGCTACTTCCCTGACTGTAGGTGTCCACTTCAATGGCACTACCACCAGCTTTACCTCACAGGCTCGCTACCTGGGGGTTCTTTGACTCCAACCTCTCCTTCACCCCTCATGTCCAGTTGATCACCAAATCTTGCCACTTCCATCTCAAAAACAGCGCACCTTCGGCCCTATTTAACCCTAGACGTGGCTAAGGTGCTGGTCCATGCTGCTATCCTCCCTTGGTGGTCTTACGTGTTCCCAACTTGCCCCGTTACAGTCTATAATAATTAGTGTGGTGAGGCTCATTTTCCTGTCCAAAAACAAAGTGGTAAACCGCGCCACAAGACGGCGCGGTTTACCACTTTGTTCTTGCACTTTCTGGTTTATAGCAGGTATTGGGAAGTCCTGCTGGTTTACTGCTGCCGTTCACCCATACATTCTAGAGAGCGCCTACACTTGTGTTTTTTCATTTTCCTGTCTGCCCGCACCTCCTCCCTCTGTCATCCCCATAAGAGAAAATACGTGAAAAACATCTAATAAAGAAAATGGAAAAATCATAATATTAAAATACATTGCATATGCTCAACAAAATTTATGTAGATCAATGTTTTGACCCATTTGGGTATTTTTCCAGATCTGATCTTGAAAAAGACCAGAATGGGTTGAAATGTCGATCTACATAAAGTACTGTTCATGCTTATAGGTGATAGGGAAGCCAATATTCCACAAATGCTGTGGACACATTAATGAGGAGTATGGATTGTTGTTGAATTGTGGGATTACGTATGTGGGTAGGTTTGTCCACAGAGAGGTGATTTCATTGCTTTGGATTTCAGTGAGCATTCTTGTCCCAATAGGAAGCAACACTTTTATTTATTTTTATTTTTTTAATGAATTTCTCACATGCTATTTCTGGGATAAATATTATGCTACTTGACTCACAAAGCCATAGAAAACATGTTATCAGATTCAGTTGGCGTGGGAGCTTTCTGATAAACACTGAGGTGATACTTTTGACTCCACGAGGAGCACAGTTCTGGTCTAAGGTTTTTACTCTGTTAGGAAGACCTGAATTTTAGGCCTGACCCTCTTGTCACACTTTTGAATAGGAAGCAAGTTGGTGTCAACCTTAAAAGGGATGCTTTGTACCGCATACTCATGATTAAATATTACAAAAATATGGAGGGACGTGAGATGTGGAGAAAATTACTGAGAGACTTCATGATAACAGAATATGGTACCCATGATTGAATTTTTCCTCACTGTCCTTCTAACACTTTTCTGGCTTTTGGTTATGTGATATTCCCCATGCTGTAACAATTGGTAACTTCTCAAAGCTTTAAATTATTATTATTTTTACTGCCATTTATATAGCGCCAACATATTCCGTAGCGCTGTACAATATTATGAGAGGGGGGGCGGGGATTTAACTATAAATAGGCCGATTACAAGAAAACTTACAGGAACGATAGGTTGAAGAGGACCCTGCTCAATCGAGTTTAGTCTATAGGAATGACTAATAGATTGTCTCCCCATAACCAGTTATTGTTCCACCACCTTCACTTTCCTTTTTTAACTTTTTTTTACTGTAAGAGGCAAAAAAAAAAAACAAGGGTTGAAAACTCCTTATTGTTTGATGAACTTTATTCAATATTGATTATATCAGCAGCCCTCTTTTGGCCCTCCTATAACCTGTATTGGTATCCTAAAGTCATCTATGCCTTTTGTTCGTTTTGTTATAGATTATATAGGTTTTTGTATGCAATAACCCCAAAATAAAATTAATTGTGTTGCATTCTTGATGGGATAAAATTAAACTGTAATCCAGCTGTCGAATGAACTTTTACCAGAGACCTTCCATCTTCCTCAGGGTATGTTCACTTTACTGGGAATGGGGTTTTACCCCACACAGGCTTAAAGTTCATCTGACATGCCTAACCTGGCTCAGTGTTACTTTAAAGAACATCACAGTTAATCTATAAATTGCTATTGCCATAATGCTAGCAAATTATGTTGAAAAGTAGTGTTTTTGTACTTTACTTCCTGTGCTTTACTGTGATTTCATTGGCACAGTTGTATAAACATCTTATAACAATGCTTGAAGTGGTTGCACATACCATACTATCTTGATCTCCAAATCACAATAATATCTATTGTCATGACACTTAAAATTGTGGAATGCAATTTGCACCATTTCGGGTGGGGAGGTTTCACATAGAACCCCTCTGCTCCAATTAGAGCATCATGTGTGTGAAGGAACTCTCCAGGAGCGATCTCCTTGTAAGTATACCCTTTAATGTACATGTATGGCAATTTCATAGATTACACTTATAGCAATCAAAACGTGAACTTTCTTTAATCGATGACATGCTCACTTTACATGTAGCACAAAACTCCAAAATTGTAAAATGAAAAACACTATTGCAAAATATAGGTGTGAAACTCTTAAGTATGTAGAGAGAGGTCGACGCTGCATTTGTATGGATATTTATTAAGCAAAATAGAAACATACATGTGCAAATTTTAAGAACATTTGTATATTACTATCAATGTTTGTTTCCCTAAATATAAAATAATAAATCAATATTTCCTTGGAATAATATGACAGAATGGCACATGCTCGGTGTAACAGTCACCAGGGGACTTATGCAACAGTTTACCAGGAGTTGGATCCCAGTTGCAGGAGATGGCACAGGAAGGAGGCAAAAACCAGAAGCGCAGTACAGATTTAGGGGAAATCCAACGGCAGGGTCAGACGAGAAGCAGAAGTCAGGGCTGGCAGCGGAGTAACAAAGTCGGTAAAGCAGGCAGAGGTCAGGAAATCAGTCAGTAGCAAAGCAGAGATCCGGCAGAAAACACCAAACCGGCAAAATGACTAGATGCTAGGTTTCAGGCATGGCTGACTTTGACAGCCTGCTAATTAGATGCAGCTGACCCTAATTGGAAAAGGGCTACAGGTGGGTCAGTACTGCTTAATCCAGGCAAGGGGTCAGGAAGAAGAATAATGCAGACAGATACTGAAGCCCCCTGGTGGATATCACAGCAGAGAACCTGACTGGGATGCTGGAGCTGTGACCCAGCCAGGTCTCTTAAAGGAGTGGCCACGCCTTGCTGTCTGCAGGGCTCAGGCTGTGCTGTGACACTCGTAAATGCGTGAATGTTTTATGCCAAGTGATTTCTCAGAATGCATGTATAATTTGATACAGATCCATGTCTAAACTCTACCCAAGTAGAACTGACCTCGTAAAGTAGTGACTGGTGGACTGTTGGCAAACTGCAACTCATGGTTTGAGCAAGTTTGGTAAAAATAGCCTCATTTCAAACTCAAAGTCTAGCATGGGCTACATAAACATGATTTAAGTTTATGTGAGCCATAAATAAAATAAACACCTTAAAGTTTCATAAATACGTAGGCTTATTTTGAAAAGTTGCGTGCTTCCATGCACCTCCAGGGACTCCACTGTCCAGTCGCAGCCAATGCAACACTGACTGACACACACTCACTGACAGACAGACACGCACATACTCACTGACACACACACACACACACACACACACACTTACACATTCTTGCACACACATCATTTTCTTTATTGCTCCATACCTTTGGGAGCCGATGTGGGGCTTCTCCCTGGGGTTCAGTGGTGATTGTCTATCTGCTCCCTTGCGCGGTTTAGTGATGCCGGGTGCCGAAATATGACGTCATATTCTGGCGCCCGGATTTACTACAGACGGTGTGTGCGAGGGAGCAGTGAGGAGCAGGAACACTGAGCTCCCTTGCTGGCCCTCCTCACCGGCTGAGGATGTTTTAGCAGAGTAGGGATGTTGGGAAAGCAGGTGCCTACTCTTCTATAACACTAAGCATGCACTCGCGGCTCGCCGGGCCGCAAAGATGTCCATTGTGCACTGCATTAGGCTCGCAGGCCGCGAGTTTGACATGCTTGCTGTACATCCTCATAATAGTTGAGAGAGCTAGAAGGTGGTAACAAGGCCAGTAATTATATTCAGTAATCCATCTTTGGAACTGCAAGCTAGACTGCCCTCTGCATCTTATTTTGTAAACGTGACCACTATATTTGATGAATTAATTGTGTAGATGTTTGTGTGTGTGTGTACTTTGTGCTGATGCTATGTGTACACCATGGCATTGCATGTGAATTATGAAGTGCTAAGAATGTTATTGTGTAAAAGTGAAATGTTGATTGTGTGCACAGAAGAATATATTTGTGACTCTGTATATGTGTGTGTGTCTGTTTTGAAAATACATTGTATGTGTGTTGCTGTATATCTGGTTGGAGATTTTTTTTTTTTTTTTTTTTTTCTTTGTGTATATATACTAGATAGAGAACCTGGGAATGACACAGGCCACTGTTTTCATGGAACCTGTTTTAAACTATGAATGTTTTTCGAGGACTTGTTTTTCAGGAAGAATTAAAGTCGAAAACAGATACCCAGTAGGCATAAATTGATTACCCTAGCAGCATGTCTAGTTGAACAGTCTCATTAAAAGTATGCTCAGATGGTATTAAGGGGTATTATATTTACCACCAGACATATTCCCGATCAGTTAATCATTGAGCAGCCTATAAAGATAGCACAAGGCATTGCTGACATTTCTGTTCTTACCATATAAAAGCAGTAACTACTTATTGAGCACTATGTTGACCTAGCTCCCTCTATATCTTGTATCGTGTGTGTGTGTGTGTATATATATATATATATATATATATATGTATGTATATCAAAAAATAGTGCAACTCTTGACATTTCATACACCTGTTGTATTTGTGCCTTGTCATATGCCTTCTTGTGAAATGTTTTTCCATGCATGTCTGTTAACCTACATACTACAAAGATAAAGAATTTAAAAAAAAATGGCACAAGGCATCTTAAGAAAGTGAGCAGAGTCTGCCTTCCACACAATCAAGACCCTTTCTTTCTTTTTTCCAAGATCTATTCAACTGTGCATCCCTTAAATGTGGATCATCCCTATCCCAGCCAAAACATTCTAGTACATTTATCCACAGCTGGTTTATACAGTCAGTGCTAAATTCTGACCTTCCATGTGTATGTCTCCCTCAAATCAAGATCAGTCAGACAATTACCAAGTTTTCGTCATTACGTGTCTACTGAAGAGTCATCATCTTGTTCTTCACTGAGTAGAATGAACACAGTCATATAGTTGTAGCTCATGCTCTTCAAAGTTTGATGCATTGTGTATTCAGACACCCTTTATGCACTGCTTTGAATAGTTGGTTGTCTTTGGTTGTTTCCAAAGTTTCTATTCACTCACAGGACTGCTACTCACTGGATGTTTTTGGGGGGGCGTTCCACAATTTTTTTAAATGCTACAGTAAGGAGGTCAGCTGTTTTGAATTCCATATCCCTGACACCAGCAGTCATAGTTGCTTAGATCATCTAGTATCCCCATTCTAATGTTTTAGAAAAAGTCTTAACCATGACTGCATGTTTTACAGATTGAGTTGCAGCCATATAAACCACTGTTTATTTAGTATCACCACTTAGTGTGTGTATGTATGCATGTGTATACAGTTACAGATTATATGTACACTATATAATCTCACAATATGGTTATGTGTCTACACGGTTACAGGTAAAACCGATTAAAATCCTAGTTTACTTTTGCAGCCCAAGAGCAGTGTTTATTTTAGACTTGATCCTTACTAAGATTTGCCTCTAAATCAAAGCGCCACTAACTTGTGAGAACTTGCTCTGCAACGTTATGTTCTATTTATGAGGCCTTTATGTCTCCTGATAATTTTCTACATCTATACTTTCACAGCGAGAGATGATTTACAGTTCCAGAGATTCTTCCCCAACACGACGACTGAACAGCATGTCTTCTGCCTCCCACTTAGCCTCTGGTTCCCCTCCACCTGTTCTACAGTCCTCTTCACCAGCACGCTCACGGATGTCTTATAGTGGGGGACGTCCACCCTCTTTCGCAGGAAGCCCTGTGCATCATGGTGACCGAATGTCAGGCTTGCCCCCAGCTCAAGGTGTGTCTCCTAGTCCTAGCGCCATTTTGGAGAGAAGGGATGTCAAGCCTGACGAAGATCTCTCCAACAAGAATGTAGTGCTAGTAAAGAATGAAGGATTGTATTCAGACCCATATGGCATGGTGCATGAGGGCAGACTCAGTATCACCTCCACTCAGTCATTGGCTGGATTGGGGGACCCTTTCTCATACCCAGGAGGACTGTATAAGCGTGGGTCAGTTCGCTCATTAAGCACTTACTCAGCAGCTGCTCTACAGACTGAACTAGAAGATGGGATGTACAAACCCAACTCTCAAATATATGGGGATACATATGGTCCTGGACTTGGTTTTCGAATTCCACCATCTTCCCCACAGAAAGTGTCAGATGGGAGGCTTGTGGATGTCCAGCAAGGCCAGGGCCCTCACAGCCCTTACTCAGGACCTTCGAACCGTTCCTCTCCTGTGCGCCAGACTTTTCGCAAAGACTCTTCTTCATCTGTATTTATGGAAAGTCCAGTTGGCAAACAAAGGAACCCTAGTTCGTCTTCGGGCAACAACGATATATTCCCAGGACCTGTAGATCGTCCTATGTCTGGATTCAGCTCTCCAGTTCCCGCCAAAGATGTGGAAACCAGGTGAGCAATTCATAAGCTTTTGATAATATGAAATTTTCAATTTATATAATATGTAATATTTTAATATATTAAATGAAAGGAAAAACAATTTGTGAATGTTAAAGGGTTACATGCCCACTTTTAAGTAGTCTTAGTCCTTGGACTGTGTATGTACAGGGTTTGTTTATGAAACTCTGCTCATACTGAGATAAAGGCCAGTGCTGCCAAAGGTGAAACTACATCTCCAGCAGCACTATTAGGAGTGATTAGCCAGCTCAGACTCAATGGGCGCGGCGGCCATCTTGGATTTTGCCACGCGGTTCTTGTGTGATCGTGTCGCCGCTCAGATGATAGAAGCGGTCACTGCCTCTCCGGTGGGGTCCGGGATAACGTCCCCCCGTCCCACAGGGTGGGAGAACGGGGCCCTCAGTAGGAGCACGGGAGATCGGCCTCCTCTCCCGCCAGAGCCTCACGACAGGCCTCAATCTCAGTCGGCAGGACTGGGGCTGATATTGACCTCCAGGGTATTTGCCTGTGTCCCCTTTGCCTTCGTGTGGATGTTGATCATTTTTTTTCGGGGAAGAAATGTAAGTTTTGCCTGATTTTGCTATTTTCATAGCGGAGCCGAGGTGCCCCACGTCCATCTGGCTCAGCGGTCAGGCCCCGCCCCCAAGAACCACATACTTGACAACGGTCTTGGATTTAATGGACAGCTTATAGTTTTTACTACTGGTCTGTAGCATTGAAACAATGGGCTTGGTTTTTCTGTTATTGTGTTCCATTTCCCTACCTAGATTTCCAGTTGCCATGCTAGAAAGTGGGAAGAGTTTGGGGACTATGGCCAGCCACCAGTAAGGGTAGAAGAGAGACTAATTAACCAAAATACCAAATTAGTGGGTACAATGATATTGATTCTGGGCAAAAAGTAAATAGTTTATTTTAAAGCAACACTATTCCTAACGGTATATTGTCCCTTTGCTATAAAGTTATTGTCTGCCCCTCCTCACCATCCCCTCCCTCCATCCCTCACCCCCTCCTCGTGTTAAAGGGTTAAAAAACATTTAAACACTTACATCTTTCCAGCAGCAGGGTCCCTCAGTGCTGGCTCTGCCTCCAGCTCCTTTGCTGTCGGCAATGTGGGGAACCTAATGCGCATGTCTGGTTAGCACCGCACGCACATTAGGCCTTCCTCATAGGTGAGCACTGAATCAAACTTCCAGAATTGACTTAAAGACTTAAACTTCAGAGTTTAACATTGCAGGGCTAAGGGGACAGACACACTGCACCCAGAGCACTCAAAGGAGACAAATTGGTCGCTTTAATTAAGAATAAGGCACATAGACAAACTTCCTTCGATTATGTTAAATAACAATCCATGGATTATTCAGTTATATTCCATACTTGCAGTTGTACTCGTCCTCAAATTTCCCATTTTTACAAAACCATATCAATCATTTTATATATGAGTTGCATTATGTTTTGTAGAAGGTAATTTCCAAGGTTATTTACAACTTTTCTATGTTGTGTTTATTTTTAATTATATGTTTATTTTTCCCTGTTATAACATGAGCCATCAGGATGTTGTTTTTTTATTTTTCTTTAATAGTTCTAACTCTTTATTGCATTAACTACATTTGCATAACACCAAGCTAACTGGCCAATAATTAGCTGTTTATCACTAGAGTGTTTTTCTGGTTTTGTATTATTCATAGGGATATTATTTCTTAATTAGATTAAAAGGTCTGCTTAGGGATTCTTTCATGTGTGATCTGGGCATCTGAAGTTGAAGCAGATATACAAAACCATAAGTTGTGAACAGGAAACAAATCTGTATTCTATATAGAATTCTATGCATAACAATTGTATTGATTGTGACAATTACTGACTCAAGCCAGAGACTGCACTTGCTATCTCTGTCCAGGTACCCCCAGTAAGCAAAAGCCCCCTTTAACTACCCCCCAGGTTAACCGCTGATGGAAAAGGTAGAAATATGTCTTTTAATTACCAACTGAACCCCTATGTCTCTTCTGACAGAGAACGTATGGAAGCAATGGAAAAACAGATTGCGAGCTTGACGGGACTGGTCCAGACTGCGCTGATGAGAGGGTCTGACAGTGATAATGTCAGGTATCAGAGAATGAATACATTAACCAATTTATGATGGTGCATTGCAACATATTTCCCCATCATATGCTGCAGTATTTTCTGTCAGAATATTTGCTAATTACTAACGTTTTTTTTCTTTCAAATATATTTTCTGGTTTGCAGTGAAAAGGCTGAACCTGCTAATGGAGGAACAGTGTGCTCAACAAGTAAGTATAATGGACATTACTTAATTTATTTTAAGGACATTTATCAGGGTACTCCAAAGGATGGACCTTCTTGTTGGTTCACGTACTGGAATTTCATATTCTCTTCAATAAAGTAACGTTGCGAACATAGTAGTTTTTCATTTTAAAGCCAACTTCATCCAAAGGATCCCTTGGATTCTTGGGAGGGCCGCTTTATTTTTCAGAACATAAGTGTTTAATATAAAGCACAGGACTAGAATACAGACCGATTAAGTGGATAGCAAACATAATAAGAACAGGAAAAGTCACGAAACAGAATTCCAGAGTCCTCATTGAAACTCCTTGCATGGGCAACGTTTTTGTTGTAAAACGTTATGAGGAGTTATATATATTTAACCTCCTCTATACAAGCACATATTGCAATTTCTTGGGAGTTGCTAATGTAATCTATCTAACATGTAACTTATTACGTAAAATCCCATGTATTCATTCCACTATTATATATAAACAGCTGGTTTCTACAGTTTCCTTACCTCTTTTTCAGCCTCTAGTCACCATAGTGCTGGGACTCCCCAGTCAACTTCTACACCAGGGTCTACTGTCACCCCTGCAGACCAAAGCAAGGCCATCAATCGCCTGCACATGCAGCTTCAACTACATGACATTCAGCACAATGCCAGTGAGCTGAGGAACCAGCTACAGCAGCTGAAGAAGCTACAGGTACCTGTATTAGAGCCAAACAGAGGCTGCTCTAGACTTTGAGGCCTTAGGCGAAACGCAAACATGAGGCCCCACTAACAAAAAAGTGTCACATATACACATTGATGCACTGTCTACCTGTGTATGTGCCTGAGAGTGTGTCTGAGAAAGAGTGTATCCTTGTGTGTGTGAATGTATGTCTCTGTGAGCATGTTTGCGTTTTTGTCTGAGACCCTATGTCTGATGGTGAGAGGGAGAGGCGGGTGATGGTGAGAGGGAGTGATGGTGTGGGGGTGATGGTGAGAGGGGAGGGTGATGGTGAGAGGGGAGGGTGATGGTGAGAGGGGAGGGTGATGGTGAGAGGGGAGGGTGATGGTGAGAGGGGAGGGTGATGGTGAGAGGGGAGGGTGATGGTGAGAGGGGAGGGTGATGGTGAGAGGGGAGGGTGATGGTGAGAGGGGAGGGTGATGGTGAGAGGGAGGGTGATGGTGAGAGGGAGAGGGGGTGTGATGGTGAGAGGGAGAGGGGGTGTGATGGTGAGAGGGAGAGGGGGTGTGATGGTGAGAGGGAGAGGGGGTGTGATGGTGAGTGGAAGAGGGGGGTGATGGTGAGTGGCAGAGGGGGGTGATGGTGAGAGGGAGAGGGGGGTGATGGTGAGAGGGAGAGGGGGGTGATGGTGAGAGGGAGAGGGGGGTGATGGTGAGAGGGAGAGGGGGGTGATGGTGAGAGGGAGAGGGGGGTGATGGTGAGAGGGAGAGGGGGGTGATGGTGAGAGGGAGAGGGGGGTGATGGTGAGGGGGAGCGGGGGGTGATGGTGAGGGGGAGCGGGGGGTGATGGTGAGGGGGAGCGGGGGGTGATGGTGAGAGGGAGCGGGGGGTGATGGTGAGAGGGAGCAGGGGGGTGATGAGGTAATGCTGAGGGTGGTGAGGGAGGTAATGCTGAGGGTGGTGGGGGGAGTGATGCTGAGGGTGGTGGGGGTGGTGAGGCTGAGGGTGGTGAGGCTGAGGGTGGTGAGGCTGAGGGTGGTGGGAGGTGGTGATGCTGTGGGGGGTGATGCTGAGGGTGGTGGGGGGGTGAAGCTGAGGGTAGTGGGGGGTGATGCTGAGGGTGGTGGGGGGTGATGCTGAGGGTGGTGGGGGTGGTGAAGCTGAGGGTGGTGAGGCTGAGGGTGGCGGGGGTGGTGAGGCTGAGGGTGGCGGGGGGTGGTGAGGCTGAGGGTGGCGGGGGTGGTGGAGGGTGGTGATGCTGAGGGTGGTGGAGGGTGGTGATGCTGAGGGTGGTGGGGGGTGGTGATGCTGAGGGTAGTGGGGGGTGAAGCTGGGGGTGGTGGGGGGGTGAAGCAGAGGGTGGTGGGGGGTGGTGAAGCTAAGGGTGGTGAGGCTGAGGGTGGTGGGGGGTGGTGAGGCTGAGGGTGGTGGGGGGTGGTGAGGCTGAGGGTGGTGGGGGGGTGAAGCTGAGGGTGGTGGAGGGTGGTGATGCTGAGGGTGGTGGAGGGTGGTGATGCTGAGGGTGGTGGGGGGGTGAAGCTGAGGGTAGTGGGGGGTGAAGCTGAGGGTGGTGGGGGTGGTGAGGCTGAGTGTGGTGGGAGTGGTGAGGCTGAGGGTGGTGGGGGTGGTGATGCTGAGGGTGGTGGGGGGTGGTGAGGCTGAGGGTGGTGGGGGGGTGAGGCTGAGGGTGGTGGGGGGTGATGGTGAGGCTGAGGGTAGTGGGAGGTGAGGCTGAGGGTAGTGGGGTGATGGGGGATGGTGAGGCTGAGGGAAGTGGGGGGTGATGGGGGATGGTGAGGCTGAGGGAAGTGGGGGGTGATGGGGGATGGTGAGGCTGAGGGTAGTGCGGGTTGGTGGTGGGGGGTGAGGCTGAGAGTGAAGAGGGGTGATGCTGAGGGGAGTGAGGCTAAGGGTGGTGATGGTGATTGTGAGGGTGAAGGGGGGGTGAGGCTGAGTGTGGTGGGGGGTGATGGTGAGGGAGAGCCTACCTTAATTTCCCTGGTGGTCCAGTGGGCTCCCTGGTGGTCCGCAGAGCTGCAGACCGCGTAATCTCGCAAGATTTCAGAGCGTTGCCGTGGTAACCCGCGGCAACGCTCTGATTGGCCGGTTTTCGCGAGACACATGATCTGCAGCTCTGCTCACTGCGGAGCTGCAGACCGGTGTCTGCGGTGGCTGGCCGGGCAGCCAGGAGGGGCGTCGCACCCGGCGGCATACCAGGCAAGCCACCGGGCCCTCTCCTGGTGTCAGGTCCATCACCCCCCAGTGACCGAGGACCTGACACACTATGCCCACAGGTGGTTTAGGCGGCCGCGAGGCCCCAGCCAGCGCGAGGTCTTAGGCGGCCGCCTAAACCGCCTAATTAGAGAGCTGCCTCTGGAGCCAAATGCCAAGAGAGCGCAGGTATCATTCAAGGGGTGTAATCATTGCACATGAGTAATATTACACATTACAATACCTTTGCCTGAATTTGCAAAAGAGAAGGTGGGGTTTTGGGTATTTTAGAGCACCCATCTTATAAAAGAGAGCTTATCAATTGCCAATTATCATTTTCTCGGACCCCCAAATTAAAATGGGGGGGGGGGGTTGGGGGGAGAGTTTGATAGTGTGAGGTTGCATTGGCGTATGGAAGAGCTGATACTATTGATACTCAAACTAATTGAAACCACAGGCAAGATGTATTACCAGTTGCTCATCTTACTGATTCCCCTTAGGGCATACTGTAATCACCAAAACAACTTTATCTTAATTAAGCAATTTCGGTGTGTAGGGCATGTCTCTGAAGTCTCACTGCTCAATTTTCTACCATTTAGGCGCAGTGGCGTACATACCGGGGTCGCAGGGGGCCCGGCCGTCCTGCGACCCAGGTATGTACCCACAGGGCCAGCCTCTTATGCTGGGGGGCCCAAGAGCCGGCCACCTCAGGGCCCCCTGAGGCTGGCCCTGCTGTCACCCGGCTGGCTGGTCCTGCAGGTGCGCGAGGGAGCACTCTCCCCTGAGTGCTTCCTCTTCAGCTCCCTCGCGCACCACACTGAAACCGGAGCCGGAAGATGACGTCGCGAGGGAGCTGAAGAGGAAGCACCCAGGGGAGAGTGCTCCCTCGCGCACCCGCAGGACCAGCCAGCCGGGTAACACCACTGGACCCCAGGGAATCCCCTCAGCTCTCCCACAGGTAAGGAGGCTGGGGGGATTAAATAAATAAAATAAAAAAACGTGTGTGTGTGTGCGTGAGTGTATGTTAGTGAGTGTGTGTTAGTGTGAGTGTATGTTAGTGAGTGTGTGTTAGTGTGAGTGTATGTTAGTGAGTGTGTGTTAGTGTGAGTGTATCTTAGTGTGAGTGTGTGTTAGTGTAAGTATGTGTGAGTGTATGTTAGTGTGAGTGTGTGTGAGTGTATGTTAGTGAGTGTGTGTTAGTGAGTGTGTGTTAGTGAGTGTATGTTAGTGAGTGTGTGTGAGTGTGAGTATCTTAGTGTGAGTGTGTGTTAGTGTAAGTGTATGTTAGTGAGTGTGTGTGAGTGTATGTTAGTGAGTGTATGTTAGTGAGTGTGTGTTAGTGAGTGTGTGTTAGTGAGTGTGTGTTAGTGAGTGTGTGTTAGTGAGTGTGTGTTAGTGAGTGTGTGTTAGTGTGAGTGTATCTTAGTGTGAGTGTATCTTAGTGTGAGTGTATCTTAGTGTGAGTGTATCTTAGTGTGAGTGTATCTTAGTGTGAGTGTGTATTAGTGTGAGTGTGTATTAGTGTGAGTGTGTATTAGTGTAAGTGTATGTTAGTGAGTGTGTGTTAGTGAGTGTGTGTTTGTGTTAGTGTGTAAGTGTGTGTGTGTGTGTGTGTGTTAGAGTGTGCGTGTTAGTGTTAGAGTGTGTTTCTGTGTGCGTCTCTTAGTGAGTGTGTATATATGTTTGTCACTGAGTGTGTATGTATGTCTGTCACTGAGTGTGTGTCTGTCAGTTAATGTGTGTGTCTTAAGCACTTACCTTTCTCCAGCGCCGGACTCCCTTGGCGCTGGGGATCTCTCCGCCCCGATCCGCCTCTCAGCTTCGAATGCGCATGCGTGGCAAGAGCCACGCGCACATTCAAACCACCCATAGGAAAGCATTACTCAATGCTTTCCTATGGACGTTCAGCGTCTTCTCACTGTGATTTTCACAATGAGAATCGCAGAAAATCCTCTAGCGGCTGTCAATGAGACAACCACTAGAGGCTGGATTAACCCTCAGTGAAACATAGCAGTTTCTCTGAAACTGCTATGTTTTCAGCTGCAGGGTTAAAACTAGAGAGACCTGGCACCCAGACCACTTCATTGAGCTGATGTGATCTGGGTGTCTGTAGTGGTCCTTTAAGTGTATGTGTTTATGCATGCACTGGCGTACATACCACGGTCGCAGGGGTCGCAACCCTGCGACCAGGTGCCCGCCGCCATGTGTTGCGGCCCCAGCCCGCGCGAGTAAGCGCGCGGGGGGGCCCACGGATCAGTTTTCGCACCGGGGCCCCATGGGTTGTGTGTACGCCACTGTTTAGGCGTTAAGTCGCTTTTACACAGCCCTAGCCACACCTCTCTTGGTGGAGACTCACGCAGGTTTCTTTGTTGCACAGTGTGTTTAATTTAGAATTTCTAATTCCCTGCTCTGTTAACTGCCTGCTACAGTCTCATGGTGTAATAAAAGTTCAATGAACACACTCAACTAAACACAATGCTGTTAGATCTTATTGAAAATAGAAACCTTTTTTTCATGGAGGTTGTATGAGGAGTTTCTAGGGCTGCATAAACGTGATTAAAAGTGATTTAACACCTAAATGAGAATTGAGCATTGAGACTGCAGGCGTTTGATCTATAGAGAGGGGCACCATCGTATTGAGGAAAACATGATAATTTTAAAATGTCATATGTTATCTTTCCAGCTCCAAAATCAGGAGATGGTGCTTAGCATGCTGAAACTCACAGAGACAGAGATCAGCACGCGAGTGACAGACACCATGCGCAAACAAGAAGACCCATTACAGAGACAACGTGCTATGGTGGAGGAGGAGAGACTGAAATATCTAAACGAGGAGGAACTTATCACTCAACAGCTCAAGTAAGAGGCATAAAAATAAGAGCAATTGCCTTCCTATGCCTGTACTTGCTGTCGTGGCACAGCAGGCTTGCTGTACAATCCATTGCACGAAAAATAAAGAATTATAAAAAAAATAAGAGCAATTCATGAACTTCATGTAATAGCAAGCTGTACAGGGCTCCTCGCAGAACTGTGGAGAATGTGAGAATTCTTGATTTAGGTTTCTATCTAAACAGCAATATTAATGTGTGATTTTTAGTATCCATGCTGAGGAATTAGTGGGATTTATTAACTAAACAGCATATGTTAGTGAACTGAAAACCCAAATGCAAAATTCAGGTTGAGTTGAGTTTGAAAAATGGTTTCTAATCAGCTAGTAAAGGAACAAAACAAGCACCATAACCACTACAGAGCACTGCTCAGCTTCCATGCCCAGGTCACTTGCACTGCAAACCTTGTGCTCTTGGGTTTATTATGCTTGGCTTGTTCCTTTAGAGGCATAAATGTTGCAATTCGGTTTGTTTAGTGCTTAAACCACAATATGTTTGGGATAGGAAAACCAGCTTGATTGTTATATAAATTGACCATCTCTGCAAAGAAGAGATGGTTATGTGGAAAGATTAAAAATCGAAAAATATCTGTCTTTGTTAAACTTAAAATAAATAAAGAAGCAAAACAATAAAGTGGCATGGCAAAGTCACTGTGTGGTGTAGTACAAATCGTCCGAATTCCATTTTCAGTATAGAGATACTCTTCATTCTTTAGTGTTTTTTCACAGCTTCATCGATCAGGACTACCCCACTCCTACAATAGTAGTGTATCTTACAAAGGTATTCACTAAACCAGGAATAGCAGATTTATAGGCCATAATAGTCATAATGGAAACGTTTTGGCTTAAAGTTTGCAAAACCCATGGCAGTTCTTTGCATTTTCCAATTATGGCCCTGACCACGACCCAGCATCGGTATTTGAGCGATACATTTTCTGAGTTTCAGCTGCTATTGCATAAGTTTTTTCAACACAATCACAATCCAAAAGTTATGCACCCGTTTTCGGTCGGTAGTTCTTCTAAAATCAGAAACTGTTATTTACTTAAAACCAAGTCTACCTCTTATTATCATACCTTAAGCTCAGTAGGCAGAGTGCAAGATTAGCAACAAATGTAATTGCCATTTTGAAGGCTTTGCAATTTTATGACAGATTCAGATGGAAAGTTAGATTCAGCCCTTCCCCCCCCCCCCCCCCCATCTAAATTCTAAAATTTTTAAAAAGGTATTTTTTCCCCCAGCATCAAGATTGACTCCCCGCAGATGCATGACCCTCATAGAGGAGAACCACTAATGACATATCATTGCAGGGGTAAAAACTAAAGGACCACTACATGCTCTGAATCATACCACCATGACCTCTCCTAAAATAGTTGGAGTGACCCTTTAAACAGTAAAAAAAAAAAAAAAAAAAAATAGCTTCCAGTGATTTATTAAGCCGTGTTCTGTAAAGTAAAGCTTGATTTATACTCCATGCAAGCAGAAGTTGAACATGTCTGACGCTCTGCTAGTGTCAAAAGGATAAATATTTTCATGAAAAAAAGTAAAAATCTTATATAGCAATGCCAGGAATCAGAATTGTTGATGCTGGTTCTGATTTCTGGCATTGCTTATATATGTTTTTTTACTTTTTTCATGAAAATATTTATCCTTTTGAGTTTACAATTGAGTGTTCACAAGGTATATAATTACAAGCAGTACCTGTTCTGCAAATAAGAGACTAGGTTGCCATTTTGAAAGGGGCGATCAACGCAATGCTATTAATACGCCGACGTAGGATTTATTAACAAGTGTTTTTCTGCCATTTCCTAAAATGTCTTCCTTTTTCCTATGTCAGTGATCTGGAGAAATCAGTGGAAAAAATAAAGCGAGATTTAGCTCACAATCACCGCCTTATCTCTGTGCAAGAGTTGGAAGAGAAAGCCGTGGTTCTCAAGCAGCTGGGAGAAACACTGACTGAGCTAAAAGGTTAGTTGCTGCTGTACTATCCAACTTGGGTGAACAAACGGATCATTCATTCAGGGATACTTTTAGAAAATGCATCTTTCCGAGCTACTTTTAGTAAATGTTTGCAGACTGCCTTTTACCATATTTACATGAATGTAAGTCACAGTTCTCTCTTTAATCTTAACCCATGACATTGAGGATGTAGCTTGTAGTTGAGCTGGATGCATTGTTATTGTACTTTACCTACCATACAAGCATGTTGACATGTCCCGCTCCACTTTGATGCTAGTTGCTTTAACCCCTTAAGGACCAAACTTCTGGAATAAAAGGGAATCATGACATGTCACACATGTCATGTGTCCTTAAGGGGTTAAGGAATTGATGATAATACGGAGACTGTACATCCAAATAATAGTGTGCACTGTATCCAATCAGGATGGAGCTAATTGTCTCCCTGACATAATCATCCAGCTAATAATCATGTTGCCACTGTACTAATTTGGTACCAGATTTAACCTCATAGCATGCTGGGATGTAAGGTAATGCTAATAATGGAACAAATTAGAATATAGTTGTTTACACTTGATGAGAGTGTGGAGATAATAGAGGCATCAAAGGGGGTGCGGGATGGATATTAAGGGAACCTTTACAGTTAACTGGATAGCTACCTAATAATAACGGGGGGGGGGGGGGGGATATGATGGAGAAGGTTTTTTAAAAATAGACAGAGTGTGTGATAGCAAGTTTATTAGAGGACAATTATGCTGCCTTTGTTAATGCACCTCCACGTAAGGATCTGATCTATACTTAGTGATCTAAATCCAAGTCATTATGGTATTTTACTAATGGTTTTGGATAAGCTTTTAAAATGTTTATTTATTTATTTATAAATATTTATTTATAATAAAATGTAAAAAAAATGCACTGATGAGCCTTAACATTAAAACTGCCTGCTTAATATTGTGTAGGTCCCCCTTGTGCTGCCAAAATAGCTCTGATTCATTGAGACATGGACTCCACACAAACTCTGAACGTGTCCTGTGGTATCTGACACTAAGATATTAGCAGCAGATCCTTTAAGTCCTACATGTGGGGCCTCCCTTGACCCCTGCTAGGTGGGGACTCCCTTGATCCCTGCGAGGTTGGGCCTCCTTCAGGGCCGCCATCAGGGGGTGACAACCATGACGGTTGTCACAAGCCCGGCGGCCCCTGGGGGCCCAGGACTTCTGGCAGTCCTGGGCCCCACTTTCCCTCTCTGCACACATAGATAGCGAATATCGCGATCTATGTGTGCAGCCGCGGCCCCCCCGCTCCCTGTTACCGCAGAGGGGGCCCAGGCAGCACACAGCCTCTTCTCCTCTCTGCTAATAACTCTCGCGAGACCCGGTTGCCATGGCAATGCTCCGCAGGTCTCGCGAGAGTTATTGGAGGAGAGAAGAGAAGAAGCAGTGTGCTGCCTGGGCCCCCTCTGCGGTAACAGGGAGCCGGGGTCCCCCCACTGGACCACCAAGGATGGAATCTCCCCCCTCCCTGGACAAAGGTAAGCAGGGAGGGGGGAGAAACAATTTCATTAATTTAAAAAAAAATTATGTGAAAATACCCCTTCCTCCCCCACCCCCCACCCAGATTGAACATTTACACACACACACACACACACACACACTACATACACTGACACAACACACACACTACACACACTAACACAACACACACACTACATACACTGACACAACACATACACTGACACAACACACATACACACTACATACACTGACACAACACATACACTGACACAACACACACACACACACTACATACACTCACACAACACACACACTACATACACTGACGCAACACACACTACATACACTGACGCAACACACACTACATACACTGACGCAACACACACTGCATACACTGACAACACACACACACTACATACACTAACACAACACACACACACTACATACACTAACACAACACACACTCTGCATACACTAACACAACACACACACACACACTGCATACACTAACACAACACACACACTCTGCATGCACTGACACAACACACACTGCATACACTAATACAACACACTGCATACACTAATACAACACACACTGCATACACTAATACAACACACACACTACATACACTAACACACTGCATACACTAACACACTGCATACACTAACACACTGCATACACTAACACACACGCTGCATACACTAACACATCACACATACACTAACACAACACACACACTGCATACCCTAATACAACACATACACTTACACACTGCATACACTAACACACACACTGCATACACTAACACACACACTGCATACACTAACACACACACGCTGCATACACTAACACACACACGCTGCATACACTAACACAACACACACACACTGCATACACTAACACAACACACACACACTGCATACACTAACACAACACACATACACATACACTAACACAACACACATACACATACACTAATACAACACGCACACTGCATACACTAATACAACACACACTGCATACACTAACACACACACACTGCATACACTAATACAATACACACACTGCATTCATTAATACAACTTGCACTCTGCATACACTATACACTAACACACTCACTGCATCCACTATACTGACACACACTCTGCATTCACTACACATTAACACACTGCATGCATTACACTAGCACACACTCTGCATCCGCTACACACTAACACACTCTCTGCATCCGCTACACATTTACACACACTCTGCATTCACTGCACTAACACAC
The DNA here is from genome assembly GCF_036172605.1 of Pelobates fuscus. Taxonomy (NCBI): domain Eukaryota; kingdom Metazoa; phylum Chordata; class Amphibia; order Anura; family Pelobatidae; genus Pelobates; species Pelobates fuscus. Next base: position 231,507,982 of record NC_086322.1, read on the forward strand.
ACACTACATTCATTACACTGACACACTCTGCATTCATTACACACTAACACACACTCTGCATTCACTAAACTATGCACACACTCTGGATTCACTATACTGAAACACACATTGCATTAACTGTACACACAGCATACACTACACAAACATCCTTTATTCACAGTACACACACTACATCCACCACAAATTGAAACACTCTGCATTCACTATACACAGACACTGCGTCTAATACACACACTACATCCACTACAGACACTGCATCCACTAAACACAATTCATCTAGTACATACAAACACTACATCCACTACACAAACACACACTACATCACTGTACACACACTACATCCACTACTCAAACACACTCTGCGTTCACTATACACACTGCATCCGCTACACAAACACACACTCTGCATTCACTGCACAAACAGTATCTAGTACACACAAACACTACATCCATTACACACATTCTAATTCACTTCCACTATACACACCACATTCAGTCCTGCATTATTGTCAGCGGACTAGGTAGGGCGTGGGCGGGCCCGGGAGGGAGGGGGCGGGGGGGCCCAGACCTTGTGCTTTGTCAGGGGCCCCAACATTTCTGATGGCAGCCCTGGCCTCCTTTGATCAGATGTATTGTGCTAGCACATGTCACAGATGATCAATGGGATTGAGATCTGGGGAATTTGGAGGCCAGGGCAATACCTTAAACTCTTTGTCATGTTCCTCAAACTGTTCCTATACAATTTTTTTGCAGGGTGCATTATTCTGCTTAAGAGACCATGAAGGGGTGTACATGGTCTGCAACAATCTTTAGGTAGGTGGTACGTGTTAAAATAACATCCATATGAATTTTAGGACCCAAGGTTTCCCAGTAGAACATTTCCCACCAGCCTGATCTCTTCCCCAGGTAAACATTACACATGCACCCAGCCATCCACCTGAGTTAAAAGAAAACATGATTTATCAGACTGGGCAACCTTCTTCTACTGCTTCATGGTCCAGTTCTAATGCTCATGCCCCCATTCAAGGTGCTTTCGATGGTGGACAGTTGTCATCATGGGCACTCTGACCTGTCTGTGGCTTCGCAGCCCTATATGCAGCACACAGCCATTGTAAGAATATAATTAAGGTTATTCACTTCACCTGTCAGTGATTTAAAAGTTGTGGCTGACCAGTGTATACCATATTTATAAAAATATATATAAATATTTTAACCCCATCCTGCTGTTACGGCGTTCCATGTCGTCCCCATAATAATGGTCTTTAAAGCTGTTGTGGCGGCATGGAACGCCCCTGGTGCTCCGATGGACTTACGTCCGCTGCGATCCGCTTTGGGGGGGGCTGCCTGACAGCCCAGGCAGTAACCCCCTGCTATATCAGGCCCCACATAGAGTGATCACATGGCCACAATAAGCGTCTATGGAGATGCGTGCAGAGGGGACTGTCTTTGCTCTCAGGCAATCTCCCTGCTGCTGTAAAGTGTGTGTCTGTCTGTGTCTCAATTGTGGTTGAAAACCCCTTCCACCTGAAGTCTGTGGATAATTAATACAATGTTAAACAAAAATCTGCACACCAGTCAAGCCACAAGACTTGCTTTTCCCACAGATATCAGAAGTCTGCAGTGATGTGCTTATAGCAAAGGATTTTGGGTGGGCATATGCACATTAGTTTAACAAAGAATCACGTTTGCCTTATTACAGGGGTAGGCAACCTTTTAGCAGCACTGTGCCGATATAGGAGTGTGATGTCCTGTAGCATGCCGGTCCTATTTTTTTAAATTGAGGTGTGTATGCTGCCGTATTCTGCTTGTGGTATTTTTACTGTGATTGCTTTGTATTGTTTTATTTGTGCGTATAGGAGCTATTATATTGTATATGTTCATTAGTAGTTTATGGTATCGTGTATGATACTTATGAATGTAGGCTGTGTATGGGGGCTGCTTGTGGAATTGTGTGGATGGATGTGTCACATTGTGTGTGTATGTGTGGGGGCTGTTTGGTGTATTGCATGTGAGAGGCTGCATGTGGGTTTGTGTACATGTATGTGGATTGTTAGCGGGCTACGTTTGTGCGGATTGTGTGTATGTTTGTTTGTAGGCTGTTCGTATTATTTGTATGAGGGGAGGGTTATTCTGCATTTCTGTGTATATCTAGCAGTGTTAATGACTTCCCTGGGTTCCGGTGGGGACCAGGCTGGCCAGGTACAGGTCAAGGACAGGAGCTGCAACAGCAGCTGCAGGCTGCTCTACTACAGATCTGAGATCACTTGCTCTACATGCTGCAATGCATAAATTGAGGATTGTCCTTCACCACCTCTTCGTATTAGCAGATATCTGAAGTTTTACTGGGACTCCTGATAGACCAGAGCCTATTTGGCTCTAGCAGCCTTGAGTGCCGTGCAAAGACACCTCGAGTGCCGTGCATGGCACTAGTGCCGTAGGTTGCCTACCCCTGCCTTATTACGTCCTTTTTAAAGCGGCTCTAAACGCCGCCGGGTGTAATATTGTACGCCCTCCGTTTTTTTTTTTTTTTACTTACCCGGTCGCCGGCAATTCCACGCCGGCGATCGCGGTTGGGGGGACTCCCAGGGACCCCCCCGCAGCACGTCCGCCCTCTTCAGCCCCCCCCCGGGCCATGTGAGAGTGAGGTCCTTACGAGGACCTCACAATCACATGGCCGGGATAGCTGGCTGCAGCAATGCCATCAGGGGGACTGCCTGTAATGACAGGTAGTCCCCCTGCTGGCTGGAAATCAAATTAAAATAAATTAAATAAGTGTAAAAAATATATATATGATCTAAGTATATATATATACACATACATATACATACACACACACACACTGTCTAGGTGTATTGTACTATTAATATATATAAATATCAAATAACACGTAGACTGATACTGATTAAATATATATAATTATTGTTATATATATATATTTATATATAATATAAAAAAAATATGTAAATACGTAAAAAAATAAAATTTAAAAATAAATAATTAAAAAATATATAGATGTGTGTTATTTCGTTCTAACTGTATTGTGATATTAATATATATATATATTTATATCACAATACACGTAGAACAAAATAATATATATCTATATACATAAATATATACGTATATATCACTATATATATACCTATATATAAATAAAAATATAAAAAAAATTATATATATATATATATATATATATATATATATATATATATATATATATATATACATATATTAATTCTACACATATATTTATGTAATATTTTTACATAAATAGGTATCCTAATTAATTACAATTAGCGGGACCTGCCTGACAACCCATGCCGAAAGTATAGGGAATTTAATTTGCTAGCACTATATTTAACCCTATAACTTTCCAAGACACCATAAAACCTGTACATGGGGGGTGCTGTTTTACTCGGGAGACTTCGCTGAACACAAATATTAGTGTTTCAAAACAGTAAAATGTATTACAACGATGATATCGCCAGTAAAAGTGAAGTTTTTTGCATTTTTCACGCACAAACAGCACTTACACGGACGATATTATTGCTGCAATACTTTTTACTGTTTTGAAACACAAATATTTGTGTTCAGCGAAGTCTCCTGAGTACAACAGTACCCCTCATGTACAGGTTTTATGGTGTTTTCAAAAATTACAGCGTCAAATATAAGGCTTGTGTTTCATTTTTTTCACATTAAAATTCGCCAGATTGCTTGTGTTGCCTTTGTGACCCTATGGTAGCCCAAGAATGAAAATTACCCCTATGATGGCATACCATTTGCAATAGTAGACAACCCAAGGTATTGCAAATGGGGTATGTCCAGTCTTTTTTAGTAGCCACTTAGTCACAAACACTGGCCAAAATTGGCGTTTCTTGCATTTTTCACACACAAACAAATACTAACGCTAACTTTGGCCAGTGTTTGTGACCAAATGGCTACTAAAAAAGACTGGACATACCCCATTTGCAATACCTTGGGTTGTCTACTATTGCAAATGGTATGCCATTATGGGTGTAAATTTAATTCCTGGGCTACTATACAGTCTCAAAGGCAACGTAACCAATCTGGCGAATTTCAATTTCAAATGTAACGTGCTATATTTGATCCTGTAACTTCCCAAAACACCATAAAACATGTACATAGGGGGTACTGTTTTACATGTGAGACTTTGCTGAATACAAATATGTGTATTTTATTGCAGTAAAAGCAAACAGTATTATGACATTCACAGTTAAAATGTCATGTAGAACTAAGAAAATAACAACATTTCTTATTTTCTCCCATTTTTTTCATATTAAATTATGTTTCATAGCTAAATATTTGATATTAAATGAAAGCCATGTTTCCCCTGAATAAAATGATGTATAATAAGGGGGGATGCATTTAATATGAAAGAGATGAATTACGGTTGGACAGACATATAGCGCAAATGCCAGGTTTTGTTTACGTTTTGTTTTGTTCACAACTTGTACATTTGGCTCAGTCCTTAAGGGGTTAAACATGGATTCCTTTGAGTCTGTGTTTGCTGTATACAACTGCTTTGAAACACAACTTAGGAAAAGATGCAAAGCCAGTGACCCACTCATTGACAGCAATTTCATTGTTAATGCAAATCACTGTGCATCTGACTTTCTCCACTATAAATTTATACTGCCTCATACAGCTTGGCTCTTTCCTCTGCAAAAGTAAATTACTTCAATACACTCATAACCACTCTCCCCTGTGAACCCAAACGACTATTTCACACATTTTTTGCCCTATTGTTCCTCTTCCACCTACTAACTTGACCGCCTCAGACTTTGCAACTCACTTCACTGACAAGATCTCTACAATCAGAAAAGAGATTGTGTTTATCTTTCTTCTTCCCTTTACAATACTTCCCCTAACCTCACTCCCTCTGCTGTTCTATGTTCATTCACACCCACTACAGTAGAAGAGATTTCTGCTCTGTTCCAGTCCTCCCGCCCCACCACCTGCTCCCTAGATCCAATTCCCTCGCATCTCATCTGTACTGTCTTCTTCTTTTTCTCTTCCTCTCACTAAAATTATCAATCTCTCTCCTCTGGCGTATTTCCATCGCCCTTCAAGCAACTATAACCCCAATTCTATAGAAGCCCAACCTTGGCTCCCCATCCAACTACTGTCCTATCTCGCTACTGCCTTTTGCATCCAAGATCCTTGAAAGAGTTGTGTATGCGAGATTGACAGACTTCCTCGAGTCCAACTCTCTGCTAGACCCGCTTCAGTCTGGTTTCCGCGCTAAGCACTCTGTGGAAACGGCACTGACCAAAGTATCCAATGAGCTACTCGCTGAAAAATCTCTTGGTCACTACTCTATCCTAATTCTCCTTGAACTTTCTGCGGCTTTTTGATGTTGATCATAAACAGCTTCTTCTCATCATCCACAATATCGGTCTACAAGATATTGTTCTCTCCTGGTCCTCCTCCTGCCTCTCCCAGCACTCTTTCAGTGTTTCTTTCTCTGGCTCTGCTTCTTCTCCCCAACTCCTCCATGTTGGTGTCCCCCAAGGTTCAGTCCTTGGTCCCCTACTGTTCTCCATCTATACTGCCTCCCTTGGTAAACTCATTAGCTCCTTTGGCTTACAATATAATTTCTATGCGCATGACACGCAAATCTATCTGTCCTCTCATGATCTCTTCCTGTCCCTCTTGACTAGTATCTGTGACTGCCTCTCTGCTATTTCTAATTCGATGGCTGCCCACTTCCTTAAACTCAACTTGACCAACACTGAAATTCTGGTCTTTCCTCCCTCAAGTGTTGTTACTCCTGTGTCTGTCTCCCTCCAAGTCAACGGTGCTACCATCAGCTCCACCATGCAGGCTCGCTGCCTAGGTGTTCTTTCACTCTGACCTCTCCTTCAGGTCTTAATGTTCAGTCTAACGCCAAATCCTGACGCTTACATCTCAAAAACATTGAGCGCATACGACCTTACTTAATGCCAGATGCGACTAAGGTGCTGGTCCATGCCACTGTACTTTCTCGCCTTGACTACTGTAATGCACTTCTCAGTGGTCTTATATGCTCCCAACTTGCATTGTTTCAGTCCATAATGAATGTGGCGGCGAGGCTCATCTTCCTGTCAGTTCACACCTCCCAAGCCTCACCCTTCTGCCAGTCCCTACATTGGTCTCCTGTAAGATATAGGGCTCAATTTAAAATTCTGGTTCTTGCTTTCAAATTTCGACATAATGCTGCTCCTTCCTATCTATCCTCACTAATACACAAGTATGTTATGTCTAGGCCCTTACGCTCTGCTGAAGACTTACGTCTATCTTCTGTCCGTACTCCCACCTCTGATGCTCGCCTTCAAGACTTCTCGAGGGCTGCATTGTTCCTGTGAAACTCACTTCCCTCCTCCGTTAGATTCTCACCCAGTCTCCACTGCTTCAAAAAATTATTAAAAACCCACTTCTTCATAAAAGCGTATCAATTAAACTGTTAATAGCCCCCGACTGATTCCTCTCTTGCAACGGTCAGTAGTCTAATACTATCCTTACCTTTTTGTGTCACTTTACCCCACTCCCTCTAGCATGTAAGCTCATTGAGCAGAGCCCTCAACCCCTCTGTTCCCGTCTAACTTGTCTTATTACAACTACATTTTTGTTCGTCCACCCACTGTAAAGCACTGCTGAATTTGATGGCGCTATATAAATAACATCATAATAATAATCAGCATGAGGTTGGTTACTGGTTTGCTTATTGAGGCTTGGTAGTGCTTGGGAAGCAAAAAACAAAATGGTTATGGTGGGGAAAGGGAGGCAGCCACCTCCCCTACTTCAGCCACTGTAGGCCTCAGTACTCGCTTTAGTAATTCCGTGGGTAGAGACATCTTGAGTTTCACCACCGTGATTACGGTGGTTTCCCCTTTCATGGGGTATCCGAGATGCGGCAGATTATGCCTTACAATCGCAGTTAAGTAGGCAGTTTCAACACAAAATGTGGGAGCTGGATCGACTTGCTTCCGCTCTGCTCAGAGGTCAGGCCCCACCCCTCTTCCTAACTGTGTTTTGATAATATACCGTAAATATGTTCGTATCAAGATACACTTGAAATGAAAGAATACAAAGATTATATAAACAAATAAAGTAATTCAAAACTATATACACATAATTGCATAAATAATGTGGCCATTTCGAATAACCTGGGTTGCCTACTTTTTCAAATGGTATGCCACGATGGGTGTACATTTCATTCCTGGGCTGCCATACGGTCCCATAGACAACATAGGCCCAGCAAATCAATCTTGCAAATTTTAGTGTGTAAAAACGGTTGTTGGGGAAAGCCTTATATTTAGCCTTGTAACTTTCTAAAACCCCTTCAAATCTGTACATATGTATAACTTACACATGTGTGTGTTCAGCGATGTCTCACTAGTACTATAGTACTATAGTACTCGTGAGACATCGCTGAACACAAATATGTGTATTTTATTTCAGTAACAGCTAACCCTATTATGACATTCACAGTTAAAATATTATGCAGAACTTGAAATATAACAACATTCCTTAATTTCTCAAATTGTTTTAGATTTTATTCATATTAAATTATGTTTCATATATGAATATTAGATGTGAAATAAAATGAAACCCTGTTTCTCCGGAACAAAATGATATGTATTAAGTGTGAGTGCACTGAATATGAAAGAGGTGAATTATGGATGAACAGACTTATAGCGCAAAATCAAAGTTTTGTTTTAATTAGAACGTGTAGAATTGCCTCCGTCCTTAAGGGATTAAATATTTTTCAAAATCTGAAATTATTTTAAAGATTCATCCAAATATTTTAAAAAATATTCCAAATTATTTAAAAACCTATCCAAAAATATTAGATTTGGCTCATTATCATTTAAGTTTACAGGTTATAAATGCTCCAGCAACGTGATTATATTATACTAATTTGTTGCGCTTCAGCACAAATATAGGAATAAAAATGTGTAAATCTTTTTGTCGGTAAAACCATTGACACTTGTTGTGCAGCAGTAATAGGTGCAGGAATTCTCACATCTGAAGAATGACTGCTTAGAAAGTAATTTCCATGCAGTACGACTGCATTTTTCATACCTCTTGATACATTTAGTGCAAGTGGAGCTCCACCTGGTGGATACACTATGAAACTACGTCTCCATTCGCTTTATCTTTTTCTGTTAGTGGCTTTTGTCAGTTCTCTTCTAAGGACAAACTAATATAAGAAAACAGATTTGACAAACTTTGCCATTTCTTAGATACAGGGTAGTCACTAAAGTGGGAATTGCAGATAACTCAAAGTGAATTTCAAATTCAATGTCAAAATAGCTTAACCAGAAAAATTCTGCTAGTCACCTAAGCTGTCAGTTCGACTGCTTTGTCCTTTCATTTAAAATTCACTTTAGGTTCTCTGCAATTCGAACTTTAGTGAATAACTGTAATAGACAGTTGTAGCATATCATGGAGCATGCAAAGGTATGTGTTAAGGTGTGAGTTGCTAGTATTTATATATGCCTACTATGTACTGTTTAAAAAGACAGATGATGAGGATTACCCTTCCTCTATTATGTGGGGATTTCCTCCACAGTTTTCACTATACCAACCATGTATTTTAAAGGAGATGTTTAACAAAAATCTAAACAAGTGGAACAAATTGTTCATATTATGTTATTCACTGTATTAGAAAAAAAAGCAAACAAAATCTGTGCTAATACATAATACGAAAAACAGAAAACACTGGAGCGTTATTTTCAATGTGCAGTAGTGTATAGTGTTAAACAAATATCACTCATCTTTAGGGATGCACCGAAATTTCGGCTGCCGAAATTTTCAGCCGAAAATGAACCTATCCAATTTCGGCCCAAAACTGGTCAAATCTGCAAAAATAGGGCAGACAGTGACTTGCCAGGTCCTTGGTCCATGACCGAGGACCCATCATTGGGAGTGGGCCTGGCGGCTTGCCCTGTATGCCGCTGGATGTGAGGCCCCTTTCGTCTGCAGCTCGGCTCGGTGTGAGCTGCAGACTGTGCTGTATCTCGCGATCTCTGGCCAATCAGAGTATTGCCGTGAGTTACCACGGCAACAATCTGACTTCTGGATATCGCGAGATACAACACAGTCTGCAGCTCACACGCGTTGGACCTGCAGAATGGAGAGACCACTGGACCACCAGGGGAAAAAAAGGTATTTCTAACACCCTCCCTCACTGTCACCAGTCTCCCCCTCCATCAGGCACCCCCTCTCTTACTATGTCACCCCCTCACTCTGCCACCACTCACCCCCTTCCTCCCATGCTCTGTCACCTGCAACTACCTCCCTCCCTCACTCTGCCATCCCTATCCCACCCAAAGTTTGTATTTCAACATGCATTCCACCATATCCAAGGGTATTAGTCCCTCCTCTGTATCATATGTACTTTTTAAGAAATACTAATCTAAAGCTTTAAATATATCTACCTCTCAAACGAAGTATACCTATAAGATATAAAAAAAAAAGTTATAACACATGAAAACATAAACAAATTCATATCTTTACCTACTTATGTATTACAATACAATGGGATACATCTAGTTTTAAAATATAGTATTCATTAGTCATTTATCACACCATAGTACTAATAATATATACAAATATAAAAACATACCAATTATTATTTCTAAAATAAAATATTTTTACAAATTAAAAAAAGAATCACTTAAAAAAAAAAAATTGCTTACTAAGCCCATAAATCATTATTAAGCCCATATGGTGTAAGTGTATTTAGTTCTAAAATATATTCCATTTCTACCTTACCAATAAAATTATTAAAATCCCCTCCTCTCCGCATTCAAAAAATCCTGTTTACTCATTAAAAAGAGTAATTACTTTCTTTTTATTGTTGTATGTGTGACTATTTTACTAGAACATTTCTCATATTGCGGGCAACCACCCTATGTAGGAAAACAGGTTTATTCTGTAATTGTTTTGTAATATTGGATCCTGTAAAAAATAAATTGGCAAATGTTTTATAATAATCCCTCTAACTTTGCTATCAGAGGTAATAAAATAACAGATGACCTGAGCTTTTTTTCTCCCCCCTTCATTTTGCAACTTTACAATTCTTAACAAATTCTTTTCATTCTTTCTGATTTCCATTCTAGCTCTTTACAATTTCATTACAATTTATCTTCCTTGTAGCCCTGTACCAAAAAAAATAATAATTACATTTTCTGTGATTGTTCCTCAAAAACATGTCCATCTGTATAATTCCTTTTAATTCTTAAAAATCGCCCTTTAGAGGCATTTTCCAACAAAGGGAGAAAGTGACAATTATCTTTATCGATAAAACTATTGCATCCAGTAGCTTAATGTTTTTTGTGTTTTTTAATTTGATTATTTTCAACAAAAAATAAAAGATCAAAAAATACTACCTCCTCTTTGCTCCATGTACAATTTAATTTGATGCCTCAGTCATTGATATTTAAAAAAAAAAAAAATCTCCTCCGGGGGCAGGCCCCTCCGCCAGATACACAGAACAGAGCAGAGTCACATGTGCCCTATCTGAGGTAACGGATGCACCACCCCACCGCAAAGAGACCCCACTGCTCAAGAACCGAAAATCGCACCGCAGACATCCCCGAAAACCCCCACAACCTATCTCCCAACCCACCCGATCCCAGCATGACCTCACGACAAAAACTTAAGAGAAATGAACCTCGTACCAGCGATACTACCCCACACGAAGGAAGACACACACTACCACACAACCCACAACACATACACCCAACAGATTCACCCTGTACACGGAACCCAAATTCCAAGTTACACTTCACCCAAAACCCCCCTCCGACACACACGACGATTGGAAGCCCAAGTACAGGCACCTAAAAACCCTGCACACAAAAACCCATAGCAATGCACCTCCTGCTCAGCATCCAGCAGGTCAAACCCACCACAAACAAACAACAAGGACACATACACCAGGACGCCCAAAAGGGCAAGGGGTCAAGCCCTCTACATGACATGTGCACCCTAACAAAGGTTAACCTGTACGGAATTTCACGGTAATGTGTACAATAGGCTCAACATAGCTACGAAGAAAATTAACAAATGTACTTTTTGATGCCTCCCTTCCTTTCTGTAACCCCATTCCTTGTTTCACAAAAAATGAAATAAATAAAGAAATCAAAAAAAAAAAAATCCTTTAAGTTCCTGTTTTTTTCCTTTCCTTATAAAAATGACATTAATATAACGGCCATAGGTGACAATGTTCTGCTCCCAGGTATGATTGGTAGATATAAAAAAAGATTCCCAGTAAGCCATAAATATACATAGATGGGAGCGAACTTCATCCCCATAGCTGTTCCTTTAGTTTAAATAAAATATTATTGATTAAACAAACAAAAAAAAAAGTATCTAAGATTAATTTAATACGTTTTATTATAAAATTAATTTGTGGGTCCAGAAATTTTATAAAATTATTTCAAAATTATAAAACTGCCTCAAATTCTCATATATGTGGGATATTACTGTATAAAGCAGTTACATCACATGTAACTAAAAAAAAATCATTATTCTATTTAAATTTATCTAAAATATTTAAAATTGCAGTAGTATCTTTAATGTATGAGGTAGTTTTTTTTGTACAAGAGGTTGCAAGTGAACATCGATATAGTCTGATAATCTATGGGATATTGAGTCGATCCCTGCTACCATAAGTCTCTCTGGAGGGTTATTTGTATTCTTGTGTACTTTCGGGAGAAAATAGAGCACTGATTTTTGGATGCTTTATACACAAGTATTCAAATTTATTTTTGCTTAAGAAATTGGATTAACCAAGAATATTTTAAAGTTTTAAACATTCTTTCTGATCTGCTTCTATTGGATTTGTTTTTTTACATTTTCTTATAGGTGTCTTTATCATTTAGAATTTTGTTTGCTTCATAATAATAAAATTCTTTCAATAGAAGGACTATTTTTCTGACATATGGCAGTACGTACGTGTTGTGCTTCCTAATTGGGACAAGCATCTGCAAGATAGGAATTAAGAAAAGCCCTATAAAGGGCTTCCCCCGGCAAACCCACCTCAGTTCTTCCTTGTCCCAGCATGGGACGGATCAGGCATCTGTTGGAGGTGAGGCACACTGGTTAATACCTTGGGGGATGCGTCCCGATTGCTGTCCGGGTGGCAGGCTGAGCGTCCAGGCTCCTTCCGTGGAGGTACGGAGCTTCAACACCAGGATCATTGTATGCCAAGTAAGTACCGGGGTTGGGAAGAAAGCATGGCCCGGGAACGCAGTGAGTACATGGCAGGCCTTGCGCTCAGCGGTGAAAAGCACGCCCGGGCGGTGTCGCGTTCCACCGAAGTTGCGGTTGCGCTACTGCCCATGTGCAAACCAGAGCTTCCTGGAAACGGCCGAGTGCGGATCGCTGTGCAGTTACCTCTGGCAGCAGGACGCTTGTCAGAAGGGTTCCCCATGTCACCAGCCCCCCACACGGCTCAAAGGTTTTTAAGGTAAGATTGGCTAATCTTTACTTTGAAAATCTGTTGTGTTTGGAATAGAATAATTTAAGTTTTGCTTAATGGTCTGTATATGCAAATTGGAATGCCTCTTCCATAAACATGTTTTTCTTGTGGTATCTGTGCTATTCCCCTTCCTGATCGTACTGGGGTATATAATTGTAACCAAGGTGCTGCAATTTCTTTGGTAAAATTTAAGCAAAGACTATGCTATCATTCCTAGCCTGGCATCAAGATTATCAAGCTCAATCTTGGGATTCTTATGGAGAATCAAATAGTTTATCAGCTGCTGTGCCTGAGTTCAAAGAGGCAGATAGAAGAGAAGGCCTTTGGCTACATCTAATGTGGCTTCTGGCGTATGTTTGTCTACCTCTTATTGAGACATACCTGGTTCATCATATTGTGTTGAGTTGGTTCCCACCTGATGTACTAAGAAGGTTCATTGGGAATGAATCGATCATGGGGCAGGATAATCTGCTGAACTTTTATGAGGGTTCTCTGTTCCTCAGACCTCATGTCTTTCTTATATGCAGGAAATGGGAAAACTGTGTAACAAGCCTTTATTGGCCGGCGTTTAATATGTTTACCATCAAATGGAGTAAAAGTTACATCCCCAAGATACACTGGGAAACCAGAAAGTTCTGCATTTCTCTCCCCTAATCCCATAGGTGAAATAGCTGCTTTAAATACCCTGTGGTCAAGAAGGCCGAGACCTCTTACAGACGATCTTCCAGGCTGCTGAATTTTGGTATAAGGCTTTGCTGGCAAGTGCAGCGGTGCCCAGAACTTATAACTTTGATTACTATAGTTAATGGAGGTTATGGAAGTCTCCAGATAGCAGCTTTTAGGTTTACTGCTGTATTTGTGATTGCCACATACTTTTGTGATGGACATGACTAATACATTTTGAAATTGACAGCCAAAATCATGGGTTGATCTTCTGTTGCTCTTGTGTCCTTGTGGCTTATGCTCGGACTGCGAATCAGCATCCTTTTCGGTCCTCTATTTACTCCCATTAGGAAAATGGGTATCTTATAACCTATGTCAAAAACTAAAAAAGCTCTGTCTGTTTCTGATGCCAAGAAGGTTGGAGGCAGAATCCTGCATTTCTGGTCACTTAACATTCCCAGGATGCATTTGGGAACCAGTATATATCTAAATGTCTCTTCCCTGGCTTTTAAGGGGAATCTACTTACAATCACTGGTTTCTTTATCTAGTACAGAGGGCACCGCTTGCTCTTACGAGTCTGCCCAATTCATTATTCCTCGTTTATCTTAGCATTCTTCCGAACATCTGGTACTCTATTTACAGAAACAATGTCCCTGTTGGATACAAGGAGTTGGAGATATGGTTCTAGTGAACTACGAAGTTCATCAAGTTCCTCAGGAATCTCCTGGCTATCTAAGCTGGATCGTTCCTTTAGACCTGAATTTAAATTATTTGGTAAATCTCCTGAGGTTCAGAATTGAAACTGATGCTTCTGTAACTCTTATTCTGCAGAAAGGGAATTGCGTTGTGTAAATAGATCACAGCAATATATACCCACATATCCCTATTGCGGTCCCTCAAGATGTTTTTGGAAGATATCCATAAGTGGATTGAAGAGTATTCATTCAAGTACAAACACTCCCCTTTTGGACGGTCTTCTGCCCAGGAATAGTTGAGAGGTTTCTGGCTCCCATAACTCGAATTGTTACGGTTGTCCTTTAAGTATGTTCAGATAGCTAGCAGAACGCTACAGGATCACGGTTGGATACGGAGGCTATAAAAGTAATTTCTTCCTCCAGGAACACAGGATTTCTGGTGTTCGGATTAACCCTAATACGTTATCTCTGCATCTGACCACACTAAAAAGGAAAGGTCCAATTTCTACTAAAGCAAAATTTACTGCAACTGGGCAAAATCTAAAATATGGCTGCTACAGTGTAAAATTCACTGGGTCAAAAGTGTGGCGGTCTTGGATTTGTATCTCCTAGACTCTTTTCATGGAACATCGGTTTAACTGGTGGACAACGTCAAGTTTTTTTCCAACAAGTTTTACCTTTCAGCCTATAGAATGGGTAGTTCTCCATACATAAGGCATTTATCCAAGACTGGGGTGCTCCTCTAAATTTTGTAATGTGCCAGCATTTTTGGTCCAAAGAAAAATAAGTCCACTAATTTCAGAGCTCATAAGGCAGTTGTTCACTCCCCTCGCCGATTTAGAGCTTTGTTAATGGAGAGACTTAGTAGGATGCAGTCAGACCACAACTGTTTCTCTCACTTCGCCAGACAGGGTGGTGCCAGTGGCATAGTCTGTTTCAACTATGTACCAAACTGTGTACTGGGCTCAGGATCTCTGGGAGGTCCTCGCTCCATTCAACTTATGGGGTACCGACAATGGGTACCTACGACCCCAGCACGAGGGAGTGGGATGAAGAGAATGTCTATAGATCCTATAATGCTCACCATTCTAAAGGGATATTTGGAGGGCCCGGATAGACCTTATGACAAGGAGGGAGAACATGAAGATTCCCAGGTTTGCCTCCCTATACAGGACATTTCTCCGGGCTTGCGTTTTTCTCCTATACACTGATCCCAAGACTTCTTCAAAAGATATGAACAGACGAAGCAGTGGTTCTGTCAGTCTTTCCGTACTGGCCAAACACTAGCTGGTTTTCGGCCTTGTTGGAGATGATTTCCAAGTTTTTTGTTCTCCCTATCTCAAAAAAAACTTTTAGAAGACAGGATGGGCGTCTGTAAGTGTTTAATAGGCGGCAGGGCAACTGCATAGTGGATCCTTCATCTTCTGAGTTCTTATAACGCAGAATCCAATTGTTGCGTCTAATCTACTAGTCGTTCCGCCTCTAACTTGTACATAAGGAGTCGGTTAGAGTTTCTACATTACTGTAAGGAACATCATTGTCTTCTAGTTCATTTTCCGTTGGTTCAGAGTTACACTTCCTTCATGATATTTCCACAAGTTGGGCGTTTCCATGTTAAGACCAAATTGTATTCCAAAATAAGTTCTTTGTAGGAAAGGATTGGTCTTTGTATATGCTAGTTTGAAGTTTCTTTAACACAATAGGCTTCTTAGGCCACCCAGGAAGTTATGTTTTCCTCCTGGGATCTTTCTTCAATCTTTCAGGTCTCCTTGGACTTTGGAGGTGGTTCATTTTTAAGATTCTAAAGCTGCAACAGCATTCTTAGTGGCCATTACCTCTGCCAAGAGAGTGAACCAGATCACCTGTGTGTCATCTTCTAAGGAAGGTTTAATGAGAATGAAGCCTTTCGTAATTATATTTCTTGTTGTTTGGTCTATCAAAATGTCTTGCGCTTCAGTAGTTTTGCTACTCCAGCTTCTCTCTCAGCACATTCCACAAAAGCAATGGCCACCCACGTCATGGGCAGAGAAAGCTCTTGCTTCACCCAGAAGGCTGCTTCTTGGTCATCTTTTAGCACTTTTGTCAGGCATTTCAGGCTAGAGGTACTCTCTTCCTCTAAAATAGCGTTGGGGCATAAGGTACTACAAGCTGTTGAGGCATAAGGCCCACCCAATTGGGGATCTTGCTATATCCCATACGTATAGCCACCATATGTCAGAAAAAAAAAAATTTTACTCACCATAAATTATTTTTTTCTTAATATGGTGGCAGTACAAATCTCTCTCCCTTTCAATTACAAATTTTGCTTGCGGTGTGGGTGCTTATTCTTGCTACAACTGAGGTGGGTTTGCCGGGTAAGCCCATTATAGGGTAAAGGGGGAGGAACTTTTCTTAATTTCCATCTTGCAGATCCTTGTCCCAATTAGGAAGCACAACCCATACGTACTGCCACCATATTAAGAAAAAAATTATTTACGGTGAGTAAAAAATTCTGTTCCCTCCCCTCCCCCAGTTTATCTAATTCTTTCAGAGCTTTTTCCTCTTTATAGTTACATTTTCTTTGAAACTGTAGTAATGACGGAAATAAAAAACATTTAAAATAAAGACAAATTCAAAGGAAGTAATTTTGATCTGAGATCATATTACAAGGGAAAAAGTGGATTTTCTTTGAGGTTAGTTTATTTGAACTGAGAATTATTAGTTTCTCTTTCTATTGGATTTTTTTAAAAAAATATTTATTTCAACAAAGGTTTCTCCGAAATGTATTTAAATCGACCTACAATTGAAAATGATTAAGATGATGTCTGTAAGTGTTTTCCACCTCTCGTACCTCTCCTACCTCACCTTCTGAAGATCTTCTCCTTTTTGTATGTACTAGTGACCATTCTATATTCATTTTGTTCCGTTCCCTTGTATGGCATTTCCCAAAAAATCTTTTTCTGTATTTTCTAAAATTTTATTCTTTATAAAAGGACTGTAATTAGTACTGCAAAATCAATATAAAGTATATACTATTTTAAATATATCCAGTCTTCATATACTTTGCAAAGGGTGGTATGGTCCCTTACCATGCAATGCTAAAGTAATGAACCATTTTACATAAAAAGGTTCTTCACTTGTCAGTATACTACAGTTATTTATCTCATCTCCCATTGTTGTAAATGCAGTTTTATGTCTTCTGAGTTGCCTTCATTAAAGTATTACAAGCAATAAAAAGAGTCTGCCCATCTTTACATAAGGGAGGGGTCACTTTTTACAGACCCAAAAGGATTTCAATACTAGAGATAGGTGGATTAGCTCTTATATTCTGAGTGCTCTATTAGTATTTAAGTTTTTAGTTTTTTATAAAAGTTTTTCATTATTGTACACCATTTGTATTTTATAGGCACATACATTTAATTGCTTTTTTTTACACAGGTAGTATTTTTTAGGCTCCAAAAACATAATACTGCCTTTTTGTGATTGCTATGTTAGAATGAGTGAATACTAATTATATTTAAACCTCTAAAATGATAACTGCTACCATGCTTGAGATTGAAGATTTTCTACTTTTAGTGATCATTTTCATATGTACATTTATCATATATACACATGATATCTTACTGATATAATATGTGGGTTTTTTGTTTTGTGAATTTATGTATTATTATTATTTTTTTTTTTTTTTTGCTGGCTGCACATGATACCAAAAAAATAATAATTACATTTTACTTTTTGATTAGAGTGAGAGAATATCTTGCACAGTCAACATATATCGCTCATCATAAAAGATAAGATAATCATATATACAGGATAGTTTTGTTTTTGTTTTGTTTTATAACTTTGAATAAAAAAAAAATGGGAACTGAATGACCCTTTGTATTTATTTCAAGTTCACTAACTTTCTAACTATGTAACCTGCAGCTAAGTTCCCCAGTCTGCAGAGTAAAATGCGTGTGGTTCTTCGTGTGGAGGTGGAAGCTGTGAAGTTCCTGAAGGAGGAGCCACACCGCCTAGACGGGCTGCTGAAGAGATGCAAAGCTGTCACTGACACCTTGGCTCAGATTCGCAAGTTAGTGTAACATTTGCAACTTAACCTGTCACAGTGAAATCATTTATTTTACTCAGAACACCCAGCTATTTTCATATAACACCCATCTTTTGTCTTACCCTACAGATATGTCCTTTACTCACCTGATCTCTTTACGGTTTACTCGATTTGGCACTGTCTGTTTTATTTTCCTTTGTTGTAACTTTCCTCTTAACGTTTCTCCTCCCTTCAAGGTTTTCTTTAAACCTCCCTCTGTTATATTGTATAATCATATCCAACTACTTACTCCTAATCCAAACATATTTCTGATGTTTCATGTTATATTAGGAGATAATCCAGACGGTGCTGGACTTATCACATTGGCTGATCAGAATTAGAATACTCTCCCAGGTAGTGCCCTACACTGCAGTGCTTAGCTCAGGAGAGCTAATGGGTGCTTGTAGCCGTGAGTGGCGCCCAGTGGTCTCCAGGTGAGAAGTCAAACTGTTATCAAACGGTGTGACTTCTTACTCCTTGCACCATGGCCTGGCAGCCTGCTGTAGTGTTTATGGGGCACAAGGGTCTCCTTTAAAATGTTTTTTGCTATTCTTAAGTATCATATTAATTTAGAATATTATATTGTTCCTTATAAGCATGTTTCCACCAGCCACAAGATGTTGAGGACACATTTAATATGCTCAGTGTTTGCCACCTGAGGATTGCAGGTGGGACTTTATGATTGGCATTACAATTCTTTTCATATAAGCAATGCAAAAGAATGCCACAATACAGCTATAATAGGTTGCTAGAATACAGGAACTGCAGACAGTGAAGTTCTATAAGAGTATTCCAGTCCTGCCTTAAAAAAGCATCCGTTTCTACCTTGTACATGAACATAAATAGGGCACTGAGAGGATTGTGGCCTCCCTATGCTATAGCTAAGATCCAAGATAGTGTTTGGGGAGAAATGAGCAGTCGACCATTTCAAATGCAGCATAGAAGGCTGATATAATAGAACTAATTAGTGATCATACTGTCCAAATGAACAAGAAACGTGCTATCTTCAAGGATTTTTTGAAAAGAATGAATATTGGAGAGGATCAAGAAAAAAAAATAGAGGGAATTAGTGTGAGAGCATCATTTTATTTAATGTTTTGAGAAAATAATATAAAGATGGGCTAAATAGGTAGATTTGTTGGAAGGTAATATACACTGACCCAGCACAACATTAAAACCACCTGCCTAATATTGTGTAGGTCTCCTTCGTTCTGCCAAAACAGCTCTGATGTGTCGAGGCATGGACTCCACAAGATCTCTGAATGTGTTCTCCATTGATCAGATTTGCTGTGCTAGCACATCCCACAGGTTCTCAATCTGTGAGATCTGGGGAATTAGGAAAGCCAAGGTAACACTTTGAACTCTTTGTTATGTTCATCAAACCATTCCCAAACAATTTTTGCAGTGTGGAAGAGTGTGTTATCAAGCTGAAAAGGCCTCTGCCATCAGTGAACACCATTGCCACAAGGGGTGTACATGGTCTGCAAAAGGTGGAACGTGTCAAAGTAAAGTCCACATGAATGCTAGGACCCTAGATTTTCCAGCAGTACATTGTCCAGTGCATAATACTGCCTCTCCACCAGCCTGCATGGGCACTCTGACCGGAGTGCGTCAGCGCAGCCCCATAGACGGCAAACTGCGATGCAATGTGTATTCGAACACGTTTCTATCATGATCAGCATTACATTTGAAACAATTTGAGCTACAATAGTTCTTCTGTATGAACGGACCAAACAGGCAAGCCTTCACTTCCCATGTGAATCAATGAGCCTTGGGCACCCATGACCCTTATGCCACTTCACCGGTTGTCCTTCCTTACACCACTATTGTTGGGTACTAACCACTGCATACTGGGAACACCACACAAGACTAGCCGTTTTGCAGATGCTCTGACCCAGTCGTCCAGCCCTCAACATATATTTTATCAGTCATTCACATCTTTTTGCTTGCCCATTTTTCCTGCTTTCATAACACATGAAATTCAAGAGCTGAATGTTCACTTGCTGCCTAATATGGATGTTAACAGGTAACACTGTAACTATAAAATAAATATTCACTGCCTCTGTCAGTGGTTTTAATGTTGTGTCTGAGCAGTGTAGGTCAATGTCTGATATATTATATAGTTGGCTTGGATCAAAAGGAAATGCTTCTTGGGGGAAAAAACTACAGTGGCATCATCTCAACAGGAGATAAGTATCTGTCTATGTATCTTGTCTTATAGCACTTGCTGTTGCAGTTTAGAAGTGATATCCTAATATTCGCCTTTTATTTACTGCATCCTGAAGACATTGAGCTCTTGCTGTCCCTAACTGGTGGGATTAATTAAACAATATCTATTAAAGACCACCTGAAAAGGAAAATCAGGTTAATAGATTGCCTTCTCAGGAGCATCTGGGATGAATATTGGCTCACTGAGCTTACATAGGAAATCTTTCCAGATCATTTACAGAACGCTCCACCCCTAAGGGCATTCCAGATCTACCCAGCAAGCCTTCTTTGGACACGAGAAACAGGAGCCTTCTGTTAGATAATCATTATGGACTTTAGTTGAGATACAGCTCTGTAGTCGCAGTTACCAAGGAGTCTGGATTATCCCCCCATTCTTATGTAAGAAACTCCAGTATCCTGAAAATTAACTAACATATTCAAAGCTTGTCTGCAATTTACACCATTTAATAAAACTCTGAAAATCTCCCATAACGCTGTTAACCTTGTTTCACGTGATGCTCTATGTTTTTTATTTTCTGTTAGGATGTAGCAAGTGACATCATAATCCAGTTTAGACTAGACAAAGCACAGTAAATAGTGCAGATGAGGAGAATAAATGAAAGCATTTTTATTTTCCCTCTTTACTGTATGCTTGCGCTATGCTGACTGCCAGGTGTCTAGGACAGAACTTCTAACAATAATTGTCGGGGAGCTAAGATGGAGGTGCCCAGTCACAGGATAAGAAGGAGTGGAGTTCCACAGTTACATATTGTTCCTATTTAATATCAAATTATATTATCCTTTTAAAGGGATACTTGAGACCCCCAAAGCACTTTAACTTGATGAAATGCTTTGTGTGTGAATAGTGTGTCTTCTCTTTTTCATTTTACAAACCGTACAGATTTCAGTAGAAATTGGCACTTCTTTAACATGTGTGACATGTCATGATTCCCTTTTATTCCAGAAGTTTGGTCCTTAAGGGGTTAAAATGGTTACACCACCCTGCCCCCATTTGGCTTTCAAGCAAACAACTGCTCCTGTTACTTTTTGTTTGGTTAGCTCAATGCAGCTAAACCCAAGAGGCAGTAATTAGACACAGTGTCTGCCTTGCAAGCTCTTTTTATTGAGCTGCATTGGGAAGTCTGTGATTGGACAGACACAGAATGTCTGGGCAGGTTTAGAAGGGAAGGGATTGCAAGGCTGCAGAGAAGATATCTGTAGCTTTTGCAAAACATTTAGATATAAAAGGAATACAAAAATGCATAATTAACAGCCTAAATAACAACATAGTATTTAACCAGGAAAGGTACATTCAGATTGCTGAGGTCTCCAAGTATGTCCTCTTCATTTGGGGTATATCTACTAAACAGTGATTTGATTTTTGTTTTATTTGGGCGGTGCAGTTTTCCAGACAAAGTACAACAATTAAAAAAACAAAACATGTTTATAACTTTTGCAAATTATCTGTTCCTGCAACAAGACCTTCATCTCGCTATGATGCAAAAATTAAAAGCATGGAGGAAATGTTAACTGCTAAACCACTACAGCAAGAACTATCTGCATACATACAAAACCACACAACAGAACTATTCATTATCCGCACTATAAAGAGCTATCATTATTCACATAACAAGCATATACGTATGTTAGTAGCTTTCTTAGCCATACAGCCCATCGGCCCTTGTTGTAAAACGAAATCTTTAAGTGGCAACGCTATGTGCCATAAGCTTCAGTAAGACAAACTCTACTCTACTGGTAACTAGGACAGCAAGATCTCCGTTTTGCAGGAAATTGCAACCTTCAAGACTCAGGGAAGTCCTAAATTGGCCTTAAATTGGTGCTGTGGATGTAAAATAAGTTTCGTTCACAGGGCTTTACTTGGTAACCATGGTTACATCCGTGACTTACACACAGATCCCCTACATATAGACTGCAGCAAGAGAGAGGGTGTATTCCATTGAGTCAGAATTTAGTGTCAGTAATTAGGATGAAGGACATGGACTTAAAGAGATCATGAATTGCTATAAATTTGTTACAGAAAGAGCGTGCATTCCAGCGGGAAATTGAGAAGGGAGCTTGACATACTGGCTGACACACTACAGAGGTGAGGACTTTATCTTTGCGGGTCTTAGTGAGAATTTGGAAAGGGATGATTCTAGTGCAGGGTGGCATGTAATGATGGCCATAATTTGGAAAGTATTTTCGGAATCCGAATGCGGTACTGGAATATATGTCCACATTTTTACAGAATATGCGGAAGATTGTACTCTTCTGACAGTATAAAGATAAAGGTTCGTTTGTGCCATTCTTCTCGCGCAAAATGATTGTTCTCCATTAATTAAAATATCTTATTGAGACTTATCTTATTGTTACAAAGCAAGCTAGCGTTTAGGAATAAAACAATAGGTATTCGATAAATAGATATTTGGAACTTAACAATTTCCAAACTGCATATTGTATTACAATATTACCCTAATTGCAGATAAATAGGAAATATAACATAGAATCCACTGGTTTAAAAGAGGGACTGCCACTTCTCTGAATTGTACACAATGGAATAAAAATATAAACAATCATCTGTAACTTTATTTGATTTTGGAGCGCTCTGATATTTAAAAATTTTATGCAACTTAGAGTTGGTAGGAATTATTTATAATGCTGCTAACACACTCAATGTGTTGTACCCCCAAGACACAAATCAAAATAAGAAAGTATATAAATAAGAGCGGAGCAGTATAATAAAATGAACTAAACGTTACCCAAGACCAAGTATAAATTGTGAAAAGTTTGAGAATATTGTAGTACTATTCAATAGTCAGTAGATGGCCCCAAGTTGACACATCTCACAGCACATGTAACGAAAATGCATAAATACACATAGTAGTGCAGATTGTTTTAAATGAGAAATGCTTATATCATCATCATTAATGTACCAAAATTCCCATAAAATGCCACTAATAATTATGTTAAGGAAATCAGGTATCTGTCATATAATGATAAAGCGCTGTCATAGGCAAAGTGCAAAAAATGTATTAAAAACTCAGTGATAGTAAAAAATAAACAGACTGTCTCTTACAAGAGTACGTGGTGAGTAGGCTCGGCATACGCCGTTACTCACTGCCAAGCTTTGTAATGTATCTGGTTGTGGAGTTGGAGACACTGGTTCTGGATAGCTGTAACGTCCGGAATGTAGTGATCCGGCTTCAGTGCAGCCTAAACGATGTGAGCGTGGTACTTCCAAGCTCCTGCAGTCTCAGCCCTCTTTGAAGTCAACGCCTATCAGGAATAAGAATTACCTCCCTTCAGACCTTTAAATACCCTGTTTGAAGATGGCGAGGACAACATCTTATCCTGAGGAAGACAGACAGGAGAAACGCGTTGGCGTCAATAAAGGAGATGGTGACTACAGGAGCTCGGAAGTACCACGCTCATATTCATAACCAGTGTCTCCAACTCCACAACCAGATACATTACAAAGCTTGGCAGTGAGTAACGGTGTATGCTGAGCCCACTCACCACGTACTCTTGTAAGAGACAGTCTGTTTATTTTTTACTATCACTGAGTTTTTAATACATTTTTTGCACTTTGCCTATGACAGAGCTTTATCATTATGTGACAGATACCTGATTTCCTTAACATAATTAATATGGGATTTTATGGGAATTTTGGTACATTAATGATGATGATATTAGCATTTCTCATTTAAAACAATCTGCACTACTATGTGTATTTATGCATTTTCTTTACATGTGCTCTGATATGTGTCAACTTGGGGCCATTTACTGACTATTTAGTAGTACTACAATATTCTCAAACTTTCACAATTTTTACTTGGTCTTGGGTTTATCACCTAAACGTTTAGTTCATTTTATTATACTCCCTCGTTCTTATTTATATACTTTGTTTCATCTGTAACTTTAGTTAGTTTTTAGGAGATGCTCTGTCTCCTTTTCATATATTTAAGATTTAGCAAATAATCTCCATTTCATACAAGACAAAGTCGGGACTACCATAGCAAATGAAGACAAGAGTAAGAACATTGCACCATTTCTCATCGTATCTATGAGTTTAATGTGACTGCCAGGTGCACAGGACAGGGCATGTAACAATGATTGACAGGGAGCTAAGATTGAGGCACCCAGTTGCATGATAAAGACGTGTCGATTTCTACATTTATTTTGATATCACACCTCACAAATCTATTTCTTAATAATAAAGGGGAATGAACACTTCACAGAATTTGTTATATTATTTTTATCTAGACCTGTATTTAACAAATTTATTTTAATTATTGTAATAAGTCCTGTCCTTTACATTTGGCAGTCAATATAGAAAAAGCATATTGAGACGAGAGTAATTAAACAAGATGCCTTCTTCTTCAATATTTAATTTTGTCGACTAACAATTTTAGTCAGATTTTAATTGACTAAAACTAAATCCAATTATATGGCTAAAATACAACTGAAACTAAACTGGCTTTTTAGTCATGAGACTATGACTAAAACTAGATTAAAATTTGCCGCCATTATTAACTCTGGTCCTAACAGAATTAAGCTTTAACAATTTTTTTTTTCCCGGGAGATACTCGGTTTTAATTTTTACACAAGTTATAGGTGATTTTCAATGTTTTACTCAGTGGTGGAAATTTCAGAAAAGCGAGTGAGGGAAAGCATCAGAACTGGCAGTTCTCTTGGTACACAACGTTCCGGGTACCAATTTCAATAAAAACAAAAAACCCTGACAGATAAAGGCAAATGTAGACGCATAATCAGCTTCTGCGTAAGCCCCCTAGCGCACAATAACCTGAAATGGAAAATGCGTCTTCCGCGCAAGCCTATATCAAAACGCAATGCTTAATGGAATACATGGCTTCTGCGCAAGCCACCAACTGCAATGCAAGAATAACGTTATGATATACTGTCAGAGACAAAATAAAGAATAAAAACAAAAAAAAGAAGTGGCAGTTCTCATTTAAAGAATGTTTCAACTAAATCCAGAGACAGGGTTATGTTAATAGACACAAATCTAGGATGCTTACTGTGTGTACACACACAGTAAACTGCATTGTATTCTAGACTCTAGGACGAAGACCTCTGAATAAAACCTGTGCTTTTGCTGTGTGTGTGTGGAATTGAGCATGACCCGTGGCACATTTCAGGTTTGTTTGTTTGTTTGGTTTGGTTTGGTTTTTGTTTGCTATATGTATAATTCATTTAGTTGTTCCTACCCTAGTAGATCATTGCTCTATTAAAAGACGATTATTTCCTGCAAATTTTCATATAATAAAAAACCTTTCCAAGTTTTACGTTAATTGTACAACCTAAGGCTCATTATCTATGCATTATATAAATAGTGCACAAAAGCACAGGAAACCAAAAATAAATACAAGTTAAAGGGTTACTCCAACCAAAAAAACTTGGCAAGCCTGTCCTATAGGCAGTACTATATTACCATAAGTCATTTGTGTTCCTTTATCTGTTTAGATTTACTGGCCTCACAAAAAAAAAAAAAAAAACTTAAAGCGCAATTAAACTAACATAGATTCCAGCACAAGACAGATTTCTCACCATGGCTTGATCCTTCTACTGTAAAGTCTTCAAAATCAATGACTTGTTCTATATGTGACTGAATTGCACATGTTCTGGCCTAAGGTAGCATTATGAATAGAATGCCAGCAATCAGAAGATATAAAAAAAAAAGTTCTAAATATCCTTCTCACCACATTGTCTTTCTATTAGTTTGTTTTCATGTTGCAGAGATTATTTTCTTTCCACAGATAATGCTGCAGATATCATCCAGTCCTGTTATCCCATCCCTAAATGTGAACTGTCTAATTTTGAATTTTGCTTGTTGTAAATGCTGTAAAGTACATTACTTTAATGAGATGAAATTGGTATACTCACTGAAGCAAGGGTTGGCAACTTTCTGCACGCCAGATGTTGTGGACTACATCTCCCAAAATGCTCTTACAGCCACAATGCAAGCCTAGCATCAGAGGAGATGTAGACCACAACATTTCAAGTGCGGAAGGTTGGCAACCCCTGCATTAAAGTGTCTATTTAAATGGGAACCATGCCATTCCAAGTGAAACTCCATAACGAATTGCTGCTGAGAGGGTCAGTCCTACTTTTTATTTTGGTTCTAAAATGATTTCAGTTGGCCATCAAGTAAGACTGTAAGCAGCTACTATTTGAAAAACATTCACATATATATACTAAATAGGTGGAAACGAAGAGGAATGTGCATACGTTGATTTGAACAATTGAACCAGTGGACAAACAAGATATGTAAACCATTAATCACAAACCAGTTGCAGATTATATTCAAGATTCCAGTTTGCGGTCCACCACAGGCATATAGTGGAAGGAAAGAAAAAGTGTCGTTGTTTGTTAGTGGTTCATTTAGGAAATACCCTGTTGGCTATCCCGATGCAACGGAGTTAATCAGCCGCAATCCTGCATTCGGATTTCAGATTCCATTCGTCATAAAAGTAGCTTTGTAAACGAGGTGATGAATTAATTAGGGCCATTTTTTGTTGAGTATTGTTTTATTTTTCATTGGCTCGTGCATTAAATTGTTTCTTTTCTATCAACACACACCTTTAGCTTTTCCGCATTACCGCAGTTATCATAAATCTGTATATTAAAGTCATAGTTGTTATACATTAAAATAATACTAGCATGAGAACATCTAAATATGCACTTCTGACAAGTCATGGGTTAAATAATGGTGTAGCCATTAATGAAACATGGCTGCAGAAAAACATTCATTTGTAAAATTGCAACGAAATTCACCTATAACTTGGCAATCTTTCCATAAAACCATTTTTTTTAGCTTGCCACCCTCTTCTGCCCTTTCCTATGTTATATATTTTCTCCACATGCGTTAGCTTAGACTCCTACACTTCCCAGAAAATGTCAGTATGATATTGCCCTAATCTTCTTGTATTACTTTCCTCCAATCTTGAAAACCACTCTAAAGGAACCCCTTCTCCATTATTTTCACCATTCTCTCTCCTGCGCACATGCAAATTGGCCTGCTTTTTAATCAGTATATGTCCTGCTCTACAATTCTTTTGTTCTTCTCACCTATTTCTTTCTCTAGACAAGTAGACGAAGGGGTTTGGAATACACCAGAGAACCTCAATAATCCTTCTTCCAAACAAACATCTGATGGCGAGTTCACAAAAAGTGCAGAGTTTGAGTTGCCTTCAAGCCCCCCAACTAACTTCCATCAGAGTGACACTCCAACGCAAAGTTGGGATGCATTGTGTCACAGTGATGCTTCCTCCCACAACAGTAATCCCACCCGTGGAGATATGGTTACAGTGAAGACTCAGACCGTCCCAGAGATGCAAAGCAAAAGAATGGGAGCAGAGAAATCTGTGTCCGTTGAGGTAAGAAGTGGGCTACAGTTAATGTACGCTATTGCAGATCTCTGTTCTGGTAACATACTTTATAGTTCTGTAGCTTGGAAAGTCTTCTCACATCAGAATAGTATTGTAGCTTAAAGTGGTATCACCCCTTCACAAGATGAAGTTAAATAATGTATAGAAAAATACACTGAAGTACCTTTTCTTTTTTTTTTTTTCTTTTTTTTACCAAGGCCACAGATGCTTGTATTTCTTGGTTACATGAGACTGTACCCCAGGCATATACAGGAGGCCATCAGTTACTACCGTCTTATCTGTTCTTAGCATACATTGTGTCGCATGACCTGACAAAGTAACAGGACATGTCTATCTTCCATTCTCGAGTGTAACATTCCCTAACAGTTTGTACTGTAGTCAACTCCTCCAGTCTTGTCCCTTCTTTTTCAGTCCAACTCTATGTTCAAGCTTTATCCCTACTTCCCAAGACCCCTTTCAACTATTATCATTTATTTGCAGCCTCATAGTCAGCTAGTGCACTTTTGTCTAAGGATAACAAATCTGGCACAAGAGAATCTTTCCAAATGGGTGCTGTGGTGTATTTAATTTTTTTTTTTACGATAATTTAAATGATTATTTAGCATACATCACATACATACATTAGAGCAAATACATTGATGTTGGAGTAACAAAGTGTATATATCAATAGAATGAATAAAATTAAGACGTTGAGAGGGAAAAAGAAGACTAAAATATCATGTACTTGAGTGTCTGTGTCGTTATCATCAGTGTTTTAAATGGTTTCACTTCTTTCCTGGGGTTTTTCCTGCTTCCACCACTTCCTATGGAAAGTCAGAAGCTCTCTACCTAAGCTAAGGCTAGAGCTCCAGGGCAGAGCTCGTTGGCTTGGAGCAATGATGTGATGCTCTCCGCCAATGAGTTATCCCTGCAATGTTAGTAGAGCTAACGGAAGCTGTGGTGCTTGTAGTGTTCCTTTAAGCCAAAAGCTATAAAAATGAACAAGAGATTTAAAATTGTTGCTAGTTTACATAAGTATCCTATTGCTTTCATTCAACTAAACCCCATATATTAACAATGGCCAATCTGATATCCGTACAAGGAGCTTTTTAAGCATTGGTAAATTGACAACTGTAAACACTGTTGGCAAGTGTAAAATGTGTCAACGCGTGCTTATAACCCCTCCACTCCCTCTTGGTCCAGGCTGCTGAACGGGACTGGGAGGAGAAACGTGCGGCACTCACTCAGTATACTGCCAAAGACATTAATCGTCTGCTAGAGGAGACCCAGGCCGAACTAATGAAGGCCATTCCAGACTTGGACTTTGCAGCCAAACACAAGGCCACTGGGAGTGCTGCATCTACCCCAGAGCACCGTGCTTGCAAACCACTGCCAGCACAGAAACTCAGCTCCAAGATAGATCCCAATGGAAGGAGGGGCTCAGGTAAGGGGATCAATGAGATGGTTCTACATTGCTATTTTTTTTTACTATTGACAATATTTGAAGTCTGAATATTTTAATAGTGTCAGGCCCTATTTGTAGAACCTCCAAGATTGTCTTGTTCTTTTCTTAACCTCCAGATGAGCTGACAGTGCCTAGATATCGGACTGAAAAGCCTTCTAAATCTCCTCCTCCACCTCCTCCTCGTCGAAGCTTTCCATCCTCACATGGACTCACTACAACTCGAACAGGAGAGGTGATTGTCACCAGCAAAAAGGATGCCACTTTCATTAAGGTTAGAATGCAGTGGATGCCATGAGTGATTGACGAAAAGGCATGGATATAAACAAATAGAGCCAGGAGAAGGCAGGACCATGTATCCAACCTGAGATTGCCCAGACCATATTACTATCCCCTTCTTGCTTTTAATTCCATCCTTATAATACCTGAATTTTATATGTCCCAGCTCCTATCTCAAGGAGATGTGGAAACGTTTATGGATGTCATGAGGAGTAGATATGAAAAGGGAATGGAAACACATAGTCAAAGTGGTAAAAATGAAAACCGAGGGCACATTAGAGAATTGGAAACGCAATACATAGGAGGCCGAAATAAGAAGGGTCCTAATTAATACTGCATTAATGGGTACTAATGTCCACTCTGAAATATGTTACTCTAGCACATTAGTGAACTAGATAAGAGCGAGCAGCACAGTAATAACCACTTTTGTCTAAACAACCTTGCTCTGACAAGTAAATCATATACTGCAGGGCTCAACAAATCATGGTGACCAGGAAATTTGTCCTGGCACCTGGGATTTGTGAGCCTCTTCAGCCCCCGAGGTGACCGGCTGACTGAGGGAGGCGGCCGGTTAATTGAGAAGTAAGGGAAGACTGGCTTATGGAGAGCTGTGAGAGGGAGGCATATGGCTGACAGAGGGAGTGGGGAGGTTTGCTCCTTTATTGCTAAGGGAGGGAGTGGGGCGGCAATCCCATGGAGAGCTAAGGGAGGCAGGCGGCTGACGAAGGGGGGTGGCCGGGTAATGGAGAGCATAGGGAGGTGGAAGGACAGATGACTTAATGCCGCGGCGAGTGAGCTGCAATCTCCCTGCTCTGCTCCATTGCTCAGCTTACAGTGATGCCGGGAGCCAGGTTATGACGTCACTCCGGCCCCGGCTCACTAAACAGTGCACGAGAGGGAGCCGAGTAGAGAATTGACAGCAGCCCCACTGGACCCCAGGGAAAGCCTATCTACTCCAGCTCTCCAGAGGTAAGGAGGCTGGGTGCATTTAAATAAATTAATTACTTGTGAGTGTGTGTGTGTCTGTATGTATGTGAGTGTGTTTGTGTGTCTGTATATCTGTGAGTGTCTTCCCTACAATCACATGGGAAAAGTGTTTTTAATCACCTTTGTTCCCCACGCCGTGCTGATGACGCTGCGGCCGGCCCCACCTCCATGGCTGAGATTATCAATCTTGACAATCTCAGCCAATCCAATGCTTCGGCATAGGAAAGCATTGGCAGACTATTGCATATGCACGGCAAAATGCCACTGCGCCAGTTTAACTTCTCATAGAGGTGCATTGAATCAATGCATCTCTACAGGGAACATTAACGTAGGGGATGCACATTGTGAAGCACTGACCCAGGAAGCACCTCTAGAGGCCTTCTGAGTGACTGTCGCTAGAAGTGTTACCAGGCAGCAATGTAAACACTGCCTTTTGTCTAAAAAGTTAGTGTTTACATTGAAAAGCGTTCTGGAACAGGATATAGACTTCAGAACAACTGCATTAAGCTGTAGTGGTTCTGGTGACTATAGTGTCCCTTAAAGAATTGTATTTTTGGCGTTGATTTCTCTGACTCCTAACCTTTCTAGCTGGCTCCTAGATTCCAAGCAAGTTTGTCAAGCCCTGATATACTGAAAGCTCACTACAGAAGGGTATAAAGTGTTTGCTAGAGAATACCTGTTATAAACAAAGTCTGTTTTTCTAGAAATCAGACTCTGAGGAGTTGGAAAGCCAAAAGCCACAAGTCAAGCTGCGCCGTACAGTATCTGAGGTTGTGCGCCCAGCTTCAACCCCTCCAATTATTGGCTCTGGCATTAAGGACGATGACGATGAAGATCGGATTATAGCAGAGTTGGAGGTAAGTGCTACTGGTTCCAGAGCTAGACACAATATCTTGGTATCTAGGTACATTGAATCTTACCCTATACTCTGCTCTTCAGAGATGGCAGTAATGGAATAGGAGTTTGATGGAATTAGTAAAGGATTTAGACACGGAATAAAAGAATGCTTGAGGTGAGCATTAGGCAGTCTTCAGGTTAAAAAGTGCTAAAACGGTGTATGTCTTCATGTTTCTGCTGCATTAGAGGAAATCTCACATACAATGTCAGGGAACTATTTCCCTAATCACTGATTCACAATTATCTTTTACATTTTTCCAGCAAGCCAATAAGAATCCTAGAAAGTGATCAAAACTTATTCAGGCTGTGAAATGGAAAAATTTATCTGGAAAAATCTCCAGATAAATTATTATTTTATATTTAAGTTGTCAGTTGTATACAGTCTCATGTCCGAATACACTACACAATTTTCATGAATTGTTTATCCGTGTAAATACCAATATAATCAATATCTTGATTTCTGATCACTACTAGCACTGTAACTGTACAATGGCCTTAATTTTTTTTAAATATAGTTTTGTATAGGAACTGCAATGAAATAGAAATGTTTTAAAATAAATGTTATAATCTTGTCCGTCTGCAGAAAGGTTCAAAAGATGCAGGGCAAGAAGTTCTCATTCACTCATGAGCCCAGTCATTGCCTGATAGCTGCTGCACATCTCTCCCAAGTGCTAGCTCATGCCGTTGGTGCTATGTCTTATGTGCTACAGTTACATTACATTCTAATCGGCAAACGTGAGACTAGGTGATATATATATTCAAGACTATAATAAATTACTAGAGTAAAAGATCGTTAACAGTTGTGCAGGTTTTTCAGCTCTTGTGCCTCTGGTCAAAGTTTATGCAGACTGGAATAATCTGATGCCTGGAAACTTTTTTTGTGGGAGGACACTGGGGCTGTAGCTGCCAATGATTAAAAATGTGTGGGTTTTCTTCCTCCCATCCTGCTGTATTTTGACTCCTCAGGTATTCCAGAGAAGCTCTGGCTCCCACTTTATCCCTCAGTTGCATTATGAGCACACAGCAACATCTCATGTTTTGCCACGACCAGCACAGCTGTGGTCCAATGAGGCCATGGTTGCACCAGAAGGATGGAAGGTAACAGCTCGCGCTCTGGGCAGCCTGTCCCAAGCTGCTGTGCACTTCTCACCATCTCCTCCCTCACTTTCCTTTTCCTCTTAATTCTCGGTTAACCAACTAACACCTTTCACTTGCTCTCTGTCCCCTTCACTTCACCAGTGGAGCTAAACTCAGCCTGCATTCTGACCAGCCTACTAATGCCATGGATCACAGAGAGCTATGCTGCCTGCTCCCACCATACACCTGCTGAACAGGCTCAGGGACTTTGTTAACTGCATGTATATGGCCCTGGAATCAAACCTCTGACAGTGAAATAAACCATGTGCTGGGCATAACATTGTTTCTATACAGGAAGTGTTTGTTGTGTCTGTAGCTAATGCGGTTTATATTGTTCTTGATCTATCAATTTACCTGCAGAAATCCTGCATGCATTTAATGTATGTATTAATAACATAAATAATTGAAGCCAACTACATATTTAACTGATGGCAATCATAATGGTCCAGTTCTAAGAAGCAGTGGATAAGAATAGGGTAGGTTATTGCTGTATTTTATCATACAAAATATGTTGTGATAAATGGAGACCTATTTACATGGTATGATTAGGATTTGTGCTCTACGAAAATGACAACATTACAATCCAGTAATATAATGACTGAGTTTAGAAGATTCCCGGATAGTGAAATGAAATACTAAACCTTCCTAGACTTAACGTATTCCATCTTAGATTGTTCTTCCTCGTATCCTTCCTCCCCATCTGTGTTTTGTCCTCTCCTTCTCTCAGACAAGCTTCTTTTTTTGGAAACTATCTTTTACCTACTACAAACATTTTGTGTGCCCTGCCTTTTCTCCAACTCTTCTCACTCATATAATACCTTTGCCAGCAATTCAGCCTTTTTTATTTTCACAATAAGCCTGCCCTGGCAAGTCCACCTTTGTCTTTCCTGACAGTCTGATAAATATATATCATAAATACATCAACATATATATATATATACACATAGAAAGAGAGAAATATACTATATCACTACCTACCTGGGAGTATTTTGTACCCTTCATGCCTCCTACTAGTTTGTTCTGCCTCGTGTTCATGTTTCCTGTACATCTGTTCAGTGTCTCGATGTCCTAGTCACTCCCAGGAGAATCACATTCCCTGTGACATCACAGATGTAATGTCTTACGGAAACTACACTATGACATCATGTAATGATGTAGTCAGCAACCTACTGTGTTAGGCATTGATAGAAATTATTGTATATCCAGGATATATTGATCTAGTGCTATGAAATAGCATGAAACCCCAATAATTGAATGATATATACTAAGCAGGAGGACTCTATCCTAGTGTTAAAATGGACAATTTTGCACCACTGAGTTTATAGGGTATTATGCCTAAAATAACTTTTTGGTATATATAGAATTAAATAAATAAAAAACATTACAAGGAAGCTCTAATATCTAATTTTAACTAATTATTATTCTTTTGGGATATAAGATTTTATTGTTGTTGTATGGTATGCTATCCCCTAGAACTGCTGGCAGTGCACACTACAATCTAGTGTTAAAATTAAAACATATTATGCATATCAAATCCCTGCCTAAATACCTTTCAATAATATTCTTCCAGTGTAATGCAGTGAGGAAGGACTTAACCAATAATCGCCTTGCAGTGAATGGACAGCTCTAAAGAATGAACTTCGAATGTTGAAGATAACGTTTTTATATAATAAGAAAGCAAGCACCTAGGAAATAAAAACAAAAACAAAAAGTAACACTGTAAGCTAGACCTTGTCCGAAAGACTTCACTTTGTTTTTCGAGAGGAACACAATCTGATACATCAGTGGTAGCTTAGCAGTCTACTTCAATCTGTTATTTAGAACCTTAAGTCTGGCAAACAGTCATGGTAGTTGTAGTTCTTCAGCAGACATGGGTCTCTCTTTTGGCCATGCATGATAGAAATAATTATGTAAATAAATGTTTATGAATTCAAATGATGACATATCATACTGCAGTTACGGTTACAGCTCAGAGGTATCTTGAAAAGTCCATGAATCTTAAAATGGGAGATCATGCCCCCAATGATTTTATAGTTCTGAAGCAAAATCTTTCAAATCAATAATGATCAGTCCTGGACAATCTGCACGGTAGAATATTCCTTAATGTCTAAATTGAAACCTATGGAGATGCTGTTTCCACAGGTCTTGCTTGGTTCTTAGCCTTCCCTTAACTCCTGAAGGTTGTAATGAATTAAATAATTAATGTAGTTGTATCCAGACCCACAATTGATGCTTACGATACCTGATATTCACACATAAATAACGGACAACACAGAAACGTATAATGATAGACATTAAATTATGATGTACATTTTGGATAAGTTGAGAACTCTCTACATAGGAGTGTTGAGCTTAATTGTTATGGGGGTATTGATTTCAGCTTGTATATGTCATCGTGCCAAAATTATACTTAGAGTGATATCTCTAGTACCTGCAGTTACACCTACAGACAGAAATCCATCCCACAGCACATGGAGATAAGGAAATAAAACACATTCTTGATGTTTACTGAACTCACCAGATGTATATGTTGGATCTCTATTCTGGATTATGAATCTAACCCCTTGTCTCGCTGTCATTCTTGGACTCAGAACTCTTTCATCATATTAAACCTTCAATCTTCAACATCAAGCTACAATCTAACAGTGCCACTACCTCATCAGCCACCTGTCCTGTGCTGACTTCAGATACGCACTACATGCCTCTATCTTCTCTCTGCCTTCACTATGCGGCTTGATACAACTCTCTATCTTTTTCTCTTTAATGGGATTGGCAGAACTTGCCCATATCTTCTTTTTCTCCCCTCTAATAACAATAACATGGTTTTATTTGATGGCATTCTGAGCCATTAAATCATGTCCTGGCAGGCTGCAGACTCCAACTGGGGAGACCAAAGATCAGACACAGCACCTACACCTCCAAGTCTTCATTTAGATCCCCAGACCAAGGTAAGAGTTTGGGGTTGAATTTCAAGTTGAAGAATTGATACCAGAAGTTATAGCCCACAGCATTAGGAATATTTGATGTGCATATCTCATTTGTAAATAAAGCTAGGCACTGGAAG
The DNA here is from genome assembly GCF_036172605.1 of Pelobates fuscus. NCBI lineage: Eukaryota > Metazoa > Chordata > Amphibia > Anura > Pelobatidae > Pelobates > Pelobates fuscus. The sequence continues at coordinate 231,543,322 of NC_086322.1, forward strand.
ATGTTGTAGCCCATTTTATACACAGGACATTCTTGGCTTTTCCAATTTGAAAATGTTTCAGTTCAGTCTAAAAAATAGCAATGGGTGCTAATAATTATCTAATTTGAGAAAAAGGCCTTTCCCAAATGTAAAACTGCTGAGAATGTTAATATGATATAGAGTAGCCTGTTCTGGTTTTTATCCTTGGCTTGTTAGGACATGTAGACCCACATGCATGTATTAAAAAGATGAAGTGTAATGTTATCAGTTTCCTGTCCATTCCATTTAAGGCATTCTTAAGCATTTGCTCATAAAAGTAACCATTACAGTGTTATTTTTTTGCATATGCATAGCTCTGTTTTATGAGGTAAAATGACTAGTTTGTTGGATCATTTATCATTGTTAAATGTTCTGTTATAACATTTTTTTTGTTGGTCCTTTTTAGGGATGGCCTGATCCCACATCAGTCAGTGTAACGATATCCTCCCTGCCACAGATTATATTAACAGAGTGGACATCTAACCCTCCCTCTCCCACCAGGGAGGATGCGGATAGCTCTAAATCAGGAAAAGCTGAAATATTTAACTTTTCAGTGGAAGATATTGTTGAGTGGTCATATCCAGAATTACTAGAGCATGCTCAAGATACAAAGTCGGGCACTGGAGAATCAGGGCAGTTTAGTATGGGCTTTGTAGGAACCCAGCACAAACCTCTGTGTAAGAACAGCCAAGAAAGTATAGATACTCAAGTATCTGTCTCGTCCTATTTCAAAGCTACATCTGACTCTGAAGATGCAGAATTGGTCAGGGACAGTTCCTTGGATTGGCATAATAAGGAGCCCAGAGAACACATATTGGGATTTATGATCACAAAGGAGAATATTATCTCTTTAACACAAGAAGAGAAGAACAAATTAGAGGTAACTGAAGATGTGAGAGTGATACAAGTGAGATTTGTTGGTGGAGCATGCATTGAACTTTTAGAGGAAGATTTGAATGTTTTACCTGATAGCAAGCCTGCCCTACCTGATGACAAACCTGTCCTTATTGTATTTGAAGAACCAGTGATGCTTGAAACTGCTTACAAACGACTGTGGGAGATAACAAAGTGTGAGGATTGGTCTGGAGGGCATGATGGATGTCGGCATGAACAGGTCACCGCTGAACTGAAAAATGAGGAATTCAAAAGGAGTTTTGGTCGGAGTTCACCTCAAGACCTTGTAGGTCAGACTCAGCAGTTCACAAATGATGATCTGTGGACTCTGTCAAAAACAACACCTCCAGTGCCAAAACCAAGACTTCTGCAAGGAAAGGATCCAAAAGCAAAACCCCAAGCAACAAAGCACAATAAAATAGAGTTCCCTAAACTACACAGCATTGCCTTGTCAAATTTCCTTCAGTCAGGATACACTTCTAAACTGAGAGTCATTGATGTTCAGAAAACAATGCAAATTGCAACTGAATTAAAAGAAAGTGCCCAAGATATCCCTACGGTAACCAAAGATGTAATGATCGCAGATGAAACTCATGTGGCTTGGAGGAGTATGGACATTTGTAAGAATACATACAAGAGGCTAGATAGCCTGGAGGAAAGCATCAGAGAGCTTGAAATAACCATAAGTGAAATTGGCACTAAGCAAAAAAACGTTTTTAGCCAGGTTGTACCTGCTGAGAATAACCTGCAGGCTTTCAAACAACAAGTGGATCCTGAGCCAAGACCCCTGGGCTCACTAGATCTACATGGTGTGAATGGGAGTGATTCAACAGGGAAAAGTCCCGCCTTGCAGAAAGAAGATGAGGGTGTGGGCAGTATCTCACTGGCCAAAACCAAACCACCTTTGCTTCCAAAACCACAAATCACTAAGGTGCACTTTAACATCTTCCTCTTTCATATCTTTTAGACACTTCCACCTTTCATAATTGTAAATTGTGAGTTTAGATTGGAGCCAGTTAAACTTTCAATGAAGCCATGCATTTTATCATATGCTGGTAGCATTAAAACAATGTTTTTATATTTTCTTCGCACCTGTACCTAAAACACAAATTGGCCAAGATCTGAGCTTTTTCATAGAGAATGAATGAGCTATGAATTAAACTAAGTTCTGGCTTGATGGGTCACAACGAATGGTATGACCACTTTAACACCTACATCATGATACATCAGTCTGGCTGAGACATAGAAATCGCTAAGATCTTATGGGCCCTACACCCAATGTCGCCCCCTTTTTTTGATAGCCTTTAATTTTACTGAAAATCACAAGGCTCAACAGAAACTAGTTAAGCATAAAAACTGATCTAAGTTTAAAATCATGCACAAAATTGATGGCTGAGCTACAATAGTCCTCTTGACCTTGGGAAGGAAGTGTCCATTATTACTGTTCTGTGACTCAGGAGACAAACGCTTCCAGTTTGAACATGTTTTACTACAGTGAACGGGAAGTGAGCCCTTAATATTTGAAGTGACAAACAATCCCCTTGATGAAAGATCTCTTTCTGCACAACTGAATACTTATTCTTAAATTTTCTTCCTGATGAGTAACTCTTTCTGATATAGTGTTAAAACTTCTCTTTTAGGCATATCTTTTTTTCTCTGTGTGTTTTTTGAGGAACCTCTTAATAACAATAACGTTAATTTCATCTTCTTGTTTTTGGTAATTAAGTGGTTGCTCTTTATCCTTGTTCTTGTCTGTGATTTGGCTGCTTCAATTACTCTGTAATGGTCTATTTAGTGAAGTGTGTCATCTTCGTAGGTAGGCACTGTATGAAGATACAAGAGTAAATAGCTTTATGAGCTTGCGACTGTTATCAATACATCTTTCATCTGTTCCCTCTATCTAACTACTGTACTCTTTCGTATATGGCTCCCTTGTCTTCTTAACCTCTTTTCCACTCACCCCTCCCCTGGTGACTGAGAATGTGTGGAATCCAGTTTGATTTCCTGTTATTCATAGGCTGTAGAATTATTTCTCAGTACCCCCCTTTCTGTTAAGTTTTCGCCTGTACCTCAACATGTTTCAGCTATAGCCCAACATGACCTTAGAGAAATATATAAATATATATTTTTAAATTGACCCTGTCATTGAATTTTATTTTGTTTTTATTTTCCTAATGCCCATGTACCTTAGTTATTATACTATATTACATCCTTGTTACTTTCCTTTTTTATGTATTATCTTTTAGTCCTTGTGCTTAATCTCAATACCTGGGCGCAGCCATCTTTTTCCTTAGCCCATGATTTCTGCTGTTTGCCCTTCTGTGGGATTGATATCACTGATAAATTATGGGTAAATCTGATTGGCAACAGAACAATGCCGTGCTTTAAGCTCCGCCCATTGTCAAGTTTTAAAAAGTAGTGTCTGCTCTTTATGTATTTAATGAAAATCAGTGCGCTCGAGGAAAAAAACAAAATAAATTATTTAGACACATGGAGCTAAATAGAAGCAGATTAGATGATGAGGTTTATTTTTGGTGAAAGAGCAGCTGTAAAGTCATGTCAGAAGCTCAGAAATATGTAAAGTCTTTAAAATTGGTTCTGAGATAACCCATGTCTGCAGATTTTGAAATGTTCAAAATTCTAATTCATTGTGTGGCATACAAACAATATATACATTGTAAGAGATTCAGGGGTTCACATTAAATGCTAGAGCATGGTCAGAGTTCTTGTTCAGATTAGATGATTAATATGGTATACCTGCATACAGAAAGGCAAGTTCACAGACTTCTTACCCAGCTACACCTTACTCACATGCTTATTACTTACTTACACTGTCATACAGTAGGTTACTTTTTACACCTTAAGAGTCAGCTCACTCCTACACACAAGATGAACACATACACCTACACACAGTGCCCTAATGTAAGCTTTAGTGTTGGAGTGCTCATAATGGTCTCTTTTTAGATCTGAATAGGCATTAACACACTGCACCTTTTAGCTTCACAGTAAGTGTGTCCTATCCGTATTTACAACACATTTGTGTGTATTAATCTCTTTTAGGGACTTTAGAACACAATCACCACAATGTTAGAAACTAGCAACCTGTGTTTATTGGAATTGCCTTTGTATGACATATGGACTGATCTAGTTCATAACTTGTGATCAGCCTCCCTGTCATGGCTGATACAAGGTGCTGTAATAGATGGGGAACATATAGTTGCAAAATAAAGTTTGTTAGTGCTGAAGATTGTGCAAGCAAATGCTTTTGTTTTGCAGAGAAGCACTGGAAATGACTCTCATTGCAAAGCTTCTCAGAGATGGATGGTTTTATTTAGAAATTCATATGAGAGAAAAAAAAAATCATAATTTACAGTTATATTAAAGGGACATGCATCACTTTACATTGATTTAAATCCACAAGTAAACACTTTAATACAAATATACAAACTAAAATAAAGTAAGAAAAGTATGTAATAAACTTAGTATAAACGTTGCCAGTTTGCTTTCTTTTGCACGCCTTGAAGCTAGGGGTTTCTTCAGCTTCCCCCTTGCCTGTTACCTTCATAGTTATAGTTACATAGGCTGAAAAGAGACATGTGACCATCAAGTTCAGCCTTCCTCACACTTGTTTTTTGCTGTTCATCCAAAAGAAGGCAAAACAACCCAGTTTGAAGCACTTCCAATTTTGCAGCAAACTACTGCCATTCTTGACCCCAGAATGGCAGTCAGATTAATCCTTGGATCAAGAAACATTTAGCCTACATTGAAAAATGATATCCTTGAATATTGTGTTTTTGCAAGTATGCATCTAGTTACTGTTTAAACATCTGTACGGACTCTGATAAAACCACTTCTTCAGGCAGAGAATTCCATATCCTTATTGTTCTTACGGTAAAAGAAACTTTCCTTTGCCTTAGGCTAAATCTTCTTTCTTCCAGTCTAAACGCATGACCTCGTGTCCTATGTAAAGTCCTGTTTGTGAATAGATTTCCACACAATGGTTTGTATTAGTCACAAATATATTTGTATAATATTATCATATCCCCTCTGAGGCGATGCATTTCTAAACTAAAGAGGTTTACATTTGTTAACCTTTCTTCATAGCTAAAATGTCTAATTCCTTTTATTAATTATCAAATATTTTACATTTTAAATAAACACAAAGTATCCACATCAGATGATAAAACATGCATAAAACTTGGAAGTGCTGACCAGATCTTGGAATCCACTTGGGTTGCCCAGCTTGTACCGAGCATAGATTGTCAAAATAACAAAAAAGAAACCACCAGTTATGTTTCCTGTTTTAACTGACTCTTTTCAATTCCTTAGAGTGGGGGAGTGTCCATCCCCCCAATGAAGATGGTGAACCCTGTGGGCTCTCGGCTTAAGGTGGTCCAGCAGAGTGGTGGAGATAAGAGTAACAAACACTCCAAGCAGAGGATGGAGTACATGAGGATCCAGGGCCACCAGCAGGTAGTTTATCTCTAGAGAAGATATGAACACAAGGTTAGCACTTACTGGGACACCTTCCACATTTCCTAATTACGTTAACCCTGCATTAGTCTTTGTTCTTAATGTTGTATACCTGCTATCATTGGAGGAGGTTTGTAAGTGGCCTCAAGTAATGCACCAGATTTACTAACTATTTAGTGGGGTATTTTAATCTTTTACAAAGGCATCTGATTCTGTATTCATTTTACACTGGATTGTAAATTAAGAACAGAAAACCAAATTGCAATATTCAAGCTAAAAGAGCTGTTTTGGAAATAGAACTCTATTTGCGATTTCAGCTTTCAATTCACCTTTATTAGATGTGTGAATAAAGCCCATTGTTTCTCAACCTTTTTGTAACTTATGTACAAAGAAGGCTGCAGGTAGGCAGTGCCTGTAGTATTGTTCTCAGATCTAAGGCAGTATGTGGCACAAGAAGAGAGAACGTAATATTGTGTAGTATGTTGTAAATTCTAGTTGAATATGAAAAAACTAATTGCACTTACAATTTTCTGGAGCTTATGTTCAGCTCCAGATGTATGCACGTGGACTGAACAAACCCCATCTGTGGATATGGTGGTAATCCTTGTGCTTGTATGCAGATGTTATTCCCAGTGTTCTTAGTTGTTGGGCCGCAGTCTGGCAGTCAGACATCCTCAGTATACAGGAGAGTGAAAGAGAACAGAATATAGTGCTCTCTGTATGTGTTGAACAGGGTAAAAGAAAATAAAAAGAGATAAAAGAGACACATACTGCCTTGGATCTGAGAACAATACTACAGGCGATGCCTCCCTGCACCGTTCTTTGCACATTAACTACACTACCAGAAAAAAGAGACTCTGGTTTGGGGAGCCCAAGCAGCCACCGGTATAGAATACGAGCGCCAAAAATTCCACTAGCTTGCAAATCTTTTTGTAGGTTATCCCTGGTAAAATAAGTAGTCCTCATAACATCCTTTTCTATCCAGGAGAATTGACTGATACAAATCCGTTTTTTCTGAAACAATCTCCTTCCTTCCCTTACTTCAGTAGAAATACACCAAGAGTTTGAGAAACTGTCTCAAAAATGTTTGAATTCACTTTTGATTTTAGTTAAATGTGTGTAATTCAGACTGTAAATTCCAAAGTTATGCATATAGAATATATATATATTTTTTATAATTACTTTTCTAATCAGATGGACTGTCTATTTCACAATTTGTTAGTCCTTTATCAGGAAGTATATCGGATGAATTTAAAGGAATGTAGTAATCAATTAATATTATTTAAAATTAAAGATTACATATGTATTCTAGTTTTTGTGTGTATGTTTCTGTAATATGTACATACAAGTAAAGACTGCATACATAAAAGTAAATACCTTTTTTTTATTGATCCAAAGGTTTTTTTCTTGTTTTATGGGGTAGCCAACTCAGGGCCTCGGTTTAATATTTTTGGATACGTTTTTGAAAGGATTTAATATTTTGAAAACTAATGTCATATTTGATATTTTTATATATATTTGAAAACAAATATTTAAATATAAAGTTTATTCAAAAGTAGTTATGAATTTGAAAAATATATCCAAAAATCTGAAAGCAGGGCATTGGTCAGAAGCACAGTTTATCCAATCAAAATCCATGCAGGTGTCAGGGTACCTGTGGTCTCTACCTCTGAAAGAGGTAGAGACTTAGCTGTTCCTCCATCCAGACGGCCTGATGGCTCCCTTCTCCACGGTCTATCCGGTCATGCAAGGCCGGCCGCGAGGGAGTGAATGCCTTTTACAGCATCTAGGCAGGAAGTTGTCATCAGGACACTCCTCCGGAACGACCTGTCACTCAATTGCTGCAGGACCAATCAGGACGCCTCGGAGGCGTGGTTACTGCTCTGAACAGGGTATTTAACAGAGCTTCTTTCATTAGCTCATTGCCCTGTCGTGGTTCTAGCTTGTTCTAGTCACTCAGTGCTTGTGTATTCTATTATCCCTTTTGGTTTTGACCCGGCTTGTTTACCTTACTCTGCTTATCTCTGTTACCCTTGATTCGGCTTGTCTCTCGCTTACCTGTCTTCTGTTACCCTCGACCTCGGCTTGTCTTTGACCATTCTATACTGTACTACTTACGTTAGTCCGGCCATTCTAAGGTCCGGTATACGTATCTGGCTACTGTTTGTACTCTGCGTGTTGGATCCCTGTCCCGATCCTGACATTACGACAGGGCCAATGGATCCTGCAAGTACAAACAGTCAGCTGGCTTCTCCTGATCCTAGGTTTGAGGCCATGGATCACAGAATGGATCAGATGGCGCTTGCGCTACAGGCTCTATTATCTCTGCCAATAACCCACCAGAGGAGATACGTAATACCCCTGTTTCTCCTGTCGGTTCAGGTCTAGAGGTAGCCACAGTGGGTGCTTCTTCTCGCATTACCCCCCCAGTACGCTATGGTGGGGCTCCTGAGAAGTGTCGTGGTTTCTTAAACCAAATTAGTATCCACTTTGAATTGCAACCTCGCTCTTATCCTACAGGTAGGGCAAAGGTAGGATTTATTATCACCCTACTTATTGAGAAAGCTCTGAGATGGGCCAACCCATTATGGGAGAACGATAACCCATTAGTTTATAACTATAACGCCTTTGTAGCTGCTTTTAGAAGAACATTTGACCCTCCAGGTAGAAAGGTTAATGCAGCCAGATTACTGTTGCGTCTGAAACAGGAAAACCGAACACTGGTGGATTATGCACTAGAGTTCAGGTCTCTGGCGTCAGAGGTCAAGTGGAATGAGCAGGCGTATATGGATGTATTTTTGAATGGCTTATCTGAAGTAATCCTTGATGAGGTTGCTACCAGAGAACTCCCCGAGAATTTAGAGGATTTAATTTCGTTCATCTCTCGTATAGATGAACGTTTAAGAGAGAGACAGAACACTCGAGAGAGGAACCGGAGACCTTCTTTTAGGTTAGCCCCCGCTTTTCCAAGTCCTGACTCCACGGTATCTTTGCTTCCTGAACCTATGCAGATAGGGTATACCCGCCTCTCTGAGGAGGAAAAACAGTACAGGAGAAGAGAGGGTTTGTGTATGTATTGTGGAGCTAAGGGTCATTTACTCTCGAACTGTTCTAACCGCCCGGGAAACGCTCGCACCTAAGTCTCTTTAGAGGACAGGCCTTGGGTGTTTCTATATTGTCCTCTACTCCTAATTATAAAGATCACAGGCTTCTGCTACCAGTTTCCTTAACTTGCGGGAGGGAAGTAGTAAGGGCTATGGCTTTGATAGATTCCGGTGCTGCTGAGAATTTTATCGACCAAGCCTTTGCTAGTAAAAACAATTTCCCATCCCAGCTAAGGGAGACACCCTTGGCCGTTGAGGCCATAGATGGTAGACCACTACTAGACCCTGTTATCTTTCGTGAGACCATACCCATTGATTTAAATGTTGGTATCCTACACGTGGAGAAGTTATCTCTTCTGCTCATTTCGTCTCCTTCCGTTCCCATAGTTCTGGGGTATCCATGGTTGAAAGAACATAACCCTATTATCGATTGGGAGTTAGGGGAGATACTCTCGTGGGGCCAGGGCTGCCAGGATCGGTGTTTGTGCAAGGTTTCTCCATTAGCTAATATTAACATACAGGAGAATCCTACTCAGTCCACAGAAAGACAAATACCAGACCTTTACCTAGACTTAAGGGCAGTGTTTGACAAGAAGAATGCCGATTCTTTGCCGCCACACAGGTCATTTGACTGTAAAATTAAGCTTCTACCCGGGACTATGCCTCCGAGGGGCCATGTATATCCTTTGTCTGTTCAGGAAAACTCGGTTCTAGAAGAGTATATTCAGGAGAATTTAGAAAAGGGATTCATCAGGAGGTCTTCTTCTCCGGCCGGGGCGGGGTTCTTTTTCATTAAGAAGAAGGATGGCACGCTGAGACCTTGTATCAATTACCGAGGCTTGAATAAAATAACTGTCAGAAATGCCTATCCTATCCCACTGATTACCGAGTTATTTGATCGTCTTAAGGGCTCCAAAATCTTCACCAAGTTAGATCTCAGAGGGGCTTACAATTTGGTGAGAATCCAGCAAGGTCACGAGTGGATGACGGCATTCAATACCCGGTATGGCCATTACGAATACACTGTTATGCCATTTGGACTATGCAATGCTCCTGCAGTATTTCAGGATTTGATTAACGAGGTACTTAGGGAGTTTCAGCATGATTGTGTTATTGTTTACCTGGACGACATACTAATACACTCTAAGGAGATTGAGACTCACCATAGACAGGTCAGAAAGGTGTTACACAAACTTCTGCAACATGGTCTATACTGCAAATTGGAGAAGTGCAGTTTTGATCAGTCTCAGGTAGACTTTCTTGGGTACGTGATTTCTGGGGAAGGTTTTAAAATGGATCCTGGTAAACTCCAATCTATTTTAGACTGGCCTTTGCCCAAAGGACTCAAGGCTATCCAAAGGTTTATTGGTTTTTCCAACTACTATAGGCGCTTCATTAAGGGTTACTCCTCTATCATTGCGCCTATTACCAATAAGACCAAACAAGGGGCTGATACTAAGTTCTGGTCTGAGGAAGCTCTTGGTGCTTTTAAGACTCTCAAGGAACTTTTTGCCTCAGCTCCCATTCTAGTTCATCCTGATACGACTCTGCCTTTCTTGCTCGAGGTCGATGCTTCTGAGACAGGAGTTGGGGCTGTTCTGTCTCAAAGGTTAGGGGTGGATAAACCGTTACACCCTTGTGGTTTCTTCTCTAAAAAATTTTCTGGGCCTGAGAGCAGATATGACATCGGGGAGAGGGAACTGTTAGCGGTCATTAAGGCTTTAAAGGAGTGGAGACATTTACTGGAAGGGACACTACACCCTGTTACTATTCTAACGGATCATAAGAACTTGTCTTATATTGGGGAGGCTAAGCGCTTGTCCGCCAGGCAGGCTCGCTGGGCCTTGTTCCTCACTCACTTTAATTATGTACTTACGTATAGACCTGGTTCTAAGAACTCTAAAGCCGATGCTTTGTCTCGTCAATATGAACCATCCACTATAACTGAACCACTTCTGTCCTCCATAGTTCCTAAGGGGAATATCATCGCGAACACGAATCTCAGGATTCACTCTCCATTGCTTTCTGAGGTCATGAAGTTTCAGCATGTGGCACCCAAACAGACCCCTGGGGATCGACACTTCGTTCCTGCCGCTCTCCAACTGGAGGTGCTACGCTGTCTCCATAACAGCAAGGTGGCTGGGCATCCTGGCATCCGCAAGACTTATGCGCTGGTCTCTAAAGATTTTTGGTGGCCTGACTTACGCAAGGATATTAAAGAATTCATCGGGGCATGTGAAGTTTGTACCAAGACCAAGCTACCTCATTCGCTTCCATGCGGATTTCTGCACCCTTTAGAGGTTCCTGAAAAGCCTTGGTCCTGCCTGGCAATGGACTTCATTGTTGATTTGCCTATCTCTAAAAAGCAGACTGTCATCCTCACTGTGGTAGACAGATTTACTAAAAGGGCTCACTTCATTCCCTTACCTAAACTCCCATCTTCGCCCGAGTTAGCGGAGATATTCGCCAGGGAGATTTTCCGTTTGCATGGGATACCTTCCCAAATTGTCTCTGACAGAGGCTCCCAATTTGTTTCCCGTTTTTGGAGATCATTCTGCTTCCAACTAGGCATCAAATTGAATTTCTCCTCTGCCTATCATCCTCAGTCCAATGGAGCTGCTGAACGCACTAACCAAAAAGTTGAACAATATTTACGTTGTTTCGTTTCAGAACACCAGGACGATTGGGTCGGTTTGATTCCTTGGGCGGAGTTTGCACATAACAATCTCATTTGTGATTCTACGCATTCTAGCCCTTTTTTCTTGAATTATGGCTTTCATCCTTCCATCCTTCCTTCGGAGTCTTCTTCTCAAGGGATACCGTCGGTGGATGTTCATGTTGCCAATTTAAGAAAGTTGTGGGATCGAACTCGACAAATCCTTCTGCACAATTCTACGCTGGTTAAAAAACACACTGACAAACGTAGAAGGGCAGCACCGGTGTTTGTTCCAGGCGATAGAATATGGTTAAGTACTAGAAACATTCGGTTAAAAGTGCCGTCCATGAAATTTGCTCCTCGATATATTGGACCGTACAGGGTACTGTCTCAAATTAACCCAGTTGCGTATCGTTTAGCGTTGCCTAATGCCTTACGCATTCCTAATTCATTTCATGTTTCCTTGCTAAAACCATTAATATGTAACAGGTTCTCCTCCACGATCGCCCCTCCCCGCTCAGTTCAGGTGGAGGGTCAGGAGGAGTATGAGGTCAATTCCATTGTTGATTCTCGAATCTCCCGGGGGAAACTGCAATATCTGGTCGATTGGAAGGGTTATGGTCCTGAGGAGAGAAGTTGGGTACCTCAGGAGGAGGTGCATGCTCCCCGTCTCCGCAGGGCGTTTCACTCTCGATTCCCTTCTCGCCCTGGTGTATTCCGCCCGGTGGGCGTATCTGAGAGGGGGGGTACTGTCAGGGTACCTGTGGTCTCTACCTCTGAAAGAGGTAGAGACTTAGCTGTTCCTCCATCCAGACGGCCTGATGGCTCCCTTCTCCACGGTCTATCCGGTCATGCAAGGCCGGCCGCGAGGGAGTGACTGCCTTTTACAGCATCTAGGCAGGAAGTTGTCATCAGGACACTCCTCCGGAACGACCTGTCACTCAATTGCTGCAGGACCAATCAGGACGCCTCGGAGGCGTGGTTACTGCTCTGAACAGGGTATTTAACAGAGCTTCTTTCATTAGCTCATTGCCCTGTCGTGGTTCTAGCTTGTTCTAGTCACTCAGTGCTTGTGTATTCTATTATCCCTTTTGGTTTTGACCCGGCTTGTTTACCTTACTCTGCTTATCTCTGTTACCCTTGATTCGGCTTGTCTCTCGCTTACCTGTCTTCTGTTACCCTCGACCTCGGCTTGTCTTTGACCATTCTATGCTGTACTACTTACGTTAGTCCGGCCATTCTAAGGTCCGGTATACGTATCTGGCTACTGTTTGTGCTCTGCGTGTTGGATCCCTGTCCCGATCCTGACAGCAGGTCACTCTGCAATGGATCCAGAACATCAGATTGTGCTTGGTTCCAGCAGATACACTGTGCTTAAGACCATAGAAAACTAAATATACCCACCACCGAGAAACAAGAGTATGCCAGGAGATGCAGTGAAAGGTTATTAACTTGTATGTATTCCTCACAAAATAATACACACTCTGGCTATATTGAATGTAATCTTTTGTTTCAATAATAATAAAACAAATATATATATTTGAAGGGCCGGTTTTGGCACCATAAATTAAGTCTTTATTGTGTCATTAGGCAACTTTCTCTGCATCCCTGTTCATGGTCACACTTTTTTTTAAGGAGACCAAAATCAGGAAACCTAAGGCACATGGGGCCTTGCTCCCAGGTCAGGCTATTGCATATCAGTTTCAATAAATATGTTAAAGCCAGTAATTGCTCATAGCTTAATGGCATCAGCTTGTAGCAGTTATGGTGTCTGCACTGACATTTAATTATGTAACAAGAAATTGTAGATTATGCTAACGTAGTGTGTTAATAATCTAAATTTTAATAATGACAGGAGGCGAGCATTTTGCATAACTTTCTTTACTATAAAACCCCAGCAGCACAGATCAATTGAAACTTTAACCAATCAAAACAAAGAGTCATTATAAATATAAGTCAGGACAGCCCCCAACTCCTCCTCTTTTTTTTTGATGCGAACGTAGATAGTCAAATTAACAGGAATGGAAAAAACTGTAGAACTTTAGAACCAATCTGGTAGCCTTGGATGAGGTAACGTAGCTTGTAAGGAAGTAACATCCCAACGGAAGCAAATGAAGGTTTTCATACTGAAAGAACAAGAACACAGGTACTTGAAATAACCGTAAGGCAACATAAACAATGTTGTCCAGGATACATATCATACTAGTCATAATAAACTGATTTAGTCATTAAAATAAATATGCCATAGATAAATAATACATCCAAACTATCAAATCCTAGCAATATTTATTATTATAAACATGAAACATACGTAGACTAGTAACTAAACTATAGAATTTTTAACCATTGGTATTAGTAGAAGCATGAAAACATATAGAAACGAACAAGACAAAATATGAGCGAACACACGATATTTGCAGTCTCCTGCACCTGTTGAAAAAGCATGTATCGCCGATGCGCCCCGCACAGAGTGGGGAAAACTAGATTAGACACCTGCCAAAGACAGAAGCCAACCTACCCATCTTGCAAGACTAGCTGTAGATAGCGGTTTGTGCGGTCTGGCAAATTACACAAGAAGTTGACCCATCAGAGAGCCACGTAAAGAAGCAGTAGACTCCACATAGTGAAGCAACGTCTTGACCACGCAAAATTGAGGAGGAAAAAAAACGGTAGAAACCGGACGTCGAATTAGTCTTACTACGTCTCGAGACCGAGAAGCCCCTTCAGGAATTGATGGGCCAAAATGAACAACCCAAAGAGAATAAGTGAGACAGGAAACTTAAATCATGGGAATAGGTGCTGCCTGGGACAATTTGTTCCAGGTGGCGGGGTAATATTGTCTGGTGCCAGGTGCCCATGAATCCCATAAAACATCCTTAGTGGTCTGCGATAAGCCGTCTGTCGATCCAAGATCCCCTGAAGCTGTGTAGGCTACTACTTCTAGTCGTTCTTGCAGGATGAGAGGGTGGGGATCTCCCACAAGGACTGGACAAAAGATGGGAAACTATGGTAGGAGTGGAGGATGATTGTAGGATAATTCTATCAGGTCCTGGAACCACGCCCTTCTCTACCACAGTAGTGTCAGTAGAAACAGGGAGATCATCTGGGTTCCAACCTGGTGTATCACCCCCGCCAATATGGAGAACGTCAGGAAGGCGTAAGCGGCCAGGCTCTGCCAGTTTTGGAGGAACGCATCTACTGCTTCGCATTCCGGATCCGGTAGTCAGCTTAATAATATGGGAAGTTGGCAGTTGGTCTGTGAGGCGAAAAGGTTGATAATTAGAGGACTCCCTGCATTCGTACAATTTGTTGAAGATTGACTCATGGAGATGCCCGTCACTGCCATCTCGCCACTGTCGGGAGTATCAAGCCGCTGTGAGGATGGATATTATCGGTAGGTATTTCGCACGTAGTGTTGATTGTGTGGGAGAGACAGAAGCTGTAAATGTCTTTGGTCGCATCCAATAGTGCCTGAGAGCAAGCCCCTGCCCAGATCGCAGGCGAGCCATAACCGGTTTGAAGAGCTTTGTGAAGCACCATGGAGCCAAGCTAAGTCCGAACAGTAGGCAGGTGAACTGACATGGACGGCAGTGTCACTGGAAGCGTAAGAATTTTTGGCAAGACTGAGCTACCGGGACAGAGAGGTACACGTCTTTGAGGTCCAGTAGGGTGAACCGGTCGGAGAAGATTGTGAAGCAGATGGATCCCTTCCATCTTGAAATAATGGTACATTACAAAGGAGTTGAGTTGTTGTAGGTTAATTACAGGATGGAAGTCTCCGGTCTTGTTCTGAACTTAGAATATGTTGCTGAAGAAACCATCTTCGCCCTGAGCCTATTGTACTCTGCCTTTGGAAAACAGGATTTGACGTTTATATTTTCTAGATGTCTATATTTGTAATTACTTTTTGTTTTGATTGGTTAAAATGTTTATTGATCTGTGCTGCTTGAGTTTTATAGTAAAAAAAAAAAAGTTATGCAAAATATGAAGCCTCCTGTCATGTGCTAAAATTCATGTTGCCAATCTCCTGCCAAATTGAAACTGTTGGTCAAGTGACTGCTTTGAGGGGTAGTATAATGTTCTGGTGTGTGCAGGGAAAGTTAATCCAAGTAGATGACATTCTCACAGCTCCAGTGGTAAAATGGCAAATTAAGCAGTTACATAATATCTATTCGACCTTTTCTTTGTACAATTATTTTTGGATTTAAACGTGTATGTCTCATGTTTATTTTAAAACAAATGAGCAGTTCATTGGTGGCATAAAACTTAACAAAGGTTTCTAACTAAACTTTAATTTCTGTGGGCATGCTGGGCAATTCTTTATTAGTCAAGCATAACATTTTCTCATCTCTGTAAAATGGATTACTGGGAGGCAAACCACTTTCTTTGGGGACATTCCTGATTCTGAATAGATAAAAACTAAAATGTATGTTTGTGCAATAAATTATTTTCTTTTTTTGTTTATTTTGATGGTGAGAGCCCAAGAACTTAACATGTGGGTTGTCAGGACCAATCCAACAAGGAAAGAAAGAAGAACCAATGAGAGAGAAAGGGAAGAAATGTTTTGTTTTTGTTAAGCATTCTTACCAACTTCTCCTTGAAAATCCATAGCAGGTTAATCTCTTGTCAAGCTAATTTAAATAAAGAACTTGCATCCAGACTCTGGTTGCATGGATTGTTTTTATTATTAAAAAAAAAAAACACACTCCATCCATGAATTGTTTTGTCTGGTTTGGGAGTTCCTAGTTCATACTTGCATTTGCCATCCTTGATCTTAAACAAGTCCATTGATTACAAAGGGCTCAAATAGCAAATGTTTAAGCAAGTTTAGACTTCATGGACAAATAACTATTCAAATCAGATCTGCATAAAGTTTTGAATGTCGAGGTGACATCTGCACTAAAAGAGAAGAAGTTTGTCTTTGTCTTCTCTAGGTACATACAGCCAATCCTTTATCCAATGCCAACCTGCAAGAATTCCAAAATTTGTGGAATGCAGAAAGATTTCCATTGGTTACCGTGAGAGGAGCATTCACTAATCCTTGTAGTAGTCTGTTTCTTTGCTTGCACTAGAGTTTAAATGAGCTTATCTTAAAATTCCCTGTTAATTTTTTTTAAATCTCCTCAATCTCCAGGCCATAAGAGACCATGCTTGGAGGTCGAGATAACAAAGGAAGAGAAGACAAGATGGTCATAGCAAGAGCTTTTATGGGCTATGCCTAGACATCGCCACTAACATAGCAAACCAAGTCAGGCATGGCCATTTAGGGATTATAGGCATTACTGGTGCCTGTTTCTGACAAATCCTAGCCCTAAAATTAGGGATTGTTACTTTCAGAGTAAACACATAAAATGAAGAGGCTCTTTGATCTCATGGCCTGGAGCCATAAACTAGGACCATAAACAAATAGGCCATTTAATTTATCAATGGTCTCTCTCAATGCTGCGCTACCTAACCAAAGAGGTCCAGATAAAGACCTTACTCCAATGGAACTCATGGAGTAAGTCTGCCACCAAGATCAGTGAAAGCATCTCCTTGTGTAAATGCTGGATACTTCACTCAGTAGCCGCAAGATACGGATTGCCTCCTTGATGGTTGACATAGGCAACTTTCTTTTCATTCTCTGATTCTAATAGTACATGAGAATTCTATCTGTAAATGGGCTATGATTGAGGGACCAGGAAGGTCGCTCAAGACATAGATAACCTTACCAGAAGGCTGGCTGTGGGTCATGGGAATAAAAATATTTGAGGTCAAGCAAGACCATCAGATCAAACAATGCTTCTCAGGGAGAGTGGCTATCGGATTTTTTTCTGAGCTCCATGAACATGGAAGAGCCTTTAATTACAGCCTCATGAGCAGATATAGACATGTACAGCCTTTTTCAAAGTCTTAAATGGATGAACTGCTGTGAATATTAAGCAATTTTTTGCCAATAAATAGTGCAGAGGAGACTGTGTCTCAGAGGGCAGTTCCCTCCAGTTAAAGGGACAATATATTCACCAAAACAACTACAGCTTATTGAATTTGTTCTGGTGAGTAGAATCATTACCTTCAGGCTTTTTGCTGTAAACACTGTCTTTTCAGAGAAAATGCAGTGTTTACATTACAGCCTAGTGATAACTTCACTGGCCACTCCTCAGATGGTTGTTAGAGATCCTTCCTGGGTCATGGCTGCCTAAAATGCATCCAAACATTCAGTATCTCGTCCCTCTGCAAGTGGGTTAGGGGACCATCTGTCAGTCCTTTAGTTGAAAACAAAAAATATTCAGTGCCTCAACCGTGGTCTTACACAAAATAGTTATGGGGAGTTTGAAATGAAGGAGCAATGTCTTGAGTTATTCCTGATAACCCATATGTTACGGTTCATGGACTCACGCCATCATTTGATAGAACTATTAAACTTTTGGCAATATTGTTTTAAATGTTTTATGAATTTTTTTTTTCTTTAAGATGACAATAACATAGTTGCAGTTTCTGGTTAGCAGATTTAATTTAATGTAACACAGAGTTAGGAATACACACAACTTACTCTTTTTCCCTGTGCCGAAACTCACTCGGTGTAGCCACCTGGCAGGCATCGCTTTTATGTCTTCTTGTTCAATTCAAAGCTCCTTATAGAGGAGCAATGGAAAACAAAAAAGACTATGTGTGGCAAGTACCACACTCCTCTAATCAAATGCTCTGAGTAGGTGGTGAGTACAAAGTCTGACTTGGTTCTCATAGTGGGAGCACGTTCTAGTGGCAGTCAGGAAGACAACTACTAGAGATGTATTTAGCCCTGCAATTGAAACATTGCCGTGTCTGCTAAACTGCAATGTTTACATTGCAGGGCTAGAGCTAAAATTACACTGCACCCAGACCACTTCAGTGACATAAAGTGGTCTGGGTGTCTTTAGTGCACATTTAATTTAAAGAAATTTTAATATAGCCTACGTGAATTAGTTTGCAATTAATACATAGAAATTAATATGTTTTTAATATGAAGCACCACTCAAATTCTAAGCCAATGCGCAATTTAAAGAGGAGCTGAAATTCTTGCACATTTATTACAATCAGATAGCTAACTCACATTTAACCTTTGGTTGGGCTTAGAGTTGTGTGTTTGTTAGTCAGTTAAAATATTAATTTAAAAAAACTATATCTGCAAAGCTGGTATGTGTACTTAGGCCACTGCTAGAGATTAACCCAGGCATGCATGCACACATACAAAATGTTCTCCTTTTGATGCCCACAGGCATCGTTGCATGCAATGGTATTCCAAAAAATTGGTGCAATGAAGGTAAGTTTTTCTTGGTCTCCCACTAAAGGAGATATTTCCAATCTCTGAATGCATAATATTATGGGGTTACATCACTAAAATAAAACAACAAAAAAACAACAAAAAAACTTAAAGGACATTTTATTTCAGTGGTGGAAAGGCTGTATGTAGTAACTAGTGTTCCCTTGATTTTTACTGACAGTAGTGTGAGCTTGTGTTATTTCTTTGTCACTTCAGATTTTCTTGAATTGTATGCTAAATATGCTCAGTGTATCTTAAAGTGTCTACTATACTAAATCTATATTTTGTCTTTTTGAGTGACAGAGTTGTCCACATCTGTAATCTTTTCAACCTTTCCTCGTTTCTGTTTCCCATCTCCCTCACGCTCATTATCCACACTACTACTTTGAGTTAATATTTCTTTTTAATTGGGTGCTTAGCTTGGTTCTTCTTCTTCTTTCCAGGCAGCTAGACCTTCTAAAGAGGCTGGTAGTGTGAATGAGACTAATCTGGGGTCGGATAAGACAGCACCTTCTCGAACCTCTATTCCTGTACTAACTTCCTTTGGTACAAGGAACTCCTCTATTTCCTTCTAAATGTAATCTACATTGCGACTTTTTGCTCGACTACTCTTCTCTCATAAGACTTCTCTTTCCTACCCTTTGAAGTGTGGACAGTGTCTTATTTGGCCATCATCTTCTGCCACAAAGACACCACCTCATCTTTTTTTCCTTCTGCGTTTTATCAGCTTTGAAAATTCTGAGGCGCCAAAGGGCTGAAAGCACGGAGATGGGTGTGAAAGACAGACAAGACAGCCAACATGTCCCATGGTGCCTACCACCACTCCAGGCCTGACTGTTACCACACTTGCAGAGCTGCTCGTCTCTCCAAATGATGTAAATAGAAACCTATGGAAGCCAGAACTTTATCGGACATTATCTCTGGATTCCGGAGCATTGTATGTTGCTTTGTTTTATTATTTAATTTGTAGAATTTATTTTTTGTGGAAGTCTAGAGATGCCAGGATGACCTTCTTCTGTGTGCGTGCGTGTGTGTTGCGTTGCCAGCAATAAGCAAAGAGAGCAGTTTGTATATTGGATGTTCTATACTGTACCCGCATTTATCTTTCAAGGTAGCATAATATGTATTACAAATAGCAGGTGCAGGTTCCTTTCCTTATCTGGGAAGATATCAGAAAGCACAGAGTGGAGAAAGTCTGATGTTTTTAGGTGGTATTAAATGACCACTCAAAGAGTGAGAAATGCCAAGCACAGTGGCACCAAGACATGTTCCTGACACCAACACTGTTAACTTTGTAAAGCAATATCTGTCCTCACATAAGTCATGGACAGGTGCAAGAGGTATAGACTCCAGGGTTTCATGTTTAGGGAAGGTCCACTGGTCATTCACCATCAACAGTCTGGATAGTTTGACTCTGGCAGTTAGTGGACCTCAACAGCTCTTTGTCCTTAAAATTGGTCCTTGGGGTGGTGGTAGGTGGGAGCATTTCCTTGTAACATTGTATATTATAAGCACAGAGACTGATAACACTAATATATGTGAAGTGTGTACGTATGTGTGTTGGTGATTTTGTATGTCCATGGCCAGAGGAGAGACCCAGAGTGCAATTCTGTTTTTTTACTTTCTTTCTGTCTGTAATCACTTGGATCATGTTTTTTCTTTCTCTTATCATTTTTTCTTTTCTTTTTGTTAAACCATCCATTTGTACAGATATTGAGTTTATATAAAGAAAATAAACAATCTGCAAGGTCACTGTTTTGGATTTAAAGTAACTCCATCCAGTGAAGTGTTTTTACATTTTCTATTGTTTTATGAAGAAGAAAAAAAATATATATACATATATATATATACATATTATATATAAAAATACTGACATATGATATAAATATATATAACTTTAAGAGAATCCATTCCTTGTCCAGTATGAGGAGTGTTTACATAATAAATGTTTTGGGATCTTTCTGTTTTCCGTTAGTGGAAAGTAGTAGGATCTTTCTTTGACTTGCAAACCCCATCCATTGTGAGAAACACAGCCACTATGTAGTTCTCTCCATGTATAATACAGATTGTGGTTCCTTAGAAGACTGATTTCTACCAAAAAGTTTAATAGCGTCTTTAATGAATCTATGTGTGTGGGAGTGGGTATAGAGGGTTTTGTTGGGTTCCTCCATCCTCTTTGTCTTATTCTGCTTTGTCCTGTCCATTGTGCCCATGGGTTCATACCCTCTCTGCTTTCATCCATGAAGCAATTGGCAGATAAATTATTTTAAATTGCAAAATGCATAACTCTGCCTGGCCCCTTATTACGTGGAACCATGCCAAAGGTGGTTCCGCTGCACTGGCAGCTACTGAAAGGCTTAGCTCGGAGAACACTTAAAGCTAAGGTAAATTTCTTAGTGCCAAGTCTCCTTTGGCAATAATTACATCTTATCACATGGAAGAATAAAAGTAATGATAAAGTAGAGCGTGAGGAATTTAAAAAGTTATGATTTTTTATTTTTATTGCAAATAATTGTTACTTTGATATTAAAGGTGCCTATCCCTGCCTTTCCCATTTACCTATAGAGAGCCAGAAGCTCTTGCTAAGACGTTACATTAGCCCTCACGATATGCCCTGTAGTGTAGGACCACCTCATTGGCTGAGAGCATCAACTGATTGCAGGAGGGACCTCCCTAAAACCTCCCCAAACAGGGCACGGTTTGATCATTGACTGAGAGTATTAACCGATTGGCTTAATCCAATTTAGAGAGGTACCCACTGCAATCAGTTGATACTCTCAGCCAATGAGCAAACCCTGCCTTGTTTGGCTTAGTACAATTTAGAGAGGTACTCGCTGCAAACAGTGCATGGTTTGCTCTTTGGCTGAGTGCAGAAAGGCAGGTAGTGGAAACCAGCAGACCCCAGGTACTACTACTTTCATTGGGAGGGCACCATGGCAGCATATCCACTACAGCATGTTATGGTGCTTTGAGTGTTCCTTTATACAAATTAGACTCCACCCATTTAGGACCAAGTGAGAAGCATTGAGAAATGTACGTATCAACAATTCCATATTGTGATAACAATAAAACATCTGAAATGACACTTTAGTAGACTGGGTGAAACATTTTACTTTGTACATGTCACCTCCTGTTTAATGAAACCAGGCGTCCGGCCTTGCAGATATATATATTTATATAGATAGATAGATATACTCTTCATCTTGAAGAATAGACATCATGCCTGATCCTTATCTCTGTCTTTATTGTTGCACTAGCTTTTTAACCAAACCTCTGCCAATTGTTTCACTAGAGGAACTCCCTACATAAATCAAACTATTTCAGCGTTTTGCAAGTAACTCACCCTAAAGTGTAGGAGGCTTTTGTAGCATGTTGTATTTGTTTTACACTATGGTATTATTATATCTTAAAAAGACAAATTAACTAGAACACCAGAAAAGTAATTAATTGGAGAATTGCACAGCACTTTGTAGAGACTCTGTAAACAGGCTCCAGAACAAGTCAGTAAGCACTTTCAAAAGCATATACTTTTTTTCTGGACTCAATGTTGCTATTGCATTAATGGAATTGTCAGGAATTCACGGTAAATATCATTATTAAAGGAACAGGCTCGCATTAAGAATACAAACATATATTCCTAACGCTAGAGTGTTAGATTGTGTGCCTCCCCGGTTATACCCACCTTGCGCCAGTGTTGCTGCGGCCACCCCTCCTCCTATGGCTGAGGCCATCAATACTAATGATTTCAGCTAATTCAATGGTAATGGTTCCCCATTGGGAAGTATTGGGGGTGGTTAGTGCACATGCGCAGAAATCACCATGCTGCGCCAGTCAGCATCTTCTCATAGAGATGCATTGAGTAAAGACGCCGAAAATCAATCTTGTAATCTTTGCAGAACCTCATGCAAGAAGCTCCCTCTAGTGGCTTTCCGTATGACAGCCACCGAAGGCTGAAAAAGCAGTGTTTAAAATGCTCTGCCTGCAGGGGGCAGTCTCCATGCGCCAGATCCACTACATTAAGCTGTAGTAGTTCTAGGGCCTATCTATATAATATATTAAGAAACAGGAGCAATTTTTACCCTTAAACACCTTCACTATGGAACTCGTGTATGCTCGATTCTCAAGGTATGCACGATTACATGGGTTTTTTGTTTTTTTATATTGAAAGCAAAATGTAACTTATACAAACAAATGTAGTTAGCAAATTGTCCCCTTGGGGTCCCAGGCAGCAGAGTCTGAGCTAATATTAACACCAGCTCTGTTAAGTTCTCCTGTATCTGCGCTGATGGTTGGGGAGATCTCACAGTGCAGGTCTGGTCATTTGGCTGGGAACAGCTCTATACCGATGCTCCCTACCATTCAGAGACTGGCAAGGAGCAGTTAGTGTGGTCTGCACAAAAGTTGGAGGTGCGGACCTGCACTGACAGCCGACTGGCCAGGATGTTAGCAGAAGGGTGGCAAACCTAATATCTTGCATGTTTGCACAGAAAATTTATGTTATATGATGCCTTGAAAAATTATTGGTTAAAAATCCCCATTTGTTAATGCATTATATAGATAATGCATTTAAATATAATGTAAAATATACATATCCACAAAGTTTTTTTTCTTCAGAGCCCTTTTTGGTGAATTTGCCTAAAGCTGCAAACATACCCCTCCCTGACAAGGAAGAGTCTCTTATATCGTAAGCTCTTGCACAACAGAAGTTCATGGGATAAGTAGTATATTCCCCAAGATCAGTTCCACTCATCACTAGGATACCAATAACCTGGTTCTCCGTTTAATGAACCGCATTAGTCTAAAGTCAGGTTCTCTCAGTTGAAGATGTACGTGTACAAGTTGGATAAAATTGTTATAGACAGCCTGGTACTTCAAGACTCTCTTTTTACAAATTGCTGCAGTTCTAAGCAATTTTCAGAGTTGATAATTGGCACCATTACCTTTTTAATCATGCAATGGAGTGATTGTGCACCGAGTGACCTTTTTATCAGTGAAGCGTCTGCAATTCTTCTGGATCACTTCTGATCAATTTGTTTTAATTTAACTTCTATTTAACAGGCCGGCAGCTGCATGTAGAAATGTAAGGTCTTTGACACAATGACCAATCTTTCTTCACCCTGCTTACTTCTAAATAAAACACATTACATTGCATTACTAAGCTTTGCAAGTCAAAGGATAGAATTAGTTACATATTTATGTCAATTCCAAAATAATCTTAAAATACTTGTAGATTTGTTGTAGTTTCTCCTTATTGCTGCTTTAACTAAAATATAATTGAAGTCGATAAACACAAACAATTTGTATCCCTTTTAATTTTCTAGGGACACTACCATGAAAAATCTATTTGTGCACTTAAGTGAAATGCAGAATAAGGTCAATTATTTAAAGAAACACTATCGTGTAAGGAATACAAACAAGTTAAACTATTTAGATCTCCTGCCCCCCTTAGATCTCATTGAAAAGGTGATTTTACTCACGTCTTCTCCTACGCTCCACCTGACTTCCTCTCCATGGCCAAAATCATCAACCTTGATGATCTCAGCCAATGCAATGCTTTCCCATAGGAACGCATTAGGTTGTTATCTCCTTGTAGAGATAAGGAGAATTAATGCATCTTTAGGGGGTGGGAGGAGAACGTTCAGGGCCTCCATGCAGTGAATGGAGACACTGAATGC
The DNA here is from genome assembly GCF_036172605.1 of Pelobates fuscus. NCBI lineage: Eukaryota > Metazoa > Chordata > Amphibia > Anura > Pelobatidae > Pelobates > Pelobates fuscus. The sequence goes on from NC_086322.1 coordinate 231,567,424, forward strand.
CAGTACTGCACAATGTACACCACTGTGCTAGGAAGCACCTCTAGTGGCCGTTTGAGTTACTACCACTAGAGATTTTCCTAGGCAGCAATGCACTGTCTTTTCTCTGAACAGGCAGCATTTCCAGTGCTCACCCTGCAGGGACATGCTCTAGACACCAGAACCATTACCTTACCCTTTAGTGGTTCTGGGGACTATGATTTCCCTTTAATATGGTCCTCTAAGGTGTTTATTTTCGTTCTTGATTCCAAGGGACAGGTGTCTTTTTTTTTTCTTTTTCTTCTATAGCGGATTCTGATCAGGATTTAGACAGCATCAAGTGAGTTGGAGAAGATATTATAATAGATGTAAGCACAAGTGATTTATGAAGAAACATTTTATGAAATTATATATATATTTATCTAAAAATATTTTATCTCATTTAATTGAAAGCAAACATTTTCATGGTATTTTCCTTTTAAAACCCTGTAACAGACACTGTGGCATGTGCCTCGTGTGTGGCAGGGATTTTTTTTTTTTTTTTTTAAAAGGCCATTTCTGTTCCATGGAAATCTGATCTGTAATAGCACATAGCAAATTCACAGTGCACAATGTAATGCTCATTCTAGAGCTGGCATTCTTAAACAGGAAAAAAAAAAACAGGAATGGTTTTTAGCAAGTTATACGAAAGGATGTTTGGCCGACACATGGTGGTCTAGCGGTTATTGATCAAGTCTTGTAAAGCCAAAGTAGATATTTTATGTCACTGCATTATAGGAGTGTCAGTTCCAGCTAGAAGGTTCTTGTTGAAACCTCCGCCTGTCTTCAAATTGAATTATATTTAATCTTTTAGACAGAGAGCTTATAAATAAGCACAAATGTATACATTTCAAGAACGGTTAGCATTAATTGGACTTCTGATCTCAATTGGTCAACTATGGTGAGCATGTTACCACGAGTATCTGGCATTTGGTCCACAATTGTTGAGGTGTGATGTTTAGCGATCACTGCCTCTGTTCAGGGTTGGCACACTTCGGCACTGCAGAGAATAGTCATTTACCATAATGCTCAGCCAGATCTTAGAAATGTAGTCAATGAAAACCTTGAATGCCATTGTTAAATGCCCTTATTTATACTCAAAATCTACTTTTGTAAATTTTTAAAGAGTTTCTGCTGTATAGGTACCATACTTCCATAACAGGTGAGTCTGTCCGATGCTGACGCATATCACCAATCCTAATTAATTTCCGTTGTAATATTTGTTTCCTACTAGGAAGTCTTACTTTGATTGAAGGCCTCATTAGCAATAGGTTTGCAGCACTAAAATACAGACATCCGAGAAAACATCAAAATTTATTGTGTATCACCTATTCAAAAAAATTCAGACTATACCGTCCTCATGATGTTGTGTAAGAGAGATTGGAGAAGCATGTGGACACCTGGTCTTTGCATGATAAATTTAGCAATATTGTCTATATGTTGTTTTAAATTAAAAATATTAATAAATAAATAAAAAAAAAAAAGTGGAACAAACTATATTGACATTTTGAGGGGGAAAAAATAACATCTTTAGATAACTGACGTTTTTGGTTTGTTTTTATTTATTTTTTTTAGCAATGTGTCTGTCTTTAAGCATGGATAGTATTGTGTAACATTCAAGGCCTCTCAAAGCGTCTCTCTTCGCAGTGGTTCTGGCTAATGATGTCATTTTTGTAAATTTAATGCTACCACTTGTAGTATATAGCTCTGTGTATAAATATATGGATGCCATAAAAATTCAGTGAAAAACAAATATCTTGTGTTTTTCTTTACACGTAAACTGAAATATAAAGCTCAGATGTGCCATCTATTTATCTCTTATTTACTTTCTCCACGTTTAATAAAACATGTTGTTTTCCTCTAATTTTCTTTTCTCCCCGTCTTTAGTAATTTAGGAATTATTTTACTTCTCCAAATGTATCCTTGTGCCTTTTTTTGTAATGTTACTTGGTCATTCACACGCTGCTCAGGCACCTCAGCCAGGTGACATGAATTAAAAGTAAGAAGTAAATATGTAAAGCAAGTCAATGTTAATGGACATAGTAAGGTATGCTAAAGTGCCCCGTGTAGTCATAATCAGGGATTCTAATGTCCATTTAGACATTGGGGTTTAATTAAGAGCATTTATCCTCATATTTAAAGACCATTTCTTGTAATCATAAAGCACACAACTAAAAACAAAGCATGTGTTAATTAAAATCGACAGACTAGTCTAACCTTGGCTTTTACCGGTCATTGAAATCTGTGGGAGTTATTTCCATTTATGAAGAGGAATCCTGGGGCAAAGAAAGGGAAATATCACCCCAGAACTACATGTATTATATATAAATATCGGTTATTAACAAATTAAAGATCATCACAGGAGGATATTCAGAACAAGTAAACATGCAGAAAGCTTTATTCAGCATTAACTCCATTTTTAAGGGGGAAAAAAAAAACATTAAAAATCCTTATACATTTTATATTATGTTACACATTAGAGAACATATTTACAGAACAAGAAAGATAAAACTTTACATTATATGCATAACAGGATTATACATTAGTCACAATACAAATCTGGAATGGTTTGTATACAAAAGAAAACAAAACACACATTCGGTATAGATTTTGGGTCATATTAGTACGAAATTGTATCCCTTCCATATAGTTGACATAACAAGTCTCATTAATACGCAGTCTGGGTTGCTCATACGTAGTTTTCAGGCTCAAGTTAAATGAATTATAAACTAACTTGCTCTACATATAACTGTGCAGGAATTAATGCAGCCCCTCCACTACGATGTGCCGGACAGCCCCTCAGTGTCTCATAGAGGAGGACATAGATAATTTCTAGGGGCTTACCTGGGGATGATTCCAGATATGGTACTCTGGTGCAATAGGACATATGATCTTGGCACTCAGCCTTAAAGTATGTTCAGTTTATAGTCAGAAACACTTGACTTTTTATGTTTTGAAGTTGTAAAAGTCCCTTATAGACAACTCTTAATATCGAAATCTGCTCAGTTCAGCTGTTCTGCCCTTGCATCGCTTCTTCTCACTCCTAATTCTTAGCCTGCCGTCAAAAGAAGGATGAATATGGACATATGGGAAGAGAACAGAACTATTTTAAGGTGTTTATGGCAATGTCACTATGAGCAAAAAAGCTTGATAAATCATTGATGGAAACTAAATAAATATATTCAATAACTTGTACTTATTTTATAAGTTCCTTTTGATGTGACTCCAAACTTATCCTAAACCAAATGTTTCTGCATTGACCACCAAGGATTTAAAGTGATGCTCTTAGTATCAACACCACATTATCTTAATGAAAATGTTTTTGGTGCAGAGACCCTGTCTATTATTTAGACAATATAAAACATTGCATTTTTCGTAGAAACAGCAGTGTTTTCCATTTGTCTGAAGTCACGCCTCTAGTGACTTTTAGCCACTACAGGAGCTTCCTCTTCGAAGACATTCAATGATAAAAGGTCCTCACATTTAGCACCAGCATGTTGATGCCAAACACATCCGATGCTCTCATAGAAAAGAGCTGAACTTCATGCTTCTCTATGAGAAGCATTTGATTAGCAGAGAGAGCAGATGGCCACTCGTATACCCTATGTTTCCAGAGTTCTACACAACAATAGGAACATTCTAACATTAAAAATAAATTTATTTTTAAAGTTAGAGAGTGCTTGTAAAGGATTACCTAGCTCTGTTCCAAAGGGCATAGAGATAAAACCTGGACTATTAAAAAGTCTGAAGACCTGGTTTGAGACGTATACTTAAGGATAACCCATGTGAACAAATGTTTTGATATTTTAAGTAACATTTATTTCTTTGCATGACCACTTCAAACTTGGGTATAACATGTTTTAAACAGCTTGTTAGCAGCACCAAATCTACATATATACAATGGAAGAAGTATGGGTGTAGTGAATGTGAAAGACAAGTTTTAGAGTAGATGAAAAGGGATGGGATCCTAATAGGAAAAGCGGGATGCCGTGTTTGTATTTGTAGATATAATCTCAAAATCCAAGGGAAAGCTAAAGATACAGACGATAAGAGAAGGATGGGATTCTACTAAGAATGCAAACCTTTAAAATTCAGTAGTAGAAAACAAAATAAGCTAAACAGGAATAAAAATTCAGGAGAATATAAATATTGCACACAAACCGCAAAAAAACATTAAAATGGAAGGGAGAATGAGGAGATATAAATAGGAGAGGGAAGTGGGGTTAGCTGACGTAACAGAAAAGGACAACAGAACATTCATAATAAAAATAATTTCTAACAGTCTAGCAATATTGCAATGAAAATTGATCAACCTCATTCTGGCAACGTCTGGTATGTATGTATTTATATAATACCCTGCCTGGTGAAAGTGTTTTCGCACTGCTTAGAGGAAACACAATCAAAGGATAGGGATGTACAGAGGTAATTTAAAATTGACATGGCATATGCCCTGCGTTAAAAGCTCATATTGCAAATCAGAGCCTGCTTTATTTTAAATTGTAATACATGTAATAAGTGGCATTGGTCAAACGGTATCATCTAATTCATTAAATCTTGTGATCACATTTTGGTAGATTCCTACTTACAACAAAACTTATCCCCTAGTCTCTCTCTAAGGACTGTTTAAAGCCATTAAGTAATAAAGGGAAAAGGCTAGAATCCCAAAACTTATCAAGCTCCTCATTTTGCTATACTTGAAGCTTTCAGTTCATGCTTTGACATACAACCTTTACCATTGGCACTGTGTCACACACACATGTGGGGACTCCCTTATGGTATTTCCTGGATCTCACTTCCCTCTCCCTTCTATTATGCCCCAAAAATCAATTAACTTCATCCTATTTAATACTACCTACCCAATATCAACCACAACTCCTCTATCAGTCATTTCCTGTTGCTATGCAACAGTTTTCAGATCATGACACTTTGATAACCCCCCCCCCCCCACCCCCCCGTGTTTTTGCCTTTCCAGATTTTATCTTATTTTAACACCACTTTTTACATGGTGTTTAATCAAATTTAGAGCAGCATTCAAGTACAACAGTAAATAAGTTAAGTGTGTACAGTGCAGCAAAATTGCTGACACAATGTGGTGGTGTAATCTATGCGCCAAGTCAGGCAACGGGTGACATATCTGACGGGCCCCCTTACTAAATGTTAATATGCCTCACCATAACTGGAAACATTCTCCAAGACCACTTTTTCAGTTTGGTAATTTGGGCATAAACCCTAGAAATTCACTTTGAATTCCTGATACTACAGTGGCATGGTCATCCCTGATCAACCTACTGTTTGAACTAGAAGTTTTGTTTTAAATACACGTTAACTTTAAAGTGGCTTATTATTTTGTTTAATTGTCAGAACTGACAAACACCTGAAAAAAGAGCCTGTGAGAAGACCCGAAACATCGGGTTTCTTGGATTTTTCCCTTTTTTTACTACCCCTTCTATCTGAGCAATCCCATCATCTAAATTTGCCCCAATTTCATGAATAACCTGCAGACTATAAGTATAGGGAAAAGCAAATTATACCATCGAATAAGACCTAAAAATGATGATAACCATCACCTATAACCTTTTTTTTCGATGACATGCGATTACAGGGTGCCAAGATGTATGTGCCCAGTTTCAGAATATAGGCAGGTACTGCGTTGTGGATGTCTATATTTATTATTTCACACCTCACAAAACACTATATATAAGTATAGGTCAACATGGGATTAAAAATTCTGCAAGTGATTGTTTATCTTTAACCCTAACTGCACTTGGCTGAGTGATACTCGTAGGGTTATTCACCAAAGCATGAAACTTTAAATTTAGCCATACATTTACATTTTTTTTCTTCCAAAGTGGCTATATTGGCCTAAAATTAAAAAAAAAATGGAATTCCTAAAACGTTAGTGAGTAACCCTGTCAAACTAATATGCATTGTCCACTTTGAACTATGAAAATGCATTACACAGCATTTTAATGTGCCTTGGGTAACTTCACCAATGAGGAACAAGCAAAATGGTGCACATGGAGGTTTCAGAAAAATACCTGTCTGCATCCCGCCGGGGTAAGAAGGGACAATAGCTGTCAAAATGAGGTAAGATACTTTGTTAATGGCACTTATTATAGCGAGACCCTTTAATCCTTTCTAGCTCAGAGATGAAGGGAGGCACACAGTGAGGCTTTATCCCAGGTTTGGTAGGGCAAATCGGACCTAGATGGATCCCTGCCATGGATATTGGAGGCTCTCTGACGTGTTATCTGTTGTATTAAAAGGCTTTGCTTTACCTAAATCCTTTTAGTGCAATAGGGGAATGTGGCCAGCATATTAACATATGTAACTTTGATTACAGATTTATGCAAAACAAAGATGTTTCAAGGCACTCTGCAAGTGGTAGTATAACAAGGACAGTGCTACAAGTTGGTCCCATGCCCATTTCTGTTGCTAGAGCAAAACCAACTTAAATTAGCATCATTGAAATGTCTTGACATCTAGAGGTAAAAGCCAAAAGCTACAATTCTGCAGCAATTATTATTATTTTTTTTCTTTTAAAATGTTTTTTTTATTGTGAATTGGTACATGTAAATCAAATAGCCACATTGTAAAAAGGGAAGAGTTAAAGATGTAATTCACACCATGTTGTCACATGGCCTAAATGTACAATTCTGATTTTGATTTACTGTTTAGTAACTTACCTCCTTTGACTGCAGATCAGCTTTCTCTCCTTTGAGTAAAGTCTAACCTGTTTTGTCAAGGTTTCAGTGGCTGTGCGTACGGAAAGGCCAGCACAGTTATACCCTTTACAAATAAATAACCAATAAATGACACTGAACACACACATACACACCTAACGGAATCATGACTCAAAACAACCACTAGGTGGCGCATTTCCTAATTGTGTGAGGAAAGTTCCTTGGTTATGCCATTAAATAGTTCAAATACTGATTACTGAAACTGTGTTTATGTTTACCAGCTGTAAATACATGAAAAGGCTGCAATCTCTGGGAAAAGCATCAGGGTTTAGTCAATAACCAGTAATCGTGTTGAGCAGTTAAGGAAATGTAGCAACTCTGCCATTTTGCCAATCATCTTTTTCTGCAGATCCAGCAAGATACTAGCACAGGTTTAAAAGTTTCATCCTGTTTCATCCTTATATTCTTTTAATAAATCTCCATCGATAGGTTAAATACTTTGGTAAGTTTTGCATCTGCATTTAGGAGATGGGTTTAAAAGCAGAGGTGCAGAATCACAGTTTGCCAGAATGGTGCATAATATGTCAGACTGAGCTTGTCAAGTTGTCCTCACACTTTGGATTTATAACTGTAAACATCTAAAAACTTGGCAGCAATATCATCTGCCAGAATAAACAGCATACATGGCCAGTTTGGTGCTTTTATCTGTCGGCAGTGCAAAAGTTAATCCTCTAAATAACCTTATAGCCCTTCTCTTGGTGAGAGGGAGGGGGAAGACTGGACCCTCATGGCATTGACATTAGTCACATAGCAGAGATACCACAGGAAGGTTGGGTTTTAGACAAGGGGTAGTGGATTTCCAATTTAAAAGGTTTGTTTATGAAAATACATGCTGCAAGACTGCACTGAGAACCTCCAGCCCTGTAACATGGATATTCATAACCAGTACACCGTGGAAAATAAAAGTAAGCAGCCATACTCTTTGTATATCATTGGTGGAGGAGTTAATAACACTTGCAAACATACACATACCTCTCACTTTATCACTACTGGAGTCCTCAGTGCTTTTTTATGTCCGTGTGATATTACTTTATACATAGCTAGATACATTTAATATCGGTATGAGCAGTGAAAGGGTTTAAATCTGTAAACCTAATGCAATAAGGCACCAGAGTTCTTTGATCAAGTTCTATGAGATCCTCAGACATCTGCTGTCAATAAAAAGGTGCCACATAGAGTAAGAATGAGTACACAATTTCCCCTTTGACGTCCAGTACACGTGTAGACACCCACGTGTGGCACTTTGCAGCAGCTACTTAGCACTGGGGTGTGGGAAACACAAAGCAGAAATTATGTGATACTTGGCATCACCCAACAGGACAGCAGGATCAGGAAATGCCATCACACCGTAATCCATTCTGTACCAGACACCTGTTGTATTGAATGACTAGACTGGCATGTAATGGGCATAGACCAGCATTAGGTAACTCAGGTTACTGAGGCTTTTTGGAATAAAACTCCCATCATTTGTACCCAGAGTGTCAGAGTTACCCAACCCTGGAATAAACTTTAAGCCTAACATCTAGGAAGGATCCCATTTTAGCTTTATCTAGTGAAGGACATAAAGTTAGAATGTTCAGACGTGGCAATGCAACGGAGATGAAGCTGGCTGGCTATCCTGTTGGTGTAGAATAGAGAATGACCATGGCTGTAGTGTCCTTATAGAGGCTACAATAGAAGCAAAGGACAGCAAATTTAACTTACAGATAGTGGCGGAGCCCTGGCTGAAGAGAAGGAGTCTGGGACTTGGGTCCTTTGTTGGCTCCAGGTTCCTGAACAGATGGAGCTTTGGCTTTCTGGGATTCCAGGCTGCTGAGCCCAGAATCCCTCCCCTCTGCCCAGGCTCCTCCACTCAAACGAACCCCTGGCTCTGTAACTGCTGTGGCTCCTGTGAGTGGTTCCTTCCAGTCATTGAAGTTGCAATCTGTCAATTGTCCAGGAAGCACCACTGTGTGTCTGCGCCAGGCACTTTTTCTCCTACGAGTTTCTGGAGAGCCAGGCTTTCTCAAAGCTGCCATGCACAAATCATCTACTGCTGGCCTGATGCGCAGTGAAGAACTGGTGGGACCTTGATTCAAATCCCCAGGACTTTCCAGTTTCCCTTTGACCAACCTTCTGCGAGCCAGTGTGTCTCCAGGAATAAGCCTTTGAGAGGTGAATGAATCCTGAGAGCGGGGTCTGTCTCCCTGCTCTCTAACTCCTCCCAGCTCAGTGTCCGTTTCCATGTGGCTAAACTCACTCCGCTCATCATCAGCCTCATCTCCACCACGTACACTAGAAACGGGCTCTGAGCACAAAGTAGATAGGGTGGAATATCCAGAGACAATGGATCGTGCATCAGCAGGGATTCTTTCCTCTACTGGACCCTGCCACCGATTCTCAGCGCTTTTTTCTTCCCCTATAGTCTCAACTTCACTAGGTTGATGAACATTCTGAGCCTTGGTATCTTCTGCCTCTTTCTGTTCCTTTATCACATCAGCCTCTTCATTGACCTGTGTCATCCTGGTTACCTCCTGCTCAGAGTCATCCTCTTCTGTGCTGCTTCCAAAGCGCTTTTCATCTCTCCTTTTTCTACGCTTGCGGTTGACAGCAGAGATGAAGGGTATAGACAGGATATCCCGAGCATACAACTCTTTTCTAGAAGCCTGAAACAAATAATAGGGGGTTAATACCTTCTTAACAATCTATAGGTTGTCACATTTGCATTAAACATACATTTTCTATAAATGCCTGACAAATATAGCACCACACTACAGTGCGTTGTCCTCTGGTAAGAAGTGTTCCTACTTCTGCATTAGTGACCTAAATTTTGCTTATGTGTGGACATAATTCACCGACAGAGGATCAAATTATTATTTTGTTTCCCCCACAGCTTTTTTTTGTGTAATTTGCTTAAGGTCAGTAGCTTAGTGAATTACCCTGTTGGACTTTTACATATGAACCCTCCAAATTGGGGTTGCGATAGGCTGCAAGCACTGGTGCTAGAAACTCTGGTGCTTTGATGGTTCGCACGGATAACGAGTTGCAATGGTTACAGTGCACAAACTTACTTAATACATGTGACCTGAAAACTGAAATTAGGCCCTTTTTACTGGTTGATAAGTTAATCATTTATATAATTACTCCATCACTACAGAGACAATTCCAGACTGACTAGTATTTATTTCATATTTCTGTAATGTATTTCAGTTTCCAATTGATGCAGTACTGTATCTTTCCTATCTATGCAACATTAAAATTTGTTGTAATTTTCTCACAGCAAAAACATTGTTTCCTTATTTTAAAAAAAGGTTAACCATTTAATTAAGTGCCAGTATTTTCTTACAATACTTCATCAGCATACATGTGCTATTCCTCATATCACTTGTTCTACATGCACACAAAAACAAAGTAATATGTCTTCAAGACACAATAACCTTCTTTTAATTTCATAGATATATGAATAGTTTGTCTCCCCCACCCTTCCACTGGTCACTCACTTTTGCTTTGGCAGAATCGCTGTTGGTTGAATCTGAAATAAAACACAGGAGGATATTAAACGGTTTGGTATGATAACACTTGCCCTTTCACAACTGCTTGTGGATCCATGTCTGTGAAACCCACTATTAAATGCCCATAACATAGGTATTCCAATAGTAGTCTTCCCGAAGTTGTTTGTATCCAGCTTTCATCACAAAGAAATGACTGCATGTTGTTTAATGCTGAACTAAGACATTATCACCAAGTTTATACCCATATGCAAGTGCGGATTCATTTGCCCGGCCCCTTGTCACTGTAAAGTACACACCTCTACCTCTCTCAAGAAACATGTTGTTTACATGTAGCAAAGTGTCACAACACACAAGCAGCCAACATTACACAGTATGACAAACAGTATTCACAAGCACAATACAACATATCAGCTGCGGACTGTTCAGAGTTAATATGTTTGCCTTTGTAACGGGTTACATTGTATTCTTGGATTACAGAAAGCTTTTATAAACACCACACAGGTAGACACTGAATTGCTGTTACTGGTAGACACATGGATTATACAAGATGTTGCAGGCTCCACCAGAAGAGACCAGATTTGTTTATAAGGGGTAGGGGGGCCCGAAAACAAAAAAAGTTCGGGAAGAAAGCAGGACGTGGGGCACAGCGGTAGACAAATGAGGTTTGTTTAGGTGAAGGAAAAAATAAAGCAGGAAAATAGTTCAGAATGTGTCTCTACTATTGGGAGCCTACATATACCTCTCAGTATCTGCTCTGTCAGTGTGTGAGAGCAGCAGGTGACACAGGACATCAGCGTGACAACTCTGCACAAGCCATGAGATGTGTTAAAACCTCCGAGCAAGGGATGGAAGGAAGAGAGATGCCTGTAAGAGCAGCTAGTACACTATTTCTGTGAACTTTGATAATTAATCCCCATTATGAGCGCCACTCTGCAACTGTGCACACCGTAAGAAAAAAAAGGGTTTTATGGTCCAGGGTAGAATCCATAATAAATGGTTCATTTACATTAATGAGATTCTCCATGTTCTAGCCAGTGGCACATCAAATCTTATGAAAGCAGCAGATTAGTGCTGCTATTTTCAAGGTGCAACACCTTGAATCAGACTTAACATTCCATATTGGTACAATCACAGGCCAACCTAAAGACCAGCTTTCTACCTTTTTCAATGTAGTATATTGCACAGCTGCCATCTCTCTTACAACCACCCAAGGGATTATAGAAAAAAAAATGGTAGAAACCAAACCATACCCGTATCACAGCTGCAGAAGGTCCGCTGAGAGACGATAGAGGAAGAGGAAGAGCAGATGCCGGGAGAAGGAGGAAAGGAAGAAAGGCTGGGAATTACTTCAGGTCACAACATGCCAGGATGGGTGGAGGTTCTTGTTTCTACATGTGAGGGAATCTCCAAGTGAGATATCCTCAGAAGATGACTGGCTACTGTAGTCCACTGAAATGCAATGTATGTGGCACCCATGGAGCCATGCAATGAAGGTTCCAGAGGATAAATGGCAATGTTCTTGCAGTTGAATTTTTTTGTCAGAAAATTAGCCAAAGTTTGAGCAGCCTGTTACATGATCATATCTTGCTATATATATTTAGAGATGTAATTAGTGTCATGTAATCCTGTTGCTGCCAATGAATTAGGAATACATTAATATAATAATCACTACTGCATAACAAAGATACTAAATACCAGGATATATAACTAATGTTCTACCATGCGCACCAGTGACATGGGACTTACCCGAGGTGTCCCCAGTTCCAGCTGTCCGTCCAATATTCGGTAAAAGATGTTCAATGTTTGGTACAGACTGTGAATCTGATTCATCCACTGGCGTCTAAAACAGGAAACAAGGTTATGAGGAAGGAACATGCAGAGCAAAAGGATGGCCAATGTTCTGTACAAATAGAATCAGTCACAGGTTTGTAACAAATGACTCTCAGTTAAGACATTTCATGATCTTCATAAATCATATTTCTCAATAATTGATCACAAATTTCAGTAACCACTCTTGCTAATGAGAGGTACTCAAGTAAGTGAATTCTTACAAGACGTATGAATAGAAGGTTATCCAGACACTCACCTTCTCGGTCTTCTCCTGCTCTTCACTGAAAAACCAATCAGACTGTAGCAAAGAGAAGGAGAGAGAAATAAAAAAATACAATTTATATGCGAGCTTCCCACCAGCAATATTCAGCATAAAATTGTTACGCCACATGTGCTATAATCGCCAAAAGTATATGGGCATGCCTACTATGGACTATACCACTGATTGGCATGGTACAATTGTATAATTATTTAATGTCCTCATGTGCATCCCATGAGTGGGGGCAGGGGACAGAAAGCCCCTAATTGAATGATTATGTAGAGCCCCCACCAGGCAAAAGTGGATAGGAACACTAGATCCCTCCACTGTTATATTAGAATAGCCCCCACCAACCACCAATGGGTGAGGGCTGGGGGGGAGAGCACTAGGTAGTATGCGTACCCACCCACTGGCCATGGGTTGGAGCATAGGGATATTGGATATTTAAAACCTAATATAGGATATTTTATTTATTTTTAATAAGGTGGCTGGCTAGTAAGCCCTGTCCAGCTGCCTCGTAGTTAATACTTGCAGCACTGAGTGTTATTTAACTATTTGTATGCTGGTTTCTAGTGCTGTGTGTTTAGTGAACAACCCTGTTACTACTGGTTATCGAATTTGGCCTGAAGGTTTCCTGTACATACTTGGAAACATTTCTAACCCACTGCCACTTCGTTATTCTCCCCAATCATACATATGTTGATATACTTACCCATTCAGGGAACATGTTGGTGCAAGTTTATATATCTGAAAGCTTACAAAACACATACATTCCTCACATTTTGCAGCCAGCAGCTTCTACCACTCTGTATTGTATTCTTAAAGAATAAATGTGGGTAGAGTTCAAAGCCATACCTGTGCCTCTATGTATTTAAGGTGTCTTACCAAGTACCCTCACATAACTGCCTTTGGCATGCAAAAACACAACCAACATAGACGTCACATTGGCAGCTAATTAACCCTCAAACATCAGCTCAAAAAAATGTAATTAATACAATTTTTTTTTTTGTAAACTGGCCTATTAACACTGTCCCATGGAGACAAAACTGTACATAAAAAAAACTGAGCCAAACAAGTGACCCAGTTGCTTCAACTATAGGGTGAATTGCTAAAACAATGAATCCAGATTCCAGACCTATTAAACGGACAGGGGATGAATTGTTTCCCTGCACCACTCGCCACAATGTGTGCAGGGAAAGCTTACATACAGGCGTGAAAAAAAATGTCTGTGTCTGGGAGGGTAACTAGCAAATTTATTTCAAAGATTGCTTAGTCCAAGCCAGCTCATATTGGGCATATTATATATATATATACACACACACACACACACACATATATATATATATATATATATATATAATTTAAGATCTCAAAGTTTTGTTTTTTTCTCTTTTGCACGTGGATAAGATCACGTAGCCATTTCAAAAAATATATATATCAATCTATGACATTAATTAGCATTCCAAATGATTCAATACTGTTGGAAGAACGTTCCTAATTGTGGATCTAATAAATTCCTATAGACTTTAATGGTGACTTCTGTAGATCAATCACTTGGAAACTTTTCTAACAAATTTAAATCATTTGGAAAGCTTATTTAATCACGGACATATTAAGTAAAATATTTAACCTGTATTCTTTTGCTTGCGCAATTCATTTCTGGTGGCTGTGAATTTTATTTAGACAATGTGAAGAATAAAAAAAAATAATTGTTTATATGTATATATATATATATATATATTTGTCTATTTGAAAGGCAAACTATCACTTTACTTTGGAGTTTCTCATGAAGGTAAAATGAAAGGAAATCCCAGCATAATCACACACACATATATAAGATAAAATAGGGAGTACTTTATTTTGTGAACAAGATTTTGATAAAAATGTGTCAACAGGTAGGTGCTCTCACTGTCTGCTTGTGACAACACAATCATGTGGAAGATCCTGCAGTTTCGCACTTTGTAAGTGTCTTTGAAGAATGAAAAAAGTGACCATCCCTACTTTTACTGAACCTGCAACAAGCGATGCTAATCAAACAGCTCCCCCCATTAAATAGGAGCTCCCCATCTTATTGCAGCGCTTCAATGTTTTTCTCGTACATTTCTCGTACAATCTATTGATTTCTAGAACAAGTTTTTCGAATTTGTTTTATGTTTTGTTTGTTTTCTTTTCAGTTAACTAGTTTTTCAAAAGAAGCAATAAATGTGCCTGATTTTTTTTTTTCTGTGTTTAAAAAGGTAATTTGCATGAGGCCTTCCTAAGAAAAATGCAGTTTCACTGGATTTTCTTGATCTATTTTACCTTTCTATAACACTTTTTGTGCCAGACTGGTCTCACACTCCCTGTGTGTACATGTTTTAGCAAAGTGCTTTTTGTTGTCAAGTTATGTACTCACATGTTGGATGAGGGTTTCCACAATCTTATATCGGTCTGGCATGTGTGTCACCATATCCGTCATGTTATCCTCAGATGTGCGAACTAAAGTGGGACCAAAAACTAAGGCCAGATTGCGTGGTTCCATCTGAAAGAAGATAGAGATGAACTGTAAAGGGTGCCAGCATTACATAAAAATGTGCAAACAAATTCAAATCAAAAGTGAGAAAAAATGGGATTTGGAGAGAAATGGATTCCTTAAGCACCAAAACAACTTTTGCTTAATGAAGCAGTTTTGGGGTACAGATCATACTCCTGCAATGTCATTGCTAAATTTCCTGCCACTTAGGAGTCAAATATTTTAGCTTATGCAGCTCTTGCCACACATCCCTTGGCTGTGACTCACACAGCCTGCATAAAAATGGTTTAATTTTCACTCAGATCCTACAGCACCTTGTGTTTACCTAAGAAGTAACAGATCTCCGGGCAGGCAGTTTAAATTATCTTGCTTTTCAGTTATACATGTTATTGGCTTTAAGTTCCATGTTTGTTACAGAGTTTAGTTCACAGATATTCTCACCTTGTTCTTTTCTGAGTGATCAGCGATTGTCTTCAGGTGTCGAACTAAAAAGCGAAGGGTCTCAAAATAATATGATGGGAGCTCTCTAATCTAGAGGAAAGAAAGGAATCCTGTTTTGTAAATTATGTTTACACTATTTAAGCATATACAAAATGCAAACAACACATTTTAAGTGCTACAAATGGTCAGCTGGAAAGTGTCAGATGCCGTTTTTATGTCATGAGCCCATCTACACACCTAGTCAACATGCATTTAGTTTTTGGTTTGAAGGAACATGTAAGTATTTAAATCCATAAACTAGCCTTCCATACTCAATCCAGCTATGTTGGAATAATATATTTTCTCCAGTGCATGTGCAGAGTCAGCAGTCAGAAGCAGGCAATACCTGCTGTATTACTTGCATCTCAAGAAATGGAACAGCTTTGGCGGTGGACAGACAGAGCGCACACCTTTCACACAGTGTAGCTATATCAAGGAATACAGAATCATAAATAGTCACCAAACATTCCATACAAAGACCAAGATTTTTTTATGGTTATCATCAGACCTGTTATACGTTATAAATCATCACACCTATACTATACATATGTTTATTTGTCCATCTGCACAAACTATTTTTAACCTGTCTTGGCGACAGTATTTGAAGGCACGAGTGGAGATATAGGAAAGATCAATCTTCCTGGCAGCCTTAAAAGTCACAGCAAAACTTTGATATCCAGCAGCAGCTCAGAGAGGAGGTCAGGGTTACGAAATCAATGAGCAGGGATGGTGTATGATGTTAGAGGAAGTGTTTGTTTCCACTTAATAAATTATTACTGTCAGGTGTCCACATAACATTTACATACGCTCTGTACTGAACATGCAAATATTTCATCCCAATGTTTCATTAAATCTAGTATTTCTTCGCTCTGTCTGCCATATTACCATTTCACTACGTGCAGTAAAACCTGATCTGATCTTTTCCCTGATTTTCTGCCCAAAATAAAAGATCTCAAGTATTTCCTTCATCTCCTCTGCCGAAAGGCTATTCCACAAATCCCTAACTCTTCCTGGAACTAGTGAGACCTTCCTGCCATTTCCTCTGGGACTGATAGCCCTGACCTCTACTTTCAGATCACGTCTCTCTCTCACACTCGAACGCATGCTTTCCAAATCTCTCAAGAAGAATTCCTTAAGGGAAATGTAACATTTAAACAGAAATTACCCTCATTATAGCTTTATCACTGCTGTTTTTAAAGTGATGTGTAATCATTTGCCTGCCATCACTAACACAGTGACAGGAAAGTAGAATGCTATTGTTACATGAAAGAGAAAACAAATCAGAATAAAATCAAATGGATTCCTCTTGGAGCAACCTATAGATGGGTTACAGTCACAGATAGTGTCACTCAAGTGTGACTTGTCTGGAATTTAAAGTATATTTCACATTTTCTGCCAAATCACTTGAACTAAAAAAAAAACATAGATGGACTATGAACATTTTTCCAAATCTGCTATTTTGGTCTAAATTTTGAAATGTATTATGGATTCAAATTTAATTCTCAACAAATCACACGTCAGTGAATAACCCGGAAAGCAAAGCAGATAGACTTCGCTGAAGGTGATAAAATAACATGTGTTTAAATGTAACCAACATGTTATCTTCATGCACAGGGCAATCATTATTAAACCTTTGCTTCTATGAAAAGAGAGCTTTAAAGAAGTGTTTAAAACATGGGTAGGCAACCTTCGACACTACAGATGTGGACTACATCTCTCTCTTACAGTCATAATGCTGGGGAGATGTGCACAACATCTGGGGTGCGGATTTTTTTTTCCAATCACTGTTTAGTAGATATACCCCAAATTGATACATGCATGTGTTCATTGGGGGTATATGTTAAAGGAGCTTGCAAAGGCTGCAGCCTTAGCAAGTCCCCCCTTTTCTTACCAAAATAGACTTTCAGTCTCATTGGGAAATAACCTTTTAGAAGCTTCCCTATTTTTAAAAAGCAGGGTTAAAATAGGATACTTCTTACCCATAATGCACCTCAGCAAGATGTATAAAATGGTCCTTTAAAATACTGGGAGGTTTAAAACAGGGGTGCCCAAAAGGTAGATCCCCAGAGGTTTTTTTAAACTACAGCTTTCATGATGCTTTGTCATTCTAAAGACATGCAGAGCATTATGGGAGTTGTAGTTCTACAACATATTGGGATTTGGGCTACTCAAACCACAATGGCCAATCCAAGATTTAAAGTGGTCATGGTGTCTGCAGTTTGTATGTGCAACATTGGCGCTCCAAAACGCTGCATTTACAGAGTTTAGCTCCACTGCTGCCAGAGATGCAACTCTAGTTTCGGCAGCATCATTAGCCATCCAGCAACTAGAGTTCCAGGCTGGTTAGTGTCAATTCTGTATATATTCCTAAGCACAGAAATGCATTAAGTGGCCGAGACTGATCAGCTGATGCTCTAAACGAGCGAGTGGTTGGTGGGAGTTATTACTGGCACAATAGGACCTACAAGCCCGTGGGAACCAAAGTAAGAGGGTTAACCATTGGCATCATAACTTCTACAGTGGGCTCTAGTGATTATGACGCTTGGAGTAATCCTTTAATCAATTATATTTGTATTTGTTGTATCTCCAACATATAATAGGAAATAAAGTGCAACATGAATACATCACAACAAAGAGCATTTTAAACACATTATGTGGCTGTATCATTTTGTAATAAATATATCTCACTCATGAAGTCAACACCTTTTCCATATGATCTCTGTACATTAAAGGATCACATATGCAGTTCACTGATTTCATGACAAAAGTTAATCTACTCAAAGAAAAGAAAGGGTCCGGGCACTCCCAGGCTCAAATTAATAGGCACATTTTATTAGAACAAGAGTGCACAGAATAAGGTTTCAACCCCAAGGGGTTTTTGTCAAAGACATTGGGGTCAAACGTTGCTCTGCTCACTTTTGCTCTAATAAACTGTGCCTTTTGCTTTGAGCCTTGGAATGCCCAGATTGTTTCTTTTCTTTGATTATCTACACTATAGGGATAGTGCTGACCCCTAATCCCACCCATTCTGTGGTTTTATTGGATGAGTGCAGTTCCATTTGTTTGTTTCTACAAAAGTCAATCTACTGGCAGTTAACAACACACTTGGAATAGGTTGATCAATGCTCTGAAGAGACGTGACTTATTAGAAGCAATGTTTTGCTGATTGTAAGCAATCCTCGAAGACTAAATGGATTTAGCACAGCCATTTGTGAAAGTATAGGGAGGGTAAAAGGAACACTCCAAACACATAGGTCTCTGGTTTTTCAAAGCTGTTTTTTTTTGTTAGTTTTTTTATAAACTGCCAAAGAATACATGCAGAAAATGTTTTAAAAACATTTTCTGTTGGTATATATACTAGTATAACACTAGTATAACAGAGAACAAACTATTTTCAATGAAGTGTTCCTTGAATTAGATCATATACTGATTTTTCCCTCATTATAACACCACGAACTGGTGTAAAGTGAAGATCCCATTGCATGAATGATCAATGAGTTGGAAAGATGGAGTGTGGGCTATAAGAATTTTAACTAGGAGAGAAATGCTGCTCTGCAGAAGGATGGGTAGACATTGTAAAAGTATGGAACATGGTGATAGATGGTTGCAAAACAAATCGCAAAGGATAATTTTTCACAAGTTTCCAGTTTACCAGTTTCCGTAACGTTTTCAACCTCTCTCTGGAGTCATCTATACGGTTTGCCTCAATAAAGTCATTGTACTTATCTGCAAAAAAACAAACACAAACAACACATTTTAAACACATTTCATCTTACGTTATAGGAATCAACTAAGCCTTGAATCAAAACATCAAACTGACAAAACTAACCTCCAATATTGTCATGATTAGATCATTCCTCATTCATACAACACAAACTCATCACTATCTATTTCAAGTCTGCATGACATGTTTATTCATCTACCAAGTCTCCCCATAACCATTATCTGTATTTCTCTTGGTAAGCAGACAGAATTAATATTTTTTTTTTTTTTAAATGAGAACTTGTAAATCTCTCATTCACTTTTTACAATGATCTCATTCTCCTCATATAATAGGAACCCTTGAATCCTGCACAAGAAAGCCACACGTCGTTCACAGTGAAAGGCAACAACATGACGTTTCCTTGCTATTTCCTCCATTGTATATTAAGAGCCAATTTCCTTCTCTGTACAGGCCATCAGTCCAGTCCCTCCCATGTTCATATTCCCAAATCCTGCACCATTTCCCCTTAATTTTAAATAACATCTCTCCTTCGCAAAGTCCACTTAATTCTCACTATAGCTCACAAACACCCCATTCGTTCAAGATGTCCGAATGTCTATCCTTTCTTGCAATCTTTCACAAATCGCAGTAATATATTCACTTCTCTTCAAAATGTACGGATTACAGAATCTCACATACTATGAAAATAAGTCCACCCTCTCCTGCTGACGTACAAGTAACCCAAACCCTCTCCAGTCTAACATTTTTCAAGCCTTCAAAATGCAACACTTATTTATACCACCTTAGACCATGAGTAAACATGACAGAGCTCAATTCCTACTCCACATGTTCTTCACTAACAATTATTTTCAAACATTGACAACAGGACAAAAGTAATGATATAGATACTCACCGTCTGTAAACAGAGGTTCAGGCAGTTTTCGGAAGAAGGATTTGAGCAAACTGCTGACCACATTCAGATCCTGCCACCGCTGAAAAGAAGAAGGAAGGTGTTCTTTACAACGACTAACATTTTTACGAATCTGCCTGCACATGAAATGATGATTCTACCACTAGAATTACTTGGGTTCCCTAAAAACCAGGTTCAGTGCTTCTACAGAGGGGATTAAAACATATAGAGCATCCGAGTAAACTAGCAACAGAAAGGAGAAAGATGAACATTGTAAATACCGGGGATTGTGGTAAGTGACAATCCTGAATCATTAAATGGTCAAAATGAATGCAAGTATGTCCAAAAACCCTTAGCAGGGCTGGGTATTATGCAGGGATGTGGAGGTTCCTATGAAGTGGGGACGCCTGATGTCCTCCACATCCAAGAGAAAACTGTGAAAAACAAACAAACAGAAGGGCCCTGCAAAGTTTTTGTCACTGAAGCAAAAAATACAGCCACGTGCGCTAAAGTATTTGCTCTCGATTGCTCGTGCATTTTGGAATAAATCAACACTGAGTTCTTCATGCAGACTGAATATTAATGGGGGGGGGGGGGGAGGATTGGATTAGCCACTTTAGTCCAGTAGACAAGATGCCAAAATATCAGAGGATTGCAGTATGCAATCATACCTTTTTTATTGGACTAACATAATATTTCAAAGACAAACATTGAATACTTGTCTTTGAAATATTATGTTCGTCCAATAAAAAAAAAAAGATATCATTGCATACTACAATACGCTGGTATTTTGGCATTATATATATATATATATATATATATATATATATATATATATATATACACACACACACATACACACACATATATATACACACACACACACACATATATATATACAGTTGTAATTAAAATTATTCACCTCCCACAAAAAAAAACTAAAAAAAAAAAAAATAAGGTTTATTGTCGGAATTTACCGACTTTCAGGTGTTTGCAAAGAATAAATCAAACAAAAGCAATTGAAATAGCTCAGCACAACGAATGCTTTAAGTGGTTTCCCCAAATTCAACTGAAAATGTAACCTATAATTACTTGTCCAGTCTCTAAATTATTCCACACCTTCATGGCAAGCATCTGTAGTACTTAGTAGAGCACCCTATTGCTGTTATTATGTGCTGCAAACGAGATGCATAGCCAGCCACCAGCTTCTATCGTTCCTGAGGAATCTTAGCCCATTGCTCATGAGAAATGGCCACCAGTTTAGTAATATTCTTGGGTTTGCGTGCATCAAATACTACCAGAGATTTTCTATGGGTTTCAAGTCAGGTGACTGTGATGGCCACTTTAGAATTTTTCAGGACTTCTTCTGCAAACTAAGCATTGGTGGAATTTGAGGTATACTTGGGATCATTGTCTTGTTTTAGGTTCAATGATGTCCAAGCTTCAGTTTACTCACAGACAACATTAAATTTTCTCCTAGAATTTCCTGATACTTTAATTAATCCATCTTGCCTTCCACACACTGCAGGTTTCGAGTTCCACAGGATGAAAGAAGCCCCAGAGCATTACTGGGCCACCACCATGCTTAACTGTAGGCAGAGTGTACTTGTCAGCATAAGATTAATTCTTCTTCCTCCAGACATACCGCTGATCCATTAAGTCGAAAAGTTTCAGTTTAAAACTTCTGTAGCTTATTTGTATGATTGTGAGGGCTCGAGAGCTTTTCACAACCTGCCTTCTCAGAAATCTGGTTGCAGCCATTGACAGCTTCCTTTTTCTGCCCCGTCAAAGTAGTGTTAGCACTGTTACTTCAACTTTGAGCTTGCTAACTATGCTTCCAACGTTGTCACTAGGAACATACAGTGCCTTTGCTATATTTTTGTATCCTGCTCCTTGTTTGTGAAGGGCAATGATCTCTTCTCTTAACTTTGTGGACCATTCTTTTGACTTCATCATATTGCTAACATGCAATGGAACGTGACACTCGTCAGACCCCTTCATTAGTTGCCTTAGGTGTGCTTGAGACAATTGTTTTGCATATTTGTGCTGCTGTGAGGGATTCTATTCAGGGAGTTGAATAATTTTGAGACTGGAGAAGTAAATATAAGTTGCATTTTCCCTTCAATTTGGGGAAACCACTTGAAGTTTGATTTATTTGTTACAAACAGCTGAAAGCCTGTAAGTTTTGACAATAAACCTGATTTTAAATTGGGATTGAATAATTTTGATTACAACTGAATATATACACACACATTTTTTTTTAAATATATATATCGGCAAAATCAGAGCAAGCTTGTCAGGTGAATGTCTCACCTGATCCTGTATGTTGGTTTCACAAAGTCCTTTGTTTAGTTGGTCCTGCAGACTGCACACAACCGCATTGTTTCCAGGAACACGGTATATTCCCATGTATTCAAGCCCTTTCTGTTCCACCAGCGTACAGCACAACTCAACAATGAGAGGAACCCTCTACAAGACAAAATGTATTCAGAGGGAATGAATGATAAGGCACAGAATGTGAACATTTTTAAATAGAACTTTTTCGGAGTCATAATAAAAATCTGTACTAAGTTACATAGCATGACATGGATAAAAATCCAACGCTTACAGGCTTATCTACTAAAGTGAGAATTCAAAGAGAATTTCAAATTTAAGGAAAAACACCTGAACTAAGAAAAAAAATACAATAAAAAAAAAGCTATGCCCCCAGGTTGGTTATTTTAGTACAGAATAACCCCGACAGGCGCAAATACAACATATCCAGAGGCGCCAATGGAATCCCTGCTAAGACCCATCCAACCAGTAAATGTGCTCAAAATATATACAGTGATAATGCTATTAGTCTTATGTACAACATAGTTAGGCAGAACATGGTAAAACTGCACAAACTAGAGGTTTTAAAGACTTGTCCTGGATCCTCTGGATGATACTGGTATAAAAGGAGAGGAGGATTTAATATGGGAAGAAAACAATCAGCATAAATCTTAAATACGGATTACTATCTAAGCTTTAATGAATCTCCTGGCGTTAATGGTTTCAACATGCTTGTCACATGACCCAGAACAAAAATCCTCTCCAGTCCCAGTGGTACATATTAACTCCCTACCGGAATATTGTCAATGGAAGCATATTAAAGCAACAGTCACCTTTTATTTATGCTTTCCCCCATTTCCCAATAATGGATCCCATAGAAGAATAGAAGTATTGGCTGTAGGGTCAGTAAAATTGAAGTCGAATGATCATGTATACTATTCCATATGGGCGGTGGGGGGCATAAAGAGTTGCCCAAGAGTTCCACAATGTCATAAACAAGAATCCAAGTTTTTGGTCCTATTATTGCAACAAAAGCAAAAATAAAGCAATCTCTCACCCGAGCCCAAAAACAAGGAAATACAACTTGGGTAAAATTAAAAGGAAACTATAGTCACCAAAACAACTTTAGCTTAATGAAGCAGTTTTAGTGTATAGATCATGCCCCTGAAGTTTAACTGCTCAATTCACTGCCATTTAGCAGTTAACTCACTTTTGTTTCTGTTTATGCAGTCCTAGCCACACCTCCCCTGGCTGTGACTCACACAGCCTGCATGAAAACAAAATGGTTTCATTTTCAATCCGTTGTTAATTTACTTTAAAAGTTTTTATCTGCTGCTGTGTAGATCTAACTTTAATTATATACAGGAGACTCTTGCAGGGTCTAGCAAGCTAGTAACAGAGCAGGAGATAAGAAATTCTAAAAAACAAACAACAACAAAAAACCAGCAGAATTGCAATAAAGGAAATGTAAACATTACATGAGTCTTTACAGGAAGTGTTTAGGAAGGCTACATAGGTTACATGCAGGGAGTTGTGCCTAGGGATGCATAAACAAAGTAATTGAACTCCTAAATGGCAAAAAATTGAGCAGTGAGACTGCC
The DNA here is from genome assembly GCF_036172605.1 of Pelobates fuscus. Taxonomy (NCBI): domain Eukaryota; kingdom Metazoa; phylum Chordata; class Amphibia; order Anura; family Pelobatidae; genus Pelobates; species Pelobates fuscus. The sequence goes on from NC_086322.1 coordinate 231,591,281, forward strand.
TGGGCATAATCTAAAGACCGAAACTGCTTCATTACGTTACAGATGTTTTGATGGCTATAGTGTCCCTTTAAATACAATTCAGCAGCGATATTCACATAGTCTTATGCTTGCCTTAATGTTAGGCATTTATGATCCAGTTAACTTCCTGGGAGAGGTTGACAATAATGTAATGGTGTCCAAGTTGAACTAATAATAGAACCTTTTCTCTGATAGGTTTTTAAATGGGGCAATGATGTGACCATTAGCTAAGTGTGTTCCAGATTCCAAGTCCAATAGATTTGCAGATCCTTCTGATTTAGCCTAGAAATAATTAGGCCACCAGTTTTCTATTTCTTATAGCATTAGAAGGTATGCATGGACTACTACATTCCAAGTGAAGATTAAGTGTTTGCTAATAAATACCACACCAGCTTCATCAATTTCACCCTACTCATGAATGGCAAGACAAAGCTTTAGTTGTCTTAGATTAAGTGGTCCAATCATGTGGGAACTTTCCACGTGACCTCCTAAATGTAGCATAAAAGTTGAAAATCTGCACGCCAAATTAAAAAAGAGAATTGAACGAGAATTGTTCTAGAATCTAGTTTCTAGAACAAATTGCATGAAAGGTTTCCTTAATCATAACCTGGTTCAATATGCCCCTCAACCCTTTGAAGATAAAAGTGTCAGTTTTCAGAAACGGGTAAACAATTGTCTTTCACTAGAACCCACTACCAAGTCTTACCATATTCTCTAATGCCGGTTGACAATCCTCTAGTCTCACACCAAATGCTCTCGGAGGGCACTTTTTGTTCTTCTTCATCAGGTTTATTCCCCAAGCAACTTTGGAAGCTGGTCCCTCATCTACAAGGACATGGTGTAGTGAGAAGCCAAGTACTATGCCATCAAACAAATTATAGAACACCCAAAACAAGGCTGTTGCAGGATTGTTTATATAAACATAAGAAAAGGCTGTCTTCTTGTGTACCAAAAAAAATTAAATAAATTAAAACAAAAATGTTATGGCCAAGAATTTGGTTAAATCTGAGTACAGGTCCTACCTTTACTGGCACTGTCTTGCTTTGGAGATCGTGGAGCACCAATTCCTGAAGTCCACAGCAGATCTGGTCGGATCCCTAAACTCCGTGTCCCTTTAGGAGAAGTCTCAGGCTTGGCCCCAGAAATACTGTGACAATATAAAATAATAAAAGATTTTTTTTTTTTTTTTTTTTTTTATTGATGTATGCCATCGAAGAACAGTGGTTTGGAAAACTTTGCAGCTATCTTACCTTAGTTTGCGATAATCATTAAGTTTCTTATTAATTAAAGCTTGGCTGGCAAAGCCGGGGTCCTGTAAGTAAAAAACAGTTTGAAAATTAAATAGGCAGTTAATATTTTAAACATATATGCCCAACATTTTTCGAAGCCTCACATTTTCTCAGTTACATTCCATTTATTTGTTTTATGAAAAGATTTCTGTCAAAGGTTTGAAGCAGTGAATACATTTAAAACGGCAGGCATGATTGAGTTTAAACAAATGTGTATATTGGTGTATTTTGAGCTGCTCATTACCTCCCCCTCAATTCGGCTATTCTCTCTGATAGCTTTAACCCAGCCCAACATATCATCCCGATCTTCGGCCTGAAAGAGATATTCACAGAAGTCAGGTGTAGTTAGCCGGAACACATGCTTCTTCTTGGTCTCGCTGTAAGAGATGTCCACCAGGCTTCCGAGGATGCTGATTGGCAGCTCCTCCTCACCTGGCCCTAGACCTCGTGACTCAGGACGTTCCTTGTGCAGGATGAGCAGGTGAGGGCGGAGGATGGAGAACACTCGTTTCCACTGCCGCAGGCCACCACCAACCTTCTGAGGGACCAAAGAGAAAAGAGAGATGGTATCCTTACTGACCCACATTATATATCCACAGCAGTGATGTGATATATATTATCATTTTGACACAGATAAAAAGTCCTAAATGAGACGACCAGATTTCACATTTTGTTGGAATCTCATACAGACATTCCTGTCCTGTAGGATGCATCAATTATACATTCCCAATCTAAAAATTAGTGGTTGGTCTCTCTAAGGGTAGACACCTGTTGTCTTCTAGAAGATTTACAAGTCTCATTATTGTTTTCTAGTTCAAGGTCTATAGGTTGGCAATGCATGATGGGAACCGTAGCATTACAATACCTCAAAGTTTTGCATGTTGGCTACTCAAGCTTTCACCATAATGAACTGAGAGCAATTTAATGCGGTTTACAAGACTGTTTGGTCACATGCTCACATTCAACCACCCATTCCAGAATGAAAACGTGTTTGTACAAGCCAATCATACCTTTCCCTTGTTGGTAAGGATCTGTTTGTAGAGCAGCCAGCCCTCCCTGCGTACATCACTGTATTCGGTGTCTGACAGCTCAGATGCAGAGTGACGTTTTGACCGGCCATCCTCTGAGGCTACCAAGCTATCCAAGGACTGAAAAGAGTATATTACAAAATATCAGCATTTATATAATCGTATTGGGAACCAATAAGATTGAGTCACATGGCAGCAAATAGATACGCTACATAATAATATGTCACACAGTAATTACACAGGCACCTACATAAGACATCATATGACAACGTCCAGTTTTACCCAAGATAACAAGGCCAGGGGATGCTCAGTCCACTCTTCCTAAACGCTTATCACCCCACCCGTACACCCACGTGGCTGGGACCTCGAGCCTAAAACAACCCCCCCAGTATTAAAAAATATACTACGTAATCAATTTTTGACTCTTATAAGGGAAGGGGTAGACATAAAAGTGATTAGAGGGTAAAAATAATGTATTTCATATTCTTCAGTTACTACAGCCAGAAGTGAATATAAACCCTGTAATGTAATTCTGACTGTTAAAATATAAAATAATAAGTATGCTGCAGAAGGAAATGCAATCGTGCCTGGATGGCTAAAGGTAAAATCTTCCCATGCATTAATATGAAAATGATATACTTTAATTAAATTAACTAAAAATATTAAAAATGTCTATCACATGCTACTAACTTATAGTATTCAACAAATACTGCAGTGAATAGGGCAAGATAACTTGGGCAGTAGGTGGGAAAGAGTCAGGAGGTCTGGGAACACCTGGCCCCAGCACAATCAGTGCAGGTTCAGCACATCAGACCTGGAGAAGGGGAACTGCTCATCTCTTTATTGTGTAGGACAAGAAGCGTGTATTAGAATAATACACACTCTCTCTCCCCTAAATGAAGCTAAGCTCTCTTTTTTGTTATGCTCATCACTTCTAAGATTTGTTAGATGTTTTGGGGTGTTTTTTTGGGGGGGAGGGGGGACTCTGTTTATCAGTTGGTGGCTTAAGAAGAAAAAAGGATAGTGTAAAAAGGTGCAATACACAATATTACTCACAGAACAGTGCATCCATGAGACACAGTTATCGCACGCGTAATAAGGGAGACTATTTGCGTAAAAAAGATTATTCTTGTCTATTTAATGGATTTGGTCCAAGCTAAACAACTTTAGAGAAAATGTGGATAATTGGCATTCCAGCACCATTCAGAGAGAGAGAAGTGTCCTTCTACATTAAAACGATCAGATAAATATGCTAAAATAATGTTATATTATGGATAATTATACACATACTGCAAGTAATCCACACCCATAGTCATTCAGACCACTGCCCCTGCTGTATTTAGTACAGTCTTGGACACTGTGGGGGTGTTTGACGTCTGGAGGCTGAAGAATCCCAACAGTCATTCCACTTATTCGACTACAATAGATTTTTTTCTCATGATATGTTAAACATGGCTCTGGGTCTGTTTCCTAACACAGAATGTGTTCAAAACATCAGCCGATCCCTTGGTGTCTGTGTAACATGCTTAGGGCGATGCTTCTGACACTAAGATAAAGACAGTTAATCTGTTTATGTTAGAAATTAAATCAATCTTATTTGATCAAGGGAAAGCCCTCATTTGATCAAGCACTGCTATAGAATAATAGAGCTAAAAAGCATTTTTCAGATAGTAAGGTTACAGCGCGATTCTAACTCTAACTCCATAAGGAACAGTATAACTAGATTATGCCACTACAACCATTACATTCTCAACAACACATTACTTGGCTCGTAATGAGGAAGTGATTTAAAAATTCTGAAAACACATACTCCTTTAATTCCCAACTTAATCCTAAATCTTAAACTGCCCAATCTAACCCTAAACCCTATTTTTTATATATTACACAGTATAGTATATTTATGATATATTATTACACAGTATAGTATATTATATATTACACAGTATAGTACAATTATTATATAATATATAGTAATAAATATACTATACTGTGTAATATATAATATACTATACTGTGTAATGTATTATATCTAATATATAGTAATAAGTATAATATATTATTACTATGTATTATATATCACACAGTATATTATATCTATTATTACTATATATTACATAGTATATTATATATTAGATATTATATATCACACAGTATATTATATTTATTATTACTACCGTATATACTCGAGTATAAGCCGACCCGAATATAAGCCGAGGCCCCTAATTTTATCCCCAAAAACTGGGAAAACGTATTGACTCGAGTATAAGACTAGGGTGGGAAATGCAGCAGCTACTGGTAAATTTCTAAATAAAATTAGATCCTAAAAAAAATATATTAATTGAATATTTATTTACAGTGTGTGTATAATGAATGCAGTGTGTGCGTATGTGTGTGTGTATGAGTGCAGCGTGTGTGTATGAGTGCAGCGTGTGTGTATGAGTGCAGTGTGTGTGTGCATGAATGCAGTGTGTGTGTGTATGAATGCAGTGTGTGAATGCAGTGTGTGCAGCGCCGGTGCAAGGATATTTGCCGCCGTAGGCAAAAAATTTTTTGCCGCCCCCTCCCCCCCCATATGTCCTGACTTCCCCTCCTCCTCCCTCAGTGGTCCTTACCTCCCCACCCCCGTGTTCCTTCACCCCCCCCCCCCCCCAGTGGTCCTGACTCACCCCTCCCCTAGTGGTCCTTACCCTCCCCTCCCCTAGTGGTCCTTACTTCCCCCTCCCCTCCCATAGTGGTCCTTATCCCACCCCCTCCCTCTCATAGTGGTCCTTATCCCCCTTCTCCCTCCCATAGTGTTCCTTATCCCCCCCCATCCCTCCCATAGTGGTCCATATACCCCCCCCTCCCTCCCATAGTGGTCCTTATACCCCCCCTCCCTCCCATAGTGGTCCTTATCCCACCCCCTCCCTCCCATAGTGGTCCTTATACCCCCCCTCCCTCCCATAGTGGTCCTTATCCCACCCCCTCCCTACCACAGCGGTCTTTATACCCCCCCTCCCTCCCATTATGGTCCTTATACCCCCCTCCCTCCCATAGTGGTCCTTATACCCCCCCTCCCTCCCATAGTGGTCCTTATACCCCCCTCCCTCCCATAGTGGTCCTTATCCCACCCCCTCCCTCCCATAGTGGTCCTTATACCCCCCTCCATCCCATAGTGGTCCTTATCCCCCCCCCTCCCTCCCATAGTGGTCCTTATCCCCCCCTCCCTCCCATAGTGGTCCTTATACCCCCCCTCCCTCCCTCCCATAGTGGCCCTTATACCCCCCCTCCCTCCCTCCCATAGTGGTCCTTATCCCCCCCTCCCTCCCATAGTGGTCCTTATCCCCCCCCTCCCTCCCATAGTGGTCCTTATCCCCCCCCTCCCTCCCATAGTGGTCCTTATCCCCCCCCCCTCCCTCCCATAGTGGTCCTTATACCCCTTTTTTTTATTATTAATTTTTTTTTTTATTCTTATTATTTTTTTATTCTTATTTCTTATTTTATTTATATTTTTTTTTTTCGTCCCCCCTCCCTGCTTGATATATGGCAGGGAGGGGGGCTCTCCTTCCCTGGTGGTCCAGTGGCAGTTCAGTGGGGGAGAGGGGTGCTGGCAGAGCTGTAACTTACCTTTCCTGCAGCTCCTGTCAGCTCTCTCCTCCTCCGCGCGGTCTGTGCAGCTCCCTCTGTCAGCTCACAGTGTAAATCTCGCGAGAGCCGCGGCTCTCGCGAGATTTACACTGGGAGCTGACCGAGGTGCTGAACGGACGGCGCAGAGGAGGAGAGAGCTGACAGGAGCTGCAGGAAAGGTAAGTTACAGCTCTGCCAGCACCCCTCTCCCCCGGTCTGTATTATGGCAATGCAAATTGCCATAATACAGACCTTGACTCGAGTATAAGCCGAGTTGGGGTTTTTCAGCCCAAAAAATGGGCTGAAAAACTCGGCTTATACTCGAGTATATACGGTATATTATATATCACACAGTAAATATAATATACTGTGTGATATACAATATATAGTGTCTGTGTGTGTGTGGGGATAAACAATATAACACTACATGGCATCATACACTGTGTAAAATATAGTAAAAAAAAAAAAAAAAATTTAAAGTCATTTTCGGTTTCGCTTTCAGCCAAGGGCATCCTGAATTTTCGGTTCGCCCTAAAATTTTCATTTCAGTGCATCTCTAAAACAAATGTCTGTATTGTTTCATCTTTTGCTCTTTTGTTCATAAAATACACAAAACTCCTCTTCTCTCATAGATATCAAACAATTGCAAAACACAATACTGGTTTATCCAAAAATAAGAGTCTTTGTAAAGTATGTGTGGCACAATTATTGACACCCCTATGAATATGAGACAAATATATTCAAAGTTTTTTTTTTATTGATCTTTTACATTTTTTAGTACACCTGGGTGACTAGAAACAGGAAATTGCTCAGACATGACTTCCTGTTTTACAGGGGTATAAATATGAGATAACACATAGACCAAATTTCCTTAGTCATTCATCACAATGGGTAACACCAAGGAATATAGCTGTGATGTGCAGCATGTTGAGAAAATAGGAAAAGCACTGAAAATGTACTAGTCAACTGGAAATGTTATGAATCAATCTGGAAGAGGACGTGTGTCTCAAGGCACTGTAAAGAGGATAGTTCAAGTGGCCAAAAAATCTTCAAGGATCACAGATGGAATTGCAGAACTGGATTAGGTCTTGCGGTCAAAAAGCCTCCAAAACACCTACATAACCACAAGGTGTTTAGAATCATTCAAAAACAAGCTCAAAATTCTTCAGTTTGCCAGACACTACTGGTACTTAAAATAGTATCGGGTTCAATGGTCAGATGAAACCAAAATAGAGCTTTTTGGCAATAAACACCAGAGAAGGGTTTGGTGCACACTTAGAGCTAGCCATATGAAAAAGTACCTCCTACCAATGGTTAAATATGGTGGTGGCTCTTTAATGTTTTGGGGCTGTTTTTCTGCCAGAGTACTTGGACATTTTGTTAGGATAAATGGCATCATGGACTTTATCAAATATCAAGAGATATTTAACGAATACCTGACTGTCTCTGCCAGAAATCTTAAACTGGGCTTTGGTTGGATCTTCCAGTAGGACAATGATCCAAAACATACAACAAAATCAAAGTCATGCCGTGGCCATCTCAGTCCCCTAAATTGAATCCCACAAAAAAAAAAAAAAAAAACCTGTTGGGTTAACTGAAGAGGAGAATTCACCAGTGTCAGCCTTGGAATATGAAGAATCTGGAGGAATGGGCTCAGATCCCTTAATATGTATTCTCCAACCTCATCAGATGCTATAGGAGAGCTGTTATCTTGGCAAAGGGAGGTAGCAAAGTATTGACTAAAAGGTGCCACACATATATTTAACAATGATTTTATTTGCAATTGATTGATATCCATTAGAGGAAATCATTTTTGAACAGAAGATCAAAAGGTTAGACAATATAGACAATTTTTCACAGCCTTCTTTGTTCATATTTATATTAATTGAAGGCACTGTACATGAGGAGGTTTATACCCAAACTTAAATCCCAAATCCTACCCTTATGTCCAAAATATTATTATTATTTTTAGCCAGTCATTCTTATATGCAGACATCTATTACACACAAACAATTCTCACCCCATCCGTGAAGAAGCTACGCAACATCCTCAGGCTTGGAACTCTGCTTACGGGTCTTCTGTTGAAAAAAACAAAAATCTGAATAATTTGCAGGCTAAAATGTCTATTAGTTCCTTATATTATGATTTAGAGAGGACCATTAATCACAATACAGATGGCCTTTGATACTAATCCTTTATACATTTAGCCAAGAACACGCACCTTGGAATTCTTCCCTCATCACGGAAGGTGTTGAGTCCATCATCACAAGACTTGGAACGCTCGGTGGTTATAGCGAGGAGATATGAGGATCGTCGACTGGACTTAATACTGCCTAAGTAAGAGAGAGAGGCATGAGAGAAAGGGAAATAGAAAGTAGAGATACAAGGTACAGAGAAGTGTGCTCATTAAAGTGAATTGAGACTGAGGATGGAAAAGAGAGGTGATAGAAAGCCACGATAGAGATGGGTTAACAGTAAATAAAATGTGATTAAAGGAACACTATAAAGTTAGGAACACATATCCCTGACCCTATAGTGTTAAAAACATTTAGGTGGCTTACCCCACTTCTATCCCTCTTAAAAGGTAATAAAAAAAAAAAACTTGCATGTCTGCTGGCACTGGTCCCGCCTCCTTTCCAGCCAATTTATGATTTAAGCAAATTCAATGTTATCCCTTTCTATTCTGGTGTCCCCCCCCCTACTGTGCAAGGGTTTGAAAGGTCAGATTTATATATCTTCAAGCCCTCTCAGTGACAATCTCTATCCTGCCACGTCACCTCTTTGGCTGACATCATTAGTGTAGAAGATCTCAGCTAATCATATGGGAGGCTAGTCTGCATTCAATCCAAAACCGTGGACAGCGTGTGGTATAACGCTAGTACACCACTTATACCAAGGTGCAGAACTACAGTCCCTCCAGAGTTTACAGTAGCAATACAATCTCTCATCTAACATGCTATTCGCATACTGACCCATTCAAACACGCTTGGGACAAGGACTGGGCTATAAAGTCCTAAAACAGAATTGGACTAGAACTTTCTCCATACATAAAGACCTCCGCTCCTGCGCACAACACTTAGAGCGACAAAGAAAAATCCTCTATCATTGGTACCTAGCACCCAAAAAATTACAGAAAATCTAACATATGCTAAAGATGTAAACACAGCATGGGTACCATTCTCCAATAATGGTGGGGGCGTGAATTATTTGTCCTTTCTGGAATCAGGTGGCGAAACTTATGTCAGATCTTCTGCAAATTACGTTTGCTACACCAGAGTTCTGCCTCCTGTTTATGCTACTGGTGAAGCTATCCAAAGAGCAGCATGCGCTAATATGTCAGATTCTAATCTCGGCTAACCTCCTAACAGCAAGGAAATGAAAGACGGATTCGTCACCGGATCTCGGACACTTACTAAACCAAGTGGATATAAACTGGACGTATGACTTAATTTTTATGCACCAGTTTGGAGGGAAAAACACTAGAGCTAGAACCAGATGGGAGGAATTCCTAAAACAAAAGGACCATCACCTATAAACATTGCATGTCCGTACCAAGCATTTGTCTATACATGGCTGTGACAAACTAATAAAAACTGTCAAATTTAAAAACAAAAAACAAAATTTAAAATGAAAATGGAAATAAAAAGTGATGAAGGCACGGAGGAGACTTTATCGATGGGTTAAAAAAAATAAATGAAAATTGTTGGTGGTAGAGAAACTTACTACAATCCTGAGAGTAATGGCGGCTCATGGAAAAGCTGAATGTTGGGGAAGAAGGACTAGCAGAAATAGCAGGTGCAGAGTTTATGGCGCTGGACACAACACAGGAAGCAGGGACATGTTTGGCTCGTAAGTCAATACTTGGACTTGTTGGCTCATCTGAAGATAGAGAGATAACAAAAGGAAAACCCAGTCATATGTGTAATGGAGGAGTCTGGTACTGCAGGCAGCGGTACAGTTTCACATATGAAGACGTGCATACTTGAGGCAAGCAGTGCAGTTTCATAAATTTCATTACTTGCTGACATGAGGAGGCTGACAACAGATTCAAACATAAAGTTATGTAAGTATGTAAACACATGGTGCAGTTACATATAATCAGACTGGTACATTTATATGAAGAGGAGACTGGCACGTCCAGTCTGCTACAAAAAGATAAGGTGAGCAATATGAATAAAGACAACCAGCAATCTGTGCAGGTGCAGTAGATAAAAGCCTGTGTTAGCACTGGGGAAGCAACTCTAACATATGTGTGGAAGTCAGCTGTGAATTAAGGGCTTGACAAGCAAGATAGGGGATGAACTATGATTTAACTTGTATAGTTTTGCCTGGCACAGTTGCTGTGCTAAAATGGCTCAAAACATTAAAGTAGGGTTTCTCGAAACATGCCTCAAAATCCACCTAATGGTCCCAGTTAAGGGACCAATATTAACAGTTGAACATATCAATAATGCTGAAATCCTGGACCATTTTGTTTCTTTGAAGGCTTGTCTGAGAACCACAGAATTAAATGCCTGGTCATGATATCAGAATGTAACAAGCACCACTGTCTTACCTATAAAAGGAATAGACGCTAAGGGCTCCTCAGAACATGGAAGAGGAGGTACTCTTTGCAGTGGTTTTTCTTTAGAGGTTTCATCACTGCAAGTAGAAGTAGGATATTTAAGGTCTTTTCCATCCTCTGGAAAAATTAAGTTCACTTGGCGTGTTACAGGAGGAGCCTTGCGACCTGTTGGGGGCTTCTGTCTCAGCACAACCTCCTCTCGTCTCTCTCCAATGATGCAGCTCTCATCTGTGGAGCTAACACTAACTGACTGCTCCCTCTTTACTGGAGGAGAAGGGGGAGAAACAGGGTATTGTGCTGTCCTAAAAGTTGGGAGACCACTAAAAGCAGTCTCCCGAAAAGAGAAGGCATTGAGATGTTCAGTCCGACGTTGAAAAGATGGACTGTAACTCCGGTATCCAATGTATCCAGAGTCTCCAGAGCTGGGGTGTTGAGTCTGGGGTTTTACAGGTTCCCGTGGGCCGGGTGCTACAGTCTGGCTTTGAGGAATGCGAGAAAGTGGAGGAGCTGTCCGTGGGGGGTGATCTGAAGACCACATAGGGCGCTCATAGGGTGGGGAAATCAGACCAGATAAGTCTAATTTCTCTACTGATCGTCCATAATGAGCCAGGAAGTTGTCAGACTGTGCTCGGTGACCCCAAGAATGATTAATGGGAGGTTGATGAAGAGTGTCCTGTGACACACTTTGAGGCCAGTTTCTCTGGGTAGTAACCTCCCCAAGCCGATCTTGAGAGGCACTCCGTCTTCGGGGAGGGAGGGCAGCAGTCCCCCTGCGAGGAGTCTGATGGGACATCCAGTTGCACAAGGCCTGATGCCGCTCCCACTGACTCACCCAACGGGGATTGGTCAACTGTTCCCAAGAATCAGGAGATGCTTTGCTTGGTGGCTCTGCAATATGGCGGGATGTCCACCCTTGACTAGACATGCCTGGTGGTCCAGGCCCTCTGAATCTGTCTGATGAGGCTGGTGACCCTAAGTAGGGCCTTGGTGGAGGAAGTATGGTAGGAGCAGGCTGGGAGTAGTCACGATGGCTTGGACTGGACCTTGGAAACTCGCTATAAAGAGGTGATGAGACATCATCAAAGCTAGGATGATGGAATCTGGAGCTTGCTGGATACCCAGGAATATGTTCTGGTGTCTGACCACGCAATGGGTAGAAGAGAGGAGGGGGCTCAGGAATGCTGTGTGCACCTCCGCGATAGGGATCATTCCCCTTCAGATATGCATCTTGGGAGTAGGCCTGGAAATTTGAGATAGAGATTATAAACATGACTATGCATCCAAAGAAACAGAATAACAAGAAAAAAAAACATGACATACTAGTATAACGTTATGAAGATATCCTATTCCTGCACAATACCCATGATTACCTTCTCCAACAATTAATTGCCTATAGTTTATACACAACACAACTCCAAGAGTTCGTAACAAGAATCTTGACAGTATTGATGACTGTTGCTCACCAGTTGTAATATATCTTCATCCCTGGGCATAATGGAGAGTTCCAAAGCATCTTCACTGCAGGAAAAAAACAAATAAATACGTAGTTAGGATATTAAGAATCTAGAATTATGGAACTTATGGATTCCAAATCTGTCCATACACTACTGTCTATAATCCAGCATGATCGCACGCACACACATTCTTTCCTTGTCTCATCTTCCCCAGGCCCCACATCACACCTGTTTTGTATGAGAGCGATAACCTGGGAGTATGTCTTCCCAATGATGCTTTCTCCATTAACTTTCACCAATCGATCGCCTTAAAAAAATAAAAACAAGCAAACATGAAAGAGAAATACAAATGAAAGTAAAGGAAATCTAAAAGATATTCTTAAATATAAAAAGGAACATTCCACTATTTAAAAAAAAAAAAAGGCAGATTTCAGAAAACAGAGAAATTTTTTGTGGGGCTAAAACAGATGCAACTGCAGACATTGACAGAAATATAGGAAACAGACAGACTCTACTAGTAAACATACTCTCGGCAGGCTAACAAAGAATTTCTGCCAAGTGTTCTCAGCCTAATTTCTTTTGCTACTCTGACTTTTTGATAATATTAACAGGGCATGTCTTAGGCAAACATTATGATAGATGTACTGAGAACTAGTCAGTTTCAGTCAAAATCCCTCTCATTTTAGAGAGAACGATAGCCCTCCTTTTCCAAGAAGGAAAAAACCTACATGATCACACATGTGAGAACATTTATCCTTGCGCATTAACGTTTACTGGTCAATATTTAATATTTCAAGAAACAAAAGCTACATTCTCCAGCTGTGGGAGATGGACATCGTTATGTATTTATTTTTTTAATTTTGTGTTAATTACGTTCTAAATATTTAATTAGATTTATTATGGTCTTCTTGCTCATTATATCTTTTGTTAATAGTATACTGTTACTGTTCCAAAATGGAATGACAAAGTCAATTAAAGATTACAGAGTTATAGCCATAGCTCAATCAGCAGATCGAACCATTTTGGCATAACATCTTTAAAGACCAGATTTTGAGGTTGCATAACATAACCTCAAATCATTTGGTGCTAAGATGTGCCCTTTTGATCAAGAGCTAATGATTGACACAAATGTGTTTAAACCAGGCATGTTTTTAAACAGTGATTTGCTTGCCTGCCCCCTCATTATACTAAAACATCACCTGTGCATAACCCCGCCAACTGCGCTGGTCCACCTTCCTTCACATGTTTAACGAAGATGGTGTCCATTGGCTCCAGGCGACTGGCCGCAGAGGAAAATTCTGCAATAGTTAAATGTAGTGGGTTTGATGAATGATTAGGGAGAAAAATAGACTAGAAAATTAAAGAAGTACAGAATTACATATACACAGAAAAATAAAATGAAATTTTAATAGAGATTTCGCAATATTTTGTTAAAGGGAGCAGCAAAGCTAGCATGAAAAAGAGTTGTGCAACCTCAAAAATATGGCAAGCTCCTAGGGCAGACTTAACATTAATAGTTCTTGCAATCTGGTGGAGAATTACATTTTTTAGTCACTTATACAAGAAGGATCTCCAGCCAACGCTAGCCAAAGTTCCTATTGCAATAATTTTATACAGGGAGAGTGTGAGACAAGAGAGATGAAGAATTTACTGCCTCTAGAAAGAGACAGCTTGTAACAATGTGTTGTGTGCCACATACCTGGGCTGCCATTTTCCTCCTGCAGAAAAAGAAAGACCAGAGTTACTGCCGTATAACCCACGTTTTTAGGGAGTCGTGCAAAGTGGAAGAAAATAATCGCCTTCATAAACATGATAGATATATGTAACATAAAACATAGTTTTAACTCTAAACCTTTTAAGGTTAACTCTATTTCGGGGTGGGGGTTGGTTGGCTTCACGAGGGCACAGAGGCCTGTGTCAACATACACTGTCACTTTTTTTTTTTTTTTAACAGAAAAGTATGGGGTACAGAATGAAGAGGTGTTGTAGGGTGATAATCATATCAGATGCATTGATGTTCCATAACATGAGGTACAATGCCAATGTGGTTCACAGCGAGGTAATATTTGTAAGTACTTTGGTATGAGTGGTCTGATTTTCTGTTAGTTTATACACTGTCACTTTTATCAATGACTGTTTTCAAATATTTTAGGCTTCGTATAAATTATGGCAACATCAAACCCTAAAATATGCATGTCCCCTTTTCAGCACAAATAGGGCATTTTTGACTCTACACAAATACTCTCTACTCACTGCATGATAACGTTTATGTTAAAGGAAACTCCAGACCCATAAACACTTCAATTATCAGGCAATTAAAGCGTCACAGCTCTGAAGCTGGGAGGAAAGAAAGACTTATTTCCTTCTTTATGTCTTACTTTTCTGACGTGAACTGATGCTGAACTTAGATAAAAGGTAACAAATGGCTGGACACTTCTTTTCAGATAAAGTCAATACATGCTGTGTGACTGACAGCCAAGGGAGGTGTGGCTAGGGCTGCAACGTAATTTAAATCCTAAAGGCAGAAAAATGAGAGAGGAGCTATGCACCAAAACTTCTTATTACGGTGAAGTGGTTTGGGTGCTTAGACTGACACATTAATGGAGATTTGGCCATCTGTTACTAAAGATTGAGTGTGAAACTAACAGTGCCTTAGAAACAATGCATTTGCAATGTAGTAAATAATGCAATCCATGCAATTAAACCACTATGGCACATTATCCCCCTCTCATAATATTGTAAAGCGCTACGGAATCTGTTGGCGCTATATAAATGGCAATAATAAATAAATAAAAAAATTATAACCTACACTGAGCATACAATCTTTTTCCCTCACTGCACTGGAACTTGTATGTCCTGGCCTGACCAAGTTTGGTGAGTTTTACACTCCCATTAATTAGCTATTATTTCCAGATGCACCATTTATTCAGCCCCTCTCCTATTAGGATTATGCCAGCATTGAAACTATGGAGAGAATCCCACCGTCTGTACCTCTAACCCCTCTATTATCAGCTCAGTAATAAGAGGAGGACAGCAATAAGGAAGTAACAGCTGCTACCCAGAAATGTAACTCCCACCAATCTCAGGCAGTTCGGGCATGTATGATCTGGTGCTGCTCTAAGATTAAAGGGATTACATGGTTCTCCAAGCACCACAACCACTTCACTGATTTAAAGTGGCCAGGGTGCCTGGAGTCTGATAATGCATAATTTCTCTATTAAAGGCTGCACATACTGGGATTAACCCCTCTGTTGCCGGAGGAATAACGTCACCTCCAGCAGCATCATTGGAGTGTCATCAGCCAGCCCAGTACGAGGGTTCCGGGTTGGCTAATGTTAATTCTGTGCAACTTTCATTGAATGGTGGTGGTTTCTGGGCACTGCAGCTTTGATGGTCACTGGCAATGACAGAATGCCCCCCTCTCCCCTCCCTAATCCAGCCATTCCCTTCCCTTAGCCCGGCTTTCCTGGGAGTGACGTCAGCTGTGGAAGATCAGGTAGCTGCGTCAGCGCTGGATTGAGGAGAATTTTAGCTTTATTTTTTTATGGTTGGAGGTGGGACCAGCATGGCAAGGGTTATGCCAACGAAAACCAGTGTTTTATGTAATAACCCTTTAAGAGAAATTTACTGCATTTTTCCTGAGGATAATCTGTACAATTCTGGCTATCACAAACTTCAAAAAAACATGTTTACGCAGTAATCAGTTTTGTGCTTTGCATAATGTCCCTTTACGGACAGAGCTACTTGCTATATGTTCTCTATTTTTCATCTTCATATTCTCTGTAATTTCTCACTTGCCTACTATGCTAATCACTAGCCTACATGTATCTCCCTTTCCTACCAGACCCCCACTGACCTCTTAGTAGTGACCTAATCACCCCCTCATCATTCATTCACTCCACTATTCCCAACTGCCCTCCTCAGACTGGATTTTCTACTGACTTCATGCACAAGCATAATGCTGCCCTCCCCATTTCCATTGTAACAAGGATGACATCATTAATAACATGGTCAGTGCTTCCCTCCCCCTGCTTCCACCCAAGGGACATGAAAATTCTTCCCTTCAGCATTGAAACCTCTGTATTGTTTAAAGAATGGATATGTAATAACGGCTACGTAACAGGCTACATTTAAACTACAGTAATTCCCCCATCCATAGATCTCAATCACTTCAAGCTATCGACCCATCTGTCTGAATGGCACCATCATAACATCTAGCTATATAGAACCTTTGTTAACCCCTCCTTAAAATGATCCAACATAGTCATGGATTTATTGCTCATCGTTTCCCAACCTTTAACTCTTTATATGTAGCTAATGGATGATGGTAGCTTCAAGTTAACAATGGTTCGATAATCACAAGGTGTTAACCCCTGGTGGACAGAATATGCTGGCTACAGATTGTATGCCGAGGAGAGTACGTTTTTGTTGAGCGTAGGTAAAGGTTTACTTGCAAAAATAGACAATTTAATTTATATATGTGCAAGAATAAGGAGGGCATTTAGCTACACCGGCTACTTACCTGGTGTGTGGTATGCACCGCCGATTCTGGGGGGTACACAATGAAATGGCGCAGTGTGAACCCAAACCCTTGCCGAGTCTTCCTGATGACCAAAGTCCTGGGTCCCACCCACGTGAAAGACTCATCCAGAGGTGGGGAGTTAGTGCTGCAGCTGCCATCTCGTTGAACCAAGGGGGTCTATAGAGGAGAATGGAAAAAACAATATTAAACACATGGAACAGGCTTGGCAGACAGACACCTCGGCATACAAGTGGCACACATAGGGATTTATTCAGGTAACTCCTAATTGTAGCCAATAGAAATTAAATTGGCAAAAGTAAAGTGGCTCTTTAACCCCCCCGCCCCACGAAATACTAACATTGAACGTTTTGGAACTTCACAGAGATTCTAATGCAGCCAAAAGATATAGTAAGACAAAGTAGGTACTAGTATAGTCTTAGTATATTCCCTATGGTGAAGGTACCGCCATCAAGTTTTTTAATTTCCCCTGACCATCACTAGTGACAGCTGAGGGGGGAAAAGGCATTGTCTATGGAGGATCCAACATTACCCCATTATGTGTAAGTGTACAAGAAGGCTCTTGGGGGATGAGGAGGATAGACCGGATGAAGATAGCGGCAGCCACAAAGTACAGGGTTCCCCATCCCCTATGGCCACCAGACACTAAGTGGAGCAGTCAATATCTGTGGTCTTTACAAAATTTGCCAAGACCCTCGATGGTGACAGAGCCGCCTTAATGCTAAAACGGTCTAGATGTGATTCTAACAGAGTTAGCTACAATTTTAAATAAATAAAGCCCATGTGCAGTATAAAATACTGAGACAGTGTACGTTTAGGGCCGTGCTGGTTACACCAAATGCATATGACATATCCCATGAGCTATCCTCCCCATATCATAATCAAATTATCATTCTGCAGATACAGTATTGTATTGGCACAGTCTTTAAGGGGCGCATTAGAGGAAACCAAGTCCACACCAACTATCATTATTGGAGCTGTGGACTACAATTATTAGGCACTGTCAGACTCTTAACTGGCTGAGCAATTAGACTGACATGGCTCACAGTAGTTGGAATGTGCCTATTCAGGTTAAAGAGAACAAGCAAGTTCATAAAGCCCTTCTTTGACTACAGAGCTGCATCACACCCAATGCTCCTGCAGAGTATTCTACCCCAGGCCTGCCAAAAAGCCAGAGAAAATGAATGAACACATTGCTTTCTGAGACGGTTCACGGCTTTCATTAATTAACCCTTTCCTTGCTGCAGACTAAATACAGCAATGACAACATTCTAATATGGAGTTTGGGGAGGGGGAGCCGTGACAGACCGAGACATCCTGGAAATGATTCAATTCCACATACAGCTGATCTAATGGGGGGGGCAGCGAATTAGGGAGGGTTTCAAGGACACAGCTGTGAACAATGCCCGACTGGCACAGACAGTTTTCCAGACATGTGAAGAAAAGGGGAGTAGCCTGCAAGCTCTGCTAATTATATCGTTATACACCAACATACCTTTTCTTACACCGTGTATACTCCCAGACTAACCCACTGCCTTACTGCACCGTTCTAAGGTAGGTGGGACCTGCACTTATACACAATAAACAATGTGATACACTTACTATACAGTCTTACGTATATAGTCAGACTGCTCGATCTGGGTGATGCATGGGGTGTGGCTGGGTGTACACAGAAAGCACAATGCACTAAAACATTAAAAAAAAAAAAACTCCCTACTGTGTCAGCCTGTATATAGCGAGACATGGTCTCAACATCCCATTACTGTGTGCCAGCCTACAGGTGGCAGGACAGCCCCTATACAATGCACAGGTCACTTCTGCACCATCGTATATATAGATTAGCCCCATAGAATCCACAGAATTATGCTGTCCCACATGCAGGGAAAGAGACATTTAGATTGGCACACAGTAGAGCAAGGCAAATACAGGAAGAAAACTCCCTATCCAGTACTGTATATTATACAGATCACTGGAGAGAGGTTTTGGTCAATACATATGCAGGAGTCAATACCCTATATCCTCTTCAACCTATTGTTCCTGTAAGTTTTCTTGCAATTGTCCTATTTATAGTTACATCCCCCCTCTCATAATATTGTAAAGCTCTACGGAATCTGTTGGCGCTATATACATGGCAATAATAATATTAATAATACATATCTTATATGCTAACTTATATATAGAAGAACAAAATAAACACACACACGTAAATCCAATATCCCACGTCAAGCCGTTTTGATTGGTCAGTGTATCATGCTCTATAGTATAGATCCATTTCTTTTGTTTTTCAATTTCCTTTTTTTATTTTTTATTTTTTTATTCAATTTGCAGAAGCCATTATACAAAAAGTATAAGTTCCTTTGCAATGCCACACATGAGCTAGATCATGTAATGGGGACTAATTGATGGCCAATAGAGTTTTTGCCCATCTTTGGAGTTCTTATAAGTTTTATTTAAGCTCATTTCTACAACAGCCTAAAGACAGATGTTGAAGGGATGATAAAGGGACAGATGTTTGTTTTCTTCTATAGATCACATCTGTGTTTGTCTATAAAAAGAACTGAAGGTTTTCTATCTAACAAATTCCTTCTGTGATAGTTGTTCATGTGCTTATGGAACATTCAAGACTATTACGAGGTAAGCTTTAGCAATACCAGCTACAGGTTTCTTTTTTTGCCAGACAACTGTGTCACAATTCGGAAAAAAAAAAAAAACAGAAAACATCTGACTGCTATAATCTGCCTGCATCAGGAGACAGACTGCATGGGATTCTGGGACATGGTGTCTGTGTCGCTATTACAAGGACAAACTTAGAAATTCATAGAAAGATTAAATGATTACAATCAGTATGCCATTGTGTCAGCATATAAATTTGAAATGAAAGCGGACAGTAGCGAGAGATTAGAGACACTGTATCCACATTTATATACAAATGTATATTAAATAATTTGTTTATAAATGATATATTGGATTTTTTAACTGGAATAACATATCACCAGGGTTACTTAGCAAACTATTTTGTTCAACAAAGGTAGCAATGGCATTAAAATTATATTATAAAGATGGATCAAAGGGACTATTGCCTTAAGTCCTCTCAGGATCAGCAAAAAAATAAAATCATTTCATTGGAGAATTGTAGCAATTTAGAGATCTTCATATTTGAAATTAAGTGTTAGCTCATACTTGATTATACATTTATTACTTCGTAATATAACACGTGTTCCTGGTACTTCATGACAAACCAGAGAACAGATATGAATTGCTAAATAAGTAGAGGTCAACCCTCAAATGACAACTGAGACATGCACTGTGGCGTGATTGGTGGAATATTTAAGGGCAGGTGTTTGAACATCCAGTGAGTGTATTTTGCAGAAGGTATAATACAATCTTTGGGTAAGTATAACTTAATACAATTGCAGGTAGTTTTATTGACACGCAGTATTCATGATCCCATTACCCATCTGACATTTTACAAGGGACCTATAGTCCAGAAAATAATTGTTATTTCGAGACAACAGGTTCCCTTATAGTTATGTGATAACTATTCCCTCCCACCCCCCATTGCTCAGTAAAAGTGAAGTTAAATAAAGATATTTCATTTCTCCACTGCAGCCTACAGCTCTGCCTCTGTGAATGTCAGCATCCAAGCTGACGTCACTTGCTCCATGCGCAGTAAAACACAGCGCTCCTCCAATCAAATGCTGCTATATCAGCTGCATTTAATTCCTGGACTGAATTTCATTCTGTTTTTCAGTAGGAAGCACCTCTAGGTGGATTAAACCCTGTACTGTAAGTAAGACAGGACCACTGTACCTAGACCTCTTCATTGTGACTAAATGGTCTGGGCGATGTTAGTGCTCCGTTAATGTAACACCATCCCTCATTCCATGAGAGAAAGAACTTTAGTAAACTAGTAAATTTAGGGTAAATCTAACCCATGGTGGAGCTCAGAGTCCCCTTCTATACATACAGATTTCAAGTAGGAAAATGTTATTTTAGGTTTTGACTGCTCATTAATCAAATGTCCATTAGCACAGCCTGGTAACCCCTGCTTGGCTTTAGCAACCCCTCACACCTTGTATAGATGGTGAAGACAGGCTATATAAAGATCTGCTCTCCCTGGTTAGTCTTGGTAAACCCTGTGTAGGGAAATCCTCCCATAGCACAGCCTGCATGGAAGGTGTAAGACCATACATGCAGTGAGAGCTAATTGGTTACATATTATGTTTGAGGACGTTCATTTTAATAACCACCCATTATGGGTTAATAGATGGGACAATGGGACTTCTTCCAGGTTGTATGGAGATCTGGAGATACCCATCTGTTCACTGTTTAACACTGTGCTCACTGACAGCTTATGCTACCAATGGACACGTTTCTTTGCTTATCGCCTTCAAGATTTCTCGAGGGCTGCACCGTTCCTGTGGAACTCGCTTCCCTCCTACGTTAGCTGCTCACCCAGTCTCCACTCCTTAAAAAAATCGTTAAAAACCCACTTCTTCATAAAAGCGTATCAATTAAACTCTTAATAGCTCCCAACTGATTTCTCTTCTGCAACTGTCTCTAGTCTAATACTATCCTTACCTTTTGTGCCATTTTACCCCACTCCCTCTAGCATGTAAGCTCATTGAGCAGGGCCCTCAACCCCTCTGTTCCTGTGTGTCCAACTTCTCTGGTTACAACTACATGTCTGTTCGTCCACCCATTGTAAAGCGCTGCGGAATTTGATGGCGCTCTATAAATAATATAATAATAATAATAATTCAGTAAATGTTTGGGATTTCACTCCTAAGCTACTGGGGATAATTGTGTTTTTTTCTCTCTCTCTCTCTCTTTTTTTTTTTTTTTTGAATGTATGTATTCTATTTACTAAAGTGCCAAAAGGAACAAATTTCATATTCAGGTTGAAACTCAGGGCTTCCTAAATAAAAAAAAAAAAAAAAAATCAAAACTTTACAGAGATTCACTAACACAGA
Organism: Pelobates fuscus; assembly: GCF_036172605.1. Lineage (NCBI taxonomy): Eukaryota > Metazoa > Chordata > Amphibia > Anura > Pelobatidae > Pelobates > Pelobates fuscus. Next base: position 231,612,753 of record NC_086322.1, read on the forward strand.
TGTTGACAAATATTTGTAGAGTTTAGAAGCCAAGGAACAGGCAAGTCATGCCGTGCTCCAGCTGTCCGTAGCTCTCCTCTGCACACCAGCTTGGTATAACTCTTGCCCATCAACTCTAACAATGCTCCTGGACATTTCCCATTTCTCCCTTGCACTCCAACCTACCCAACCTCTCATCTGCTCAGTAAAATAGTCCTTTTCTCTTGCACATAGCCTATCCCATCCCATTTCTCATCTGTACACCAGTCTAGTCCGTCTTGAATTATTCATCTCTCTACACACTAGGTTGCCCCATTTTTCATCTGATCTATAGAACACTATGTCTCTGCACTCTAGCCTAGCCCTTCAGATCATAATTTTCCTGCACACCAATCACCTTGTCATCGCCAGATTATCACATCTTACTGTGGTACACCAAGTTACCCAGTCTCTCATTTACTCACTAGAATAGCCCATCTCCCTTGTACACAACCTATTCAATTTCATCTCCTGCACACCAGCACAGTCCATCTCTAACTTGCTCATCGGACCATCCAGTTTCTTTGTTTACTGGACTTTATCAACTTTCTCCTGCACACCAGCCTGGGATGTTCCTCTTTAGCTCATCTCGTGTAGAAGAATCCATGTCTCTGCACACTACCCTGGCATATTAGACAATCCTGTCTTTGTCCTGCACACCAGTCTAACCATATTTCACCTGCTAAACCGACCATTCAATATCTTTCTTGCACACCACAAAGTCATTATCTCACCTGCTCACTGAACCATACAATCATACAGGTACTCACTGGACCTTCCAAAATCATTGCTGAACACCAATATGGCAATCTCTTGCCTGATCATTGGAACTTTCCATCTCTCTCCTGCACACCTCCCTATCCTCTCTCTCTTGCACACCCGCCTAGAACAGTATTTACCTGCTTACCAGATCTTCTCAACAATCTTTTGCACACAAGCAGAACCCACCTACCTTCTGCTCACTGGACCAACACAGATGAGAGAAGCACATTGAGAGGAGCACATTGAGAGGAGCACATGGTTGGTAAGCAATGAGCATCAAAAAGTAGGGTTTGGTTACTAGCACAAAGCTGTAACGAATGACTGAAACAAACCAAGAAACATTTAAACCCCAGCGCGATACACCAACAGCTGATGTCATTTAAATAATATGAACTAAACTTTTCCTTTATGCTAGTATATGTATTATTAACCTGTTGAGCTGATTGCGATCATTCACGTGGAACATATTGAAAGCTGAAGTAAATGTAACTCAGCAATCTGGATTTTTTTTACTCACCAACTTTGCTGTTTTGGCACTAATTTTGCAGGTCTGTGTTAACTTACCACAACTCATTGTTTAGCTATTAAGTCCTTTTGTGTTTTTATTCTTAAAACACACAACACAAAAGCAAAGGCAAAACATGGAAACATAGATGATGACAGACAGAAATCCATTGGCCAATCTATTCAGACTACCACTGGTAGCTGAATCTTTCAACAATACACTTTCTTTTGTAGCCACAAAGCTGCCAGGAAAGTGCAATGCACAGCAATTCATTTCATAAAGGCAACTAGAAAGTAGCTGACAGACCCTCCTACCACAACGGAGGAAGCCAAGCATGGTTAAACCCATCATTTACCCTCTACAAAGGTAATTAATCAGAATTATATATACACAGGCACCTGTCGGCAGCACAGGCTCAGGTAGCAATTTACACCTGTTCAAGAGAGTTGGAACTAACAGACACCACTAAATGGTGGGACTTGTTAAAAACAACACCCACCGGGAGTGTGAGATACGTATCTGATCTGGTAAATTGTAAGACATTGTATTTGGTGCTCAAATACTTTTGTATTTTCAGTTTTAAAAGTCTTTTTGAACCCGGTGTAGAATAACCCCCCATATGTAGTACATGTTTCATACTGTATATGTTATGGTCAGTGACCACCAAATACAGAGATGTGACGTGGTCAGTGACCAGAAAATAAACAGATGGGAATGAAGTGGCGGCCCCCTGCTGTAAACACTTCCTGGACAAAGAAAACAGACATTTTGGATAACTTTCCCATACATTTGATCTTCTAAAAATGTGAGTTGGTTTTTGTGTTTTTTTTAATAATAGCAAAAACAAACTGAAGCAGCACAGTCTCTTTATCCACCCAGCTGGGCCTTCTAGCAACATTCATCTGAATCAGAATTCAAGCCCATATACCACCCCCCCCCAAAACAATAGTAAAGCAGTCAACAGTTTTGTTATACAAACCAAAGCGGAGCCTTACAAAACCTAAACATACAGTTTAAATAGGCTCGGTCACATTCAAAAGATAGAATCTTTATAAAAATATATTTTGGACAGGTGTATCGAAATATATTTGAGACAAAGTAGGACTGTCAATCTTTTGGCAAAAGGCAGAGTTTCCAACATCAGTTCCGATAAGCAGCAACAGCTGATAGGAACAGATATCATCTTGTGCAATACACATTAGTTGCTTATTGTACATCTGCGAGACTACTTATGGAAGACTCCTCATTCTTGTGAGATCCTCCATACACTGAGTTTTGTCAGTAGTGATATTGGCTTCAGGCAGATGGAGTCACCAAGAGCCATAGAAGACGATGGGTCAGAAGTGGAACCGCTTAATGTAAGTATTGTCAGATCACCCATACTGTTCTAACAAAAACTGGCTCGAAAAGGCTTGAAAAGTAACCTTGCAGCTTTATAATATCAGAATTACCTAAATTTGTATTTCTAAGCATGTAATTCATTACATATATATATATATATATATATATATATATATATATACACATACACACACACACACTACATAAACATACATATATATATATATATTTTTTTATTTTTTTTTGTTTACATATCCCTGCAACTATTACATTGGGTTTTTTTTTTCTCGAGTAAAGTTAGAGAAATCTCTATGTAGGGTTCCTGGTAAACTGTTCAGTTTTGGAAATAAATAGATGAATAAATATTAGTTATGCTAACTCTAAATGAGTTGGATCTTAGAACGAACAATGATACTGCATGGCTGAAGTTGTAGATCTGAGCGCAGATATATTCGTGCCAGCTCAGAGAACAAAACATGCTTATATGATTATATAATCCCTTCCAGTCCAGCTATTGTCCTGCTCATCAGTCAAATGTTTGCAGGTTGTGCATGATATGAATTGTTATTTTACAAGAGCAGGAGTGAAACGTAACCCTAACCCAGTATATGTATTTACAGTATAAAAATGTATTTTCTTGAAGGGACACTAAGGGCACCTAGACCACTTCTTCTCATTAAAATGATGTGGGTGCAGTGTCCAGGTCCCCTTAGCGCTGCAATGAAAAATATTGCAGTTTACATTGCAGGGTTACGACTGCCTTTAGTTGCTGTCTCTCAGACAGCCACTACAGGCACATCTTTGCTTTTCACAAAGTTTAACTCTGTAAAATGATGCTGGATGTCCTCATGCTTTGCCTGAGGATGCCCAGAGTCTTCAAAATCCACTTTGAGTTTTTTTTGTTTTTTTGTTCTATGGGTGAAGGTCTAATGCAGGCATAGGCCACCTTTGGCACTCCAGATGTTTTGGACTACACCTCCCATGATGCTGTACCAGCATTATGCGTGTAAGAGCATTATGTGGGATGTATTCCACAACATCTGGAGTGCCGAAGGTTGCCTATCCCTGGTCTAATGCATGTTCGGCACTCGCATCGCATGCACATATATTGCAGGAGTACAGCTCCATGGACATCCTTCTGGCTCAAGCTGTGATTAGATGGAAAGAGATGGTCACAGCTGACTCTAGCTTTGCAAGCTGTCTTGCAACTACTCAAAAAGAAAACTTTCCTTAAATGCAGGAGTCATATAGGCTTATCTAGAGGCCAATTTGACTGATTTTAAAAGTTAGCAAATTAATCTATAGCAATTCTTAACACAGCTTACGGTACTTCTAGAAGAAATTTCTCTTACACTACCAAGGCCCAAAAATAAATGGTACAGATATTCATTAAAAATGCTGTAGTGTACATGGATAATAAAGTGTATTTTGACTAACTGAGGGACACTGCTACAAACGTTTTATTGGCTGTTTAAAGGGAAACTATAACCATTTATTCTGGGATATAGTGCTTGGAGTCGGCTCGCTGCACAGGATAATGCTTCCTCGGGAGCCCGAGCAACACACAGGGATAAGCTGCCGAGGACTCTGTTTTATCATAAAAATGAAATATTCTTTAAGGTTGACTAAAAGGACGACGCCAAGGGACTCCAGACACTATAACCACTTCAATTAAATGAAACTGTTGCAGTGCTTACAGTGTCCTTTTAACTTGAAAATGAAATACAAAACTATTGTGTAAAGTAATTCCGAACAGTCATACACTATCCTAACGCCAACATCGTAACAAATAGCTTTTCAAGCAAGACAACCGTCAGATTTTCACTTGTGTTTGTTGTTTAATTCTCTTTATGGATTCAACTCTTCAAAGAGAACCTATCCATGTGTCATCTTATAAAAATAAAAAATCTCTGTTAGCTCTGTTTTCAGGTCGGCTGTTATTATACAAAATGGCAAATGTTTGCCTGAGGAGTTCCAACAATTCACACTTTAACGAATAGCCCTAAATGACTGTAATCTTCACGGATACTTGCAGAAACAAAAGTAATTGATAACAAAAATGTCCCCACAATCTTATCACCTGTGTGAAATTCCATCTATAACTTCTAAGGTCCATAACATCTTGGACTCACAATTACTATAGCAAGCTTTATAAATTATCACCAGGACAGACTACCAAGTACTTTCCATGGACCAATGAAAGGGTGTGTGACTCAACACACCAATACAATTGCTGTTTAAAAGTATTTGGAAGAAACACTGTACCCAAGACCTAGGAATGTTGCATGTACCATACAGGCTTGTGAAAACCCACTCCCTTTGAGATTAAATGCATGAATACACTGCTCCAAAAGGTAAATTATCCTCATTATAAGCCATACAAATAGACCACTTCTCATAAACTAGCTTACCTTGGATGCATAGAAGAGGGAGTTAAGACCCCCAAACAACTCCACTGTTGAACAGAAATATGTGAGGCAACTTTTTCCATCATTATATGCATCAATCCCAATGAACAAACCTTTAAAAGTTGTTTTAGTGGTACCTGGTCCCATACGTTTGCATTAAATGAGTAATATCCCATCTACTGAATGCACAGACACAGGGACAATTCCCCAAATCACTTTAGCGAGAGATCACTAACTTGTATCAAAATCAATCCCGGACTTTTCCACTCTTAGGCCATTGGATGACTTGACACGAGCCGAAATTAAACTGACTAGTACGAGCTAGTGACACAAAGGGCTTTGGAACACAGTGAAGATTCCAGCAATTTAAAGATGATGCAACAACCTTTATTGATGGCAACAGTCAGGTCTACCACCAGGGATATATCAGCAATCATACCATTGTGTTTCATACCCAGGATAGCAGCTAGCAAGCAAGCACCTCTTATTTGTATGCAAAGTAATTACTTGATATAGTCATTGTATACTCTATCTTTCTATGTTTTTGTTTTTTAATGAACATTGTACAACCCTTTCTTATAAATGTGATATTCACGTTTAACTGAAATCCAGACCTTCTCAGAGGAGACAAAACACCAAAGAGAAAGAGAGCAGGCAATTGTACTTAAAAGATGCTCAGAAGTCTGTACAAACAGGATACAACGGAGCAAGTACTTCAAACTACTGTTAAAGGAAAATATCCAACAATAAAATAAAAGGGTCTGGGATCGGCAACAAAAAACAGAGAACTGCACACATAAATCACAAACAGGGAAGCGTATACAGACCAGGTACTGCTGAAATGAAGAACACTACTTGCAAGATATCATGGGATGATATGCAGATCAATAACAACAACTTGGCATTTGCCCATCTAGTAACCCCTAGTAGTACTAGTACATACACAGTACAACAGCAGAGACAGAGTGGCAGACATATCTTGCTGCACTGCATTAAACACAAATATATTCAAAGGGAAAAAAACGCAGTTGTAAACAAATTAACAATTCACAAATGAGTGAGCAAGAAGCACACGGGGAGGGAACTTTTCAGAAATGTCAGAAAAATTGCGACAACATATGAAACAAAAGAGCCACGTGAACAGACACCAAATAAAAAAATATCTAAGTAAAAAACAAAAACAGTGACGACACATTGTGCACCGTCTCTATACCATATTATCCCACCCATCTTTCTTTTATTACTGGACATATCTTTCAGCGTTATTACTTTGGCAACACATATGCTAATGCCACAATAATAAAGTGCTGGAATTTGTATATGAGTTGGCCAACCCATTCCCCTGACTCACACACATCTGCTTTAAAACCTGTGCCAGAAAAACCAAGGGCAACGTTTAACCCTGTGCAACATCCTCTAAACAAAAATGTTAACGCCTTACGGCTATCTAAGCGTTTTACAGAAAGATCAATTAAAATGTATAAAAAGAATAAACAATAAACTACCTATAGATATATGCTGGTATGTCCTCATGCACCATGATATTTTATAACAGTGCTATTTAGCCTTTTTTTTCATGGGAACACATCATGAAGAGTACATTAGCTCGTCTATTATAAAATTCAAAGTGAAGAATCTTTCTTAAATTTTAACACTATAAATACATTGCAAAACTTTCATTAGACACATTCATTTCTCTTCTGGAAGGAAGGAAGAGTGTGAGTGTGTGTGTATCACACACACACAGATTTATAGAGGGAGTATCGCTATATATATATATATATGTGTGCTGTGGTTCCTACTGTGTAATATATTGAAGAGAGGACTCCGTAGACTCCATGATCTTCATCTGTCTGTGTTCTCTCACATCCACACACTCTCTGTATCCACTACACACATACATTCACATCTTGCATCCATTATACATGCACTAAATACCCACACAAACATACTGCAGTGACTTTATTTATCCTTGTGAATGGGAAATACAGTGCCTTCCTACAGAGAAGCTTGGATGTGCACGCTGGCCACACATGTGCATCAGGTCCCCAATACTCTAAACTATTAGGAGCCTTGGATTGGAACCTTGGGGGAAGAGGTCATGCTTCCTTGATGATGTTGACGGAAGTGGAGAGATGAGATCAAAAGGTAAGTAAAGCTTTTTTTTTTTTTTTATTCCAGTTGAGGGGCAGAGCATTTTACTAGGGACAGGGGCACTATAGCATTAGAAATGCAGGTTTGTATTCCTAAGGCTATAAGTTCCCTTTCAAAGAAGAGCCATGGTGGACCTTGTAATGCAAATAGTCAAATCTGACTTGCATCAGATACAAACTCTTAACATTTTCAGACCTATTTTAATTCTCTACAAGATGGAGAGGGGGACTTCAAGTCTAATAGGTCCAATATTAGTGTTGAGGCAACACTACTACCTTTAACAATCCATTCAGAGTCCCAATGCAATGTGCTAATAAATAGCTGGCTGTGTCGCACAGCTGGATATGCTGCCATGAATATCTGAGTTACTATCACCCAATCCCCGGGACATGTAGTGCCGGGCACCAGGTAGCAGCTTTTTCTGACTTTAGCTCTGCTGCAGAGGACATGGGACCTGCCTACCTAGAAATTATTCCAACTGTGACTGAAAGAAAATAAATTATAATTAAGGTCCAATATATTTCCTATGGAAACAATACATTGCCTAGAATATGTTTATGTAAATATATACATTTCCTATAATGCTTTTCCAGATTGTTAGTGGATGATCTACCTTTTGCCCACTCGGACAAAAAAAACAAAAAACAGGGAGGGTGAATGTTTGCATGACGCTAGGGACATGTTTACCTCTCATACAGGTGTCTTTTCTATGCTTATAAACAAGGCTGTGTTAATTACATTTCACAAGTGACTGCACTCTTTCATTGCTTGCTCCAATAGTAATGATTTGCATGTGCTTGGTGTCAAAAAGTGTACAAGTTAAGATGAAGAATAAAAAATTTTTTTACAAAAACATCATAGAGAAAAGCAGTTGCCCCAAGCTAGGTTTGGCATTTTTCTGATGTTTTCTTTTTTTTGTGTGACATGGACAGCATGTTTAAAGTCTGCCCAACAAAATGCATAAGCTTCATAAAAAAAGAAATAGTGATATGTCTGCCCCAGTATAAAGACAGCATGCTACAAAAGGAATTAAATAGGACTGCCCTCTAATAATCGGATCTTTTCACTTAACACAGAAATTTGCTTTTGCAAATTTGTCTGATTCAATTTGTTTCAATTCTCCTTCATTCAGCTGTTATTATTCTTCTGTGAGTTTAATTCACAGTACGCCGAACAGCAACAGCTGCCAAATGCCAGTCTGAGGGATACATCGCTCAGTGCCACCTCTGCCAGTCTGAGGGATACATCGCTCAGTGCCATCTCTGCCAGTCTGAGGGATACATCGCTCAGTGCCACCTCTGCCAGTCTGAGGGATACATCGCTCAGTGCCACCTCTGCCAGTCTGAGGGATAAAGCGCTCAGTGCCAGCTCTCCCAGTCTGAGGGATACAGCGCTCAGTGCCATCTCTCCCAGTCTGAGGGATACAGCGCTCAGTGCCATCTCTCCCAGTCTGAGGGATACAGCGCTCAGTGCCATCTCTCCCAGTCTGAGGGATACAGCGCTCAGTGCCATCTCTCCCAGTCTGAGGGATACATCGCTCAGTGCCATCTCTCCCAGTCTGAGGGATACATCGCTCAGTGCCATCTCTCCCAGTCTGAGGGATACATCGCTCAGTGCCATCTCTCCCAGTCTGAGGGATACATCGCTCAGTGCCATCTCTCCCAGTCTGAGGGATACATCGCTCAGTGCCATCTCTCCCAGTCTGAGGGATACATCGCTCAGTGCCATCTCTCCCAGTCTGAGGGATACATCGCTCAGTGCCATCTCTCCCAGTCTGAGGGATACATCGCTCAGTGCCATCTCTCCCAGTCTGAGGGATACATCGCTCAGTGCCATCTCTCCCAGTCTGAGGGATACATCGCTCAGTGCCATCTCTCCCAGTCTGAGGGATACATCGCTCAGTGCCATCTCTCCCAGTCTGAGGGATACATCGCTCAGTGCCATCTCTCCCAGTCTGAGGGATAAAACGCTCAGTGCCATCTCTCCCAGTCTGAGGGATACATCCCTCAGTGCCATCTGACGGATACTCTTCACGTGGTATCTCTAACAGGAAGAAGAATACACTGCACAGTGCCATGCTAACAAGAACAATCTTACAATCTGGTGGTATAGCAAAAAAACTGAATTCCATGACATTGGGGTTAAACAATAATTTTCTTCTTCACGGAGCATAATAAAGCTTTATGCTACCACTTACTATCTTCAAGACCAGATTTAGACAAATTCCTTATTACCCAACATGTCACAACTGTCTTGTCTCTGGACATGAATGAGTTAAATTTTGCAATACAATAAGTGATTAGTGTCTAAAGCGCTTATTTTCAAGGAAATAATTTCAAGGAATGTACTAACAGAAACATTTTGCAACCTATGAATAATTTCCTTGCCCTAATAACTTTTATAATGAGAGGCAAACGCAACTCGTTTCATGGTAAATCCAATGTCAGCGTTAATAAAAAAAAAAAAAACTTTGTTGATATAACAAGTGACATTATGGATACACAAGTACAATGAATGTCACAAAAAATAAAATAAAATTAAAAATACCCAAAACACTAGACACTAACCTTAAAATGAAAAAGTAAGAAATGGCACTTGAAGGGGTAGGAGCTAACACTTTGTGGAAAAAGATGTACTTGCCCACCCATCCTTCTGTAAAGCAAGATTAGAATTTCTAACTTGCCTGCGACATTTAGTCACTCCTCGTAAGCATTTGGACCAGAGGAAACGCACAGCCTTGTATGTACATGCAAGTGTGTTTGTGTTAATTTTCACAATTAACCACAAAGTTAATCCAGTTAAACATTCCTATGTCCAATATTTGTTATCCAGAAGAAGGGGGTGGGGAATAACTGTTTCACATGAAATCCCCTCTTGATAATATTTAGAGATTCTCCATAGACCATGTAAACTTTACTATGGTTATTCACCAAAGTGTGATTTGTCAGGAATTAAAAGTGGATAGTTTTACTTGCGTTGTAAGATGTTGGAAAATAGTTTGTAAACTCAAAAACGGATTTTAGAATTTAGTATACAGACAAGCATATTGCAGTCAGAAAAAAAAGCTAATTTGCAGTAAGAAAACAAAAAGATTTCTAGCTGAACCAGAACTAAAGTGGAACCCAATCAATACCAGCAAATATGTACAAACAACATAAAATAGTGATACCCAAAGCAAAGTGACATCCATCAGGTTTCCCCTGTACGCCTCCATAGCTTTTCGCATGCACACAGCTTGCATACTCGGCATTGTTTACAAATGATATAAGTAGCATTGCCCTGTTCTACATACTATACATTTCTTTGCATAGCTGTAGATATATATATATAGATATATGTATACATATATTTAGACATTTTTTGCATAGTTGCAGTCGAACATTTGGGCTGAGCAAACATATTCATAGAGCTCCAATCTGCACTTCTAACACAGGTTTAAAGGGGCACACATCTTACCCCTTGCGTGCCACTCCAGTGGGGGCTTTTGTTCTGATCATAGAAAGATGATTCCACAGTTTCTCTGCTCGTTGATCTTGCGAGCCAAATGCAACATGGCTCTGGAGAGCTGCAATCTACTCCCACTGCTTTTTCCCAACACCAGACGGGACGCTGGGGGCCACACAGACTATCCTGCATGACAGGCATGTCCATCTTCATTCATAATATTTTAACCCCCCCCCTGCAATTAGTTGGGGAGGGAAGAGCGCAACCCTTTTAAACTTTGACAGATTCTCAAATAGCACTGCAGGATTTGGAAAGTGGGGTTTGGGTAAGCGGAGATGAAGAGGCCTACGACATGAAAGCAAAAGTACAGAGGGGAAAACAGTGAAGCACAAAGAGATGGTCCCTGAGCGGAAGCACAGAGTAACAGCTCAGCTGTCTGTCTGACAGATCTAGCAGACACATAATGACACACAGACACGAGGGAGATACTAGATCACAAGGAAAGACAGCAAGCAGCACACACAGAGAGAAAGACAAACAGAGACAAACAACCATAGAAATAAAAGCACAGCTACAGAGGGACATGAAATTATGACACAGAAAGGTAGCCAAAGACATCCCGTGGCTCAGAAACAAACACAAAGAGAGAGGCACAGCTAGAGAAAGACATCCAGACACACAGGGGAAAACTCCTGGCCGGCTGGGAGGCAGCTGCCACGGTCTTTCACCCCACCCTGCTTGTCCCTCTCCCCCCCACTACCCACCCCTGTCCCTCTCCACACCCCTTCGTCTATCGCTCTCCACACCCCTCCATTACCAGCCCCATAGCTGACAGCAGCACAAGGGAAGGGGGGTGGAGAGAGGGGGGGCCACGAGGCTTAACCTGCCCATCAAAAATGCCCAGACTGTCTGCTCATGCCAGTGATGTGGGCCAGGTTGGTTTATTTAAAGGTCTTTTTTAATCATTTTGTTTTAGAATTTATGGGGAGGCTAGGCTGCAAGTCTGATTTTAGAGGTGCCACACTAATTGTTTCAAAAGATTCAGACTGAATCTCTTATTATTAAAAGCAGCAACTACTGGTCTGAGTATTGAGAGTTTCAGGCTGGGTGCGCAATAAGGCACGTGTTCTGCCTTACAGAGGAAAAGGGCAAATCTGAAGAGTTCAGAAATTAAACTTCCTCATTCCATCTCAGATACTTTGGAGGAATAAACAAAACAGGATTACTTTATAGGGTTTATTTACTTAAGAACGAGATATCAAGAGATCTTAAATTTTAGGCAGAAAGTCAGATTGGGAACATTCTTTATGTCTGATATTTTTCCAACACAGCTACTTTGATGTCAAATATGCAATTGAATGCTCCACAATTTCCAGTTTAGTGAATAACTCCCTAAATGAAAAAACTGTTAGTTTACAAAATCTGTCTGAACTCTTCTTGGCTTCCGTTCTTGGCGGCTGCCACTTATCCTCCGACTCCCTCTATTCCACTCACTCTGTTCTCTATCTGTCTTTTTTACATTTCCTTCCTTCCTGAATATGTTCTAATATGGAATCAAGGCCAGGACGCCTGGAAGAGAGACAGGGAGAAAAAGAGGACGGTGACTATGGCAACAAGGTGAGAGTGAGTGTGGTGTGGGCAGTGGACTAAAACCAGAGAGAGTTTTAACAGTTTTTTTGTATAAATTTGATAGCAGTTCATGAAGTAAATTGGAACCTCAAGCCAGCATATGATATACTGTAATAGAATTCAATCTACAGGTTAAAAAAAAAAAAAAAAGAACAGAAGTACAAGACACGATTTAAGGTGGGAAATAAAGGGGGGGGGGGCTGTTAAAGAATTAAACAGGGGAATATGAAAAAAGACAATCATAAAGGCAATGGATGGATATGAGGCAGACAGGGGGATACAGTGAAACAAAGCAGAAAGGAGACTGTGGCAGCAAAGTAGTGAAGTAGAAAAAGTGGGCAATATGGTCTGACTATATAGTAGACAGCTGGACACCAAAACAAGGGGAAAGCAGGACACCAGGGTGGGAAAGAGCAAGTGACAGTCATGGGCAAGAACAAAAGATAGGTGAGGGCCTGTAAAAGAGAGGTGAAAGAAGAAAAACAGGAGCAACAAAAAGGGCAGGGAAGGGACCAACGGGGAGAGCAGTAGACATGGTTGAAGGAAATCGGGACACAGGAAAAACACAGACACATCTATCTAGCAGATGAAACAAAAATTGCAGAGAAACGAATTAGCAATAATGAAGTTCTTACATAGAACCATGAAATTGTATGATAACTGTGTGCAGGTTCCCCTACAAAACCCTGTTCTTTCACATAGGCTTCATTCGTTGAACAGTAAGCTCACTAGGCAAGGAGTGTGCAGTAAAACAATGTTCCCACATCATTCCCATTGTTCACATAGCATTGCAAATGCCTTAGAAAGTACTGGCAGAAGTGGGAGTTAGAAATTAATTATTCATACAGATTCAAGACAAAGAGGGGCAGAGGGTTGGAGGGGAGTGGGAATATGGGAATTAACCCATAACGGAAAGATATAGAATGCCCCAACCACACAAAGCACTAAGGATCGCAGAGGGGCTCATTTGCAAAACGTCCCAGAGTTACATCGAGGGTTATGCCACACACATGTTCCTTATAGTTGGTCAGCAATATGTATATTTGTACTAGAACATGTTTACACATGTATGGTAATAATAGAAGCTAGAGTTGCACTGCCATGCATGATTTGCCACATTATAACTTGCGCAGTCAGTAACACATTGCATCTCATTATTTGGGGGTGAGCAGACATAGACAATGAGGGTGGCACAGAAATATGTCACTGGAATTCAGGCCTAGAGGTAAGTAGGAGTACAAAAAAGGGATATACACCTGCACACATCTCCGCTCATGAACCCTTCTCCCCGGTCCCTAGACTTCTGAAATCACACAACAGATCTAAAAACTACACAGGCTGCAACAGCACTTGCATGGCTCTTCAGTGAGTTAATGTAAATCAACGTTGCCAATGATTACCATTTTAGAGTAAATGAAAATAATACATTAGTGTTTCAGAGTCAAAGTGGATCTAAGCACCAAAAATTATTGTAGGTGCTACATTGGAATGAAATATTTATTTTTGATTAACCTTACAAGTTTTTTTAAAATATTGTTTGTGAAACTGAATGGGAAAAAAATAAAAAACAGCAGCAAGTGGGGTTGCCAAATAGTGAGCAGCAGTCAGCCCCGAGTCCTGTGGATGTGATCCATGTCTGATTATGTCACTGATCCCAGCAATGGAAGCAGGAAGAGGCTCTGCAGGCTGCAGGTTCCTGTGGAGTCAGCACAGGATATTAGTGGCAATTTTACCACCTTCCTCCCTGCTGTCCTGTTCCCAGTCTATCCAGCCCCCTCCCTCTGTCAGGGGGATATAAACTTACTACAAGCCTCCTGCAGTGCGTGCACGCTTGGTCACAGGGCTCTCTTGTGATGCTATATAATGATACCTGGAAAATGTACAGTTAGAATGCCGGTAATAGTTGGAACTTTACAGTATCGAGTAAACCTTCCAGCACCCTGACGCAGGCCTTTATAAAAATAATTTAGGATAAGATTTTACAAGGCAAGGCGACAAGGCAAGAGATGGTCGTCAGATTGTATAGAGGCCTAGGCAGTTGGCCAAACAGCACTTACACAAGCATTCACTAAAGTATGCATTGTTTCAAATTTCTAATTTTAGGCCAAAATATTCAAGTTGAAAACAATTTGACTTCGAGAATATTTCTTTATTTTGCTCTAAAATTTTAAATCCACTTTGAATTCTTAAAAATTCACACTACTGGGAATAACCCAAAAATTGTGCACCAATATTATTGCAAATATATTTTTCATAAGTGTCCATAGTAAAGGGGGCTATGAATGCCCATTTTATATGCCAGTTGAGGCGCTGTTATAATAAAGAACAACAAAACACTCATAACCAGAAATACACCCCAAAAACAAACCACTGAATATAAAACCTGTATCTAATTTGCTACAGTTTGAGCCTTACCAGTTACAGGGACATTAAAAGGCATCCTGGCCACCTTATCTGAATGAGCTGGTATGGTTGCAGTGCCCCTGTCGCTTTAACCATGTAATGTAAATCATTCCTGTTTTGTAGAAACTCTACATAAATATGTAGGGTGACACTACAGCGTTAGGAATAAATATTTTCATTCATAATACTACAGTGTTACTTTGGAAGAAAAAGTAAGTACTGCATAAACATACAGTCCTACACACATCCTCTAGGTGCATTTCCCTTAAAAAACAAAAAACATCAGTTTTTCAAGTAGTTTTGTGAATGAAGAGCCAATGAGCCAGTGATTGGTTGAGAGCATAAGCACCCTTGCCCATGGCAGCCATAATCCTCTGTTTAAAGCTTTTCAGAGTGGACAGAGAGACCTGGCACCGGAACACAGACTTTCTGGTTGAAACATTTGTTAACTGTTTAACCACTAACGGTGAGCTAGCGCCAGGGACCTCCTGGCACTATAACAATATCATTTGAATGAAGTTGTTATGGTGCCCAATCTAGTTCTTTAACTACGTGTGCTCCGAGCACTTTAGTGTCTCCCAATAAACCTACTAGAAAGTGAGATGATTGGGGCAAGGAACGTATTAGTCGAAAATACCTCTAAGCTGAAAAATAATGCAACCATTAGTGTCTTCTGTGTATATACACAAGAGCTTCAAAAATATCCCTCATTGTACCACAAAACATAACTCATTCAAGGCCAGTAACAGGATTGCTGTTAATAGGTTGCTGTGACCCAGTAACGCACTCTGACATGCTATTAGATTTACCACATTTCCACTTACCACGTCACAAACATTCCACAAACACTCCAATAACATTACATTTTCCTCCATGTAAAAATCTTTGAAAAAAGTATGAGTTTATTTGTCTCCTATCAAATATGAATTGTGATGAATGTTTAAGATAAATGTATGTAACCTTTAAACCAAGCATGTCAAACTCGCGGCCCACAAAGGACATCTTTGCGAGTACATGCCTGGTTTTCCAAGCAGAGTAGGCACCTGCTTTTCCCATATTGAGGCTTTCCCCACTGCACCCCACTTTCCCCTCTCGCGCCGTCTGTAGTGATGTCGGGCGCCGGAATATGACTTTTGAAATAAACTCAAAAAAACAAAAGCACATGGGGTACACTAAAACATATAATTTTAAAAAGGCCAATTTCAATAAGATAAGGGAAGCTTTACAATATATTGACTGGCATAAACTCTTTAGTGAAAAGAACACTGAGGATAAGTGGATCATCTTCCAACAAATATTAGAAAGGTACATTTCTCAGTATGTACCATTGGGAAATAAGTATAAAAGAAACAAATTAAAACCAATGTGGCTTAGTAGAGAAGTAAAACAAGAGATTAAAAATAAGAAAAGGGCATTTAAAGCATTTAAATCAGACAAATCAGATGCATCTTATAAAAGATATAAGAAAGCAAATAATGCGTGCAAAAAGGCAATTAAACTTGCTAAACTTCAAAATGAAAAAATGATAGCTAAAGAGAGCAAAACCAACCCCAAAGCATTTTTTAAGTACATAAATTCCAAAAAACCCAAAAATGAAAGTATAGGTACACTTAAAACTGAAACGGGGGTGTTAGTTAATGAAGACCAAGAAAAGGCAGGAATTCTAAATAACTATTTCTCCTCCGTATATATTAAAGAAGAACCCATGGCAATAGATGTGCAAATGATTGCTACTAAAAACTTGCAGAATAATTGTAATTGGTTAACTCAAGACAATGTGCTGCAGCAACTAAAGAAAGTTAATATAAACAAAGCTCCAGGGCCTGACGGTATCCATCCACGTGTACTTAAGGAACTAAGTGTAGAAATAAGTGAACCTCTGTTTTTAATCTTTCAAGATTCTTTTCTTTCAGGAAGTGTTCCGGAGGATTGGAGGAAGGCAGATGTGGTTCCTATATTCAAAAAGGGTTCAAAATCCTTGCCTGGAAATTATAGACCTGTGAGCTTAACTTCTGTGGCTGGTAAAATATTTGAAAGGTTATTAAGGGATAATATTCAAGAATTCCTTGAGAAGAATATGGTTATCAGCAAAAATCAGCACGGTTTTATGAAGCACAGGTCATGTCAAACTAACTTGATTGCGTTCTACGAAGAAGTAAGTAGAAGTATAGATCAGGGTGTTGCAGTGGATGTGATCTATTTGGATTTTGCCAAGGCATTTGATACAGTTCCACACAAAAGATTAGTGTTCAAACTCAAGGAAATCGGTCTCGATGAAAATGCTTGTTCTTGGGTAGAACATTGGCTTAAAAACAGAATACAAAGAGTTGTCGTTAATGGTAAATTTTCAAGCTGGACAGAGGTGGCAAGTGGTGTCCCTCAGGGGTCTGTTCTGGGACCCCTTCTATTTAACATTTTTATAAATGATCTTGAAGACAGCATTGAAAGTCATGTTTCAGTGTTTGCAGATGACACAAAACTTTGTAAAATAATACAATGTGAGCAAGATATTACTTTGCTGCAGAAGGATTTAGATAGACTGGAGGACTGGGCACTCAAATGGCAGATGAAATTTAATGTTGAAAAATGCAAAGTTATGCACTTCGGCGTAAAGAATACACAAGCAAGGTATACCCTTAATGGAAGCGAATTAGGGATAACAACACACGAAAAGGACTTGGGAATTGTTATAGACAACAAACTATGCAACAATGTGCAATGTCAATCAGCAGTGGCCAAGGCCAGTAAGGTATTGTCATGCATGAAAAAGGGCATTCATTCTCGGGACGAGAATATCATTTTGCCTCTCTATAAATCACTGGTAAGACCACATATTGAATATGCTGTGCAATTTTGGGCACCTGTTCTAAAGAAGGATATCATGGCACTAGAAAAAGTGCAGAGGCGGGCTACAAAATTAATAAAAGGAATGGAACATATCAGCTATGAAGAAAGGTTAACAAATTTAAACCTATTTAGTTTAGAAAAACGTCGCCTGAGAGGGGATATGATAACATTATACAAATATATTCGGGGCCAATACAAACCATTGTGTGGAAATCTATTCACAAACCGGACTTTACATAGGACACGAGGCCATGCGTTTAGACTGGAAGAAAGAAGATTTCGTCTAAGGCAAAGGAAAGGGTTTTTTACTGTAAGAACAATCAGGATGTGGAATTCTCTGCCTGAAGAAGTGGTTTTATCAGAGTCCATACAGATGTTCAAACAGCTACTAGATGCATACTTGCAAAGACAGAATATTCAAGGATATAATCTTTCAATGTAGGGTAATAACTGCTTGATTCAAGGATAAATCTGACTGCCATTCTGGGGTCAAGAAGGAATTTTTTGTCCTAGCTTGTTGCAAAATTGTGCTTCAAACTGGGTTTTTTTGTTTTTTTTTTTTCTTTTGGATCAACAGCAAAAAACAGGTGTGAGGAAGGCTGAACTTGATGGACGCAAGTCTCTTTTCAGCTATCTAACTATGTAACTATGTAACTATGTAACTATGACGTCATATTCCGGCAACCGGCATCACTAAACTGCGCACAAGGAAGCAGTGAGGAGCAGGAAGGCTAAGCTCCAGACAGAAGATCCCCACTGGACCCCAGGGATAAATACACGAATGTGAGTGTGTGCAAGAATGTGTAAATGTGTGAGTGTGTGTCTGTCAGTGAGTGTGTGTGTGTGTGTGTGTCTGTCAGTGAGTGTGTGTGTCTGTGTGTGTGTCAGTCAGTGAGTGTGCCTGTGTCAGTCAGTGTGTCTGTCAGTGTGTGTGTGTCACTCAGTGTTGTGCTGGCCGTAGCTGGACAGTGGAGGACCTGGAGGTGCATGGAGGCATGCAACGCCACGTCACATTCCAACGTGACGACGACGTGCTCAACCTTCACAGGGTTTCAAGAAGTAGCGGGAGGATCCGCTTTGGCACAGGGTGCGGACGGTGCCAATTTGGGTATACCAGAGGCCGGACTCCAAAGTCACATACTGGCAGCGGCAATGTGAGTAGAGTCTGCTTGTTGGCTAGAGGGGAGTGTTGGGCTTTATTATATTGGGGGTGCTGTGGTTTAGTAGAGGGGGATGCTGTTTTTTGTTTTTTTTAATACTGTACT
The DNA here is from genome assembly GCF_036172605.1 of Pelobates fuscus. Taxonomy (NCBI): domain Eukaryota; kingdom Metazoa; phylum Chordata; class Amphibia; order Anura; family Pelobatidae; genus Pelobates; species Pelobates fuscus. Next base: position 231,631,529 of record NC_086322.1, read on the forward strand.
TTTCAAAATAAACCTACGTTTCTATGAAAATTTAGGTTTTGTGGGGTGGTTTACGGCCTACATAAACTTAGACCTTGTTTATTTGGCCCTTGCTAGATTTTGAGTTTAACATGCTTGCTTTAAACTATTGCATTGTTCCTGCTCACCAGGACATGTAGGAAGAGGAAAGAAATGTAGTGTATTTATCCTGGTAAAACACGTTTTAAATAAATAATTTCACTATGTAAAATCATATTGACTTGAGTATCATTGTTCACTTGACCACCTCAAAAGAACTCAATTTTAAAAATAAACTGCCATCCACAGAACCTATTTACTCCTAGTTGCATGAAATTGCGGGCGGAGAAAAATATTCATACCTCTCAAGTGTCTCTATTTAGTTTGGCCAGTCCCTATTTTGGCCCCAAATTCCACTGTTCCTGCATATTGTTGATGTGTCTAAGTTTATAACCGAGTACTGTATATTACAAACAATGTAAACTATAAAATAAAAGTGCGTAGAAATCGTGTAAATAAGATACATTGTTCTTGTTCTAAATTACATTTAGGATGCATAAATTGTTATTCTTAAGTGACCAAAACTTTCTCATAATAGCCCTGCCAAACCCCCAGACATACCCCTAAAATGAAAGTGTCCCTCTAAGTTTGTTTGAAATATTACGGGGTATGTGAATATGTTGTTAAAATGGAGCAGTCACTTCTCTGCAAATTAACACATTTAATAAAACATTGAAAAATCACCTACAAATATATGCCAATTTATTACTTTTTTTCTAAATCATGTGATGTTCTTTTATCCTTTAAAAACGTCTATTTTAGGATTAAGTAATGGACATCCCAATCCAGGCACAGCCAGGACAAACTCATACCAATGAGGAGGAGAAAAGAAACATGTTACCAAGAACGCCATTTTCAATGGCAAACCAGGGTAACATTTAGAACAATGATTGACAGGTAGTCAAGATGGCGGTGGCCACATCCGTAATAGGGGCAAATACTAGACTTGGGCAAACGGGTGTTTTTGTCCGTATCAAATTCCTTTTATTTCAGGAAAGGACTAATTGATTCGCCCAGGTTTTACATTTGGAGTTGTAGGCTGTGTTTACACTGCTGCCTAACGCCATCTCTAGTTACTTTTACTCCAGCAACCACTAGAGGGACTACCTGGGTTTGGACCTGCAAATTCGCTTTTCATGGAGATGCTGAACAATCCCCAAACAGATGTATTGACTTAAAGGACCACTATAGTGCCAGGAAAAACTTGTTTTTCCTTCGGTCCCCCCCACCCTCAGGGCCCCCCTCCTGCTGGGTTGATGGGGTTAAAGCCCCTTCAGGCACTTGCCTTTCTCCAGCGCAGGGTTCCCTCTGCGCTGAGGAACTCTCCTCCTACTGCCGACGTCAGCGCCAAATGTGCATGCGCGGCAAGAGCCACACACGCATTCAAACCGCCCATAGGAAAGCATTACTCAATGCTTTCCTATGGACGTCCAGCATCATCTCAGTGTGATTTTCACAGTGAGAATCGCGGAAGCGCCTCTAGTGGCTGTCAGTGAGACAGCCACTAGAGCAGGGGTAGGCAACCTTTTAGCAGCACTGTGCCGATATAGGATTGTGATGTCCCGTAGCGTGCCGGTCCTATTTTTTGTTTTTAAATGAGGTGTGTATGCTGCCGTATCCTGCTTGTGTTATTTTACTGTAATTGCTTTGTATCGTTGTATTTGTGCGTATATGCAGGGCCGTCTTTAATATTGACTGGACCCTGTCCCCCCTCCCCAGGTGTGCAATCACGTCCTCCACCTCAACGCAGTGGCGGACCTAAAGTAGAGAGGTGCAAGAATTTTTTTGGGCCTCCCTGTTGCACGAGTGATTAAAAGGTAGATCCCCATCTGTCGTGCAACTCCAGTAATGCATTGACAGCTGGGGTTCTACCATTTACCCATGTTTCCAGGTCTTAGCACTAAGCGTTTTTTGTGTGTTCGAATGTAAACAGGTTTTTGTATGGAATATGTTTGTATGTGGTGTTGGCGTGACTGCAAGCATGTATTTGTGTAGTGTTGGTTTTTGAATTCAGGGGTGTATTTACATATAATTTTGGTGTGTAACACAGACATGTGTTTGTACATAGTGTTGAAATTTGAATGTAGGGGTGTATTTGTGTGTAGTGTTAGTGTGTGAATGCTGAGATGTATGCACATATACACGCACACAGAGATATATACGCACTGAAACACACACACAGACATACTGACATACTGACACACACACAGATTTACTGACACACACACACAGACATACTAACACACACACACAGACATGCTGACACACACACACAGATATACTGACACACAAACATACTGACACACAAACATACTGACACACAAACATACTGACACACAGATATACTGACACACACACAGACAGACATACTGACACAGACATGCTGACACACACACACTGACATACTGACACACACAGACATACTAACACACACACTGACAGACATACTGACACAGACATATACACACACACACAGATATACTGACACACACAAAAATTACACTCTTAAACCCACCCTCCAGTTTCCTACCTTTCCTGCTGGTGGCTAAAGGTGTTGGGAGTTGGGGTCTGGCTCTCTCGGCCAGCCCCCCTCCACTCTGCCTACTCTTCTTTCCCGCGCGCTCCTCTCTTTGTGGGAGGAAGTGATGCACGGCCGTCACTTCCTCCCAGCCTGTTGCCAAAAATCAAGGGGCCTGCTCGCGCTGTTAAAGCGCCTCAGTGCGCCACCGGGACCCTGCTGACAGAAGCCCACCGGGTGGCCCTTTGTGCACGGGCCACCCGGTGGGCCTCCTTAGTGTGCGGATTACCGGCCGGGGGTTAGAAATAGTTGAGGCCAGCGGGGCTCACGGTGCAGCTGCCCAGTTTGCCCCACGTTAAAGACGGCCCTGTGTATATTAGCTATTATATTGTATATGTTCATGAGTAGTTTATGGTATTGTGTATGATACATATGAATGTGAGTTGTGTATGGGGGCCGCTTGTGGAATTGTGTGGATGGATATGTCACATTGTGTGTTTGGTAGTATGTGTGGTGGCTGTTTGAGGTATTGCATGTGAGAGACTGCATGTGGGGTTGTGTGCATGTATGTGGATTGTTAGTGGTGTTGCGTTTGTGCAGATTATGTGTATGTTTGTGTGTGGGCTGTCCGTACTATGTGTATGAGGGATTACACAGGAATGCAGGATTCTGCATTCCTGTGTATATCTAGCAGTCTGGGTGGCTTCCCTGGGTTCCAGTGGGGACCAGACCGGCCAGGTACATATCAAGGACAGGAGCTGCAACAGCAACTGCGAGCTGCTCTACTACAGTGTGGATTCCTATTCACAAGTGCTGGGAGGAAGTGATCTGAGATCACTACCTCCTACGTGCTGCAATGCATAAATTGAGGATTGTCCTTCACCACCTTTTCGGATTAGCAGATATCTGAAGTTTTACTGGGACTCCTAATAGGCCAGAGCCTATTTGTCTCTAGCAGCCTTGAGTGCCGTGCAAAGACACCTCGAGTGCCGTGCATGGCACTAGTGCCGTAGGTTGCCTACCTCTGCACTAGAGGCTGGATTAACCCTCAGTGTAAACATAGCCGTTTCTCTGAAACGGCTATGTTTTCAGCTGCAGGGTTAAAACTAGAGGGACCTGGCACCCAGACCACTTCATTGAGCTGAAGTGGTCTTGGTGCCTATAGTGGTCTCTTTGAGGAGATGCGGATTAGCACAGTGCAATGATTTGGTGTGCCAGATCACTAAACTCAGAAGAATTGTTTTGGCTGACATCATCAGTATTGATAATCTCAACCGGGGAGGGGGAAAATCCATATGGTCTATTTTATCCAATGCACGCAAGGGTTCCAATAATCCAAAAAGCTACTAGAACACTATTGCGTTAGCTTGTATGCCCGACACTATAATGTTTCTTTAAACAGTTTAACTCCAAAATTGACACTCTCGGCCCATCACTGGCCTAATTTTTCATTGGTTTAACATAAGGGTATATGAACTACTTCTCTCAATAGGTGGCTAGTGATAGGCTGAGAGAGTCGGCCACCAGGCAAAAACTTCCTATGACTGTAGAGGCAGAGATAAATTAAGCTGCGGGCAGTGGTGTTGGGTGCCTAATCTCCACCTTTGGGATTTAATCATTGCAAGACAGTTTAACCCTTCAAGGTAAAAGACTGCTGCCCCCTGGCGACTTTAATTTAATTTTACTTTTCAGCCCTTACAAGCATATACTATAGGGAATGAGTAAACATGATACTAAATATCATGGGACATAACGGTTTTGCCTTAACAGCTGCTTTTAGGTCACAAAACATCAGGGCCGCCACCAGAAATTTTGGGGCCCCTGACAAAGCACAAGGTCTGGGCCCCCCCCGCCCCACCCACGAGTCCGCCCACAGGACTCTTACCTAGTCCGCAAACAATGATGCAGGACTGAATGTGGTGTGTATAGTGGAATTAGAATGTGTGTAATGGATGTAGTGTTTGTGTGTATTAGATACTGTTTGTGCAGTGAATGCAGAGTGTGTGTTTGTGTAGCAGGATGCAGTGTGTGTAGTGGATGTAGTGTGTTTGTGTAGTGGATGTAGTTTTTGTGTGTACTAGATGCAATGTGTTTAGTGGATGTAGTGTGTGTTTTAGACGCAGCGTCTCTGAATAGTGAATGCAGAATGTTTAAATGTGTGGTGGATGTAGTGTGTGTACTGTGAATACAGGATGTTTGTGTAGTGGATGCTGTGTGTATAGTTAATGCAGAGTGTGTGTCAGTGTAGTGAATGCAGAGTGTGTGTCAGTGTAGTGAATGCAGAGTGTGTGTCAGTGTAGTGAATGCAGAGTGTGTGTGTCAGTGTAGTGAATGCAGAGTGTGTGTGTCAGTGTAGTGAATGCAGAGTGTGTGTGTCAGTGTAGTGAATGCAGAGTGTGTGTGTCAGTGTAGTGAATGCAGAGTGTGTGTGTCAGTGTAGTGAATGCAGAGTGTGTGTGTTAGTGTAGTGGATGCAGAGTGTGTGTCGGTGTAGTGAATGCAGAGTGTGTGTCGGTGTAGTGAATGCAGAGTGTGTGTCAGTGTAGTGAATACAGTATGTGTGTGTTAGTGTAGTGGATGCAGAGTGTGTGTTAGTGTAGTGGATGCAGAGTGTGTGTTAGTGAAGTGAATGCAGTGTGTGTGTGTGTTAGTGTAGTGGATGCAGTGTGTGTTAGTGAAGTGAATGTAGTGTGTGTGTTAATGTAGTGGATGCAGTGTGTGTGTTAGTGTAGTGAATACAGTGTGTGTCAGTGTAGTGAATACAGTGTGTGTGTTAGTGTAGTGGAAGCATAGTGTGTGTCAGTGTAGTGGATGCAGAGTGTGTGTCAGTGTAGTGGATGCAGAGTGTGTGTCAGTGTAGTGGATGCAGAGTGTGTGTCAGTGTAGTGGATGCAGAGTGTGTGTCGGTGTAGTGAATGCAGAGTGTGTGTCGGTGTAGTGAATGCAGAGTGTGTGTCGGTGTAGTGAATGCAGAGTGTGTGTCGGTGTAGTGAATGCAGAGTTTGTGTCAGTGTAGTGAATACAGTATGTGTGTGTTAGTGTAGTGGATGCAGAGTGTGTGTTAGTGTAGTGGATGCAGAGTGTGTGTTAGTGAAGTGAATGCAGTGTGTGTGTGTTAGTGTAGTGGATGCAGTGTGTGTATTAGTGTAGTGAATACAGTGTGTTAGTGTAGTGGATGCAGTGTGTGTTAGTGAAGTGAATGTAATGTGTGTGTTAATGTAGTGGATGCAGTGTGTGTGTTAGTGTAGTGAATACAGTGTGTATGTTAGTGTAGTGGAAGCATAGTGTGTGTCAGTGTAGTGGATGCAGAGTGTGTGTCAGTGTAGTGGATGCAGAGTGTGTGTCAGTGTAGTGGATGCAGAGTGTGTGTCAGTGTAGTGGATGCAGAGTGTGTGTCAGTGTAGTGGATGCAGAGTGTGTGTCAGTGTAGTGGATGCAGAGTGTGTGTCAGTGTAGTGGATGCAGAGTGTGTGTTAGTGTAGTGGATGCAGAGTGTGTGTTAGTGTAGTGGATGCAGAGTGTGTGTTAGTGTAGTGGATGCAGAGTGTGTGTTAGTGTAGTGGATGCAGAGTGTGTGTTAGTGTAATGAATGCAGAGTGTGTGTTAGTGTAATGAATGCAGTGTGTGTGTTAGTGTAGTGAATGCAGTGTGTGTGTTAGTGTAGTGAATGTAGTGTGCGTGTTAGTGTAGTGAATGCAGTGTGTGTGAGTGTAGTGAATGCAGTGTGTGTGTTAGTGTTGTGAATACAGTGTGTGTTAGTGAAATGAATGCAGTGTGTGTGTCAGTGTTGTGGATGCAGAGTGTGTCAGTGCAATGAATGCAGAGTGTGTGTTAGTGTTGTGGATGCAGTGTGTGTGTTAGTGTAGTGGATGCAGAGTGTGTGTTAGTGAAGTGAATGCAGTGTGTGTGTGTGTTAGTGTAGTGGATGCAGTGTGTGTGTTAGTGTAGTGAATACAGTGTGTTAGTGTAGTGGATGCAGTGTGTGTGTGTTAATGTAGTGGATGCAGTGTGTGTGTTAGTGTAGTGAATACAGTGTGTGTGTGTTAGTGTAGTGGAAGCATAGTGTGTGTCAGTGTAGTGGATGCAGAGTGTGTGTTAGTGTAGTGGATGCAGAGTGTGTGTTAGTGTAATGAATGCAGTGTGTGTGTTAGTGTAATGAATGCAGTGTGTGTGTTAGTGTAATGAATGCAGTGTGTGTGTTAGTGTAGTGAATGCAGTGTGTGTTAGTGTAGTGAATGCAGTGTGTGTGTCAGTGCAATGAATGCAGAGTGCGTGTTAGTGTTGTGAATACAGTGCGTGTTAGTGTAATGAATGCAGTGTGTGTGTCAGTGTAGTGGATGCAGAGTGTGTGTCAGTGTAGTGGATGCAGAGTGTGTGTTAGTGTAGTGGATGCAGAGTGTGTGTTAGGGTAGTGGATGCAGAGTGTGTGTTAGTGTTGTGGATGCAGTGTGTGTTAGTGTTGTGGATGCAGTGTGTGTTAGTGTAATAAATGCAGTGTGTGTGTTAGTGTAATGAATGCAGTGTGTGTTAGTGTAATGAATGCAGTGTGTGTGTGTCAGTGTAATGAATGCAGTGTGTGTGTCAGTGTAGTGGATGCAGTGTGTGTGTTAGTGTGTTTATTAGTGTATGTATGTAATGTAATGAACGTTATTCCCCCCTCCCTGTTTCTTACCTTGTTCAGGGAGGGGGGAAGATTCTTTGATCCCTGGTGGTCCGGTCCGGTGGCATTCTGGGCCCCCGGCTCCCTGTATTTGCAGAGGGGGCCCAGCGGACTGCAGAAGCACTTTCCAGCATTTCCCTGCGTCTAACTACCGCGAGACGTGATTTGCGCGTCGCGCGGAGCGTTGCCATGGTAACCCATGGCAACGCTCTATCGACCGCACATCTCGCGGGAGTTTGACGCAGGGAAATGCTGGAAAGTGCTTCTGCAGTCCGCTGGGCCCCCTCTGCAAATACAGGGAGCCGGGGGGCCCGCGGCTGCACATATATATAGCAATGAACGCTATATATATGTGCAGAGTGTAATTGTGGGGCCCTGGACTGCCAAAGCAGTCCGGGCCCCCCAGGACCGCCGGGCCCGTGACAACCGTCACGGTTGTCACCCCCTGATGGCGGCCCTGCAAAACATTATCCCCATCATCCATCAAATTCCTAGAAAAAAAGGCTTGCCTTATAGCATTGTCAGTACCCGTTTAAGAGCATTCATTTTTTGAGACCTAAAAAGCCATACTGACAGATAGTTTCCCAATTCAATTTGTAACAGGAAGTGAAATGTGCAGGAGGAAAAAGGTTTCCGCCAGTATGTTGGGAAAAAAAATGCAATTTCACAGAGAAACCTCTGCCAAAACAGAAACGTTGGAGAATAAATGTTTACACTTCTGCTGTTTTGACTAAAATGTCGGTCAATTCTCCACAGTTCCCAGTTGGGTTAACAAAACGAACCTTAGACAAAGTAGACAAATATATATTGTTTATGGAATCTAAACAGAACAATGACGTGAATATAAATGCACAGTTCAGTAACTATACATACAGTGCACACTGCCTAGAACCATCTAAAATGCATGTCATGCTCAATAAATGCATTGAAACACCTGCTGCTTTACTTATACATACACCACAAGCACAATAGGACTAGATCAGGGCTGTCATATACATACATCCCTCATTGGTCTACCAGGGATAGGCAACCTTCGGCACTCCAGATGTTGTAGACTACATTCCCCATAATGCTCTTACATCCATCATTTGGATTGCAATTCATTACAATTTGGTGTTTAGTGAATAAACCCCATGTATATTTGTACATATTGTCTATGATGCAGACAGGGATGTGATGCTGACAGCCTACTGCTGGGTCCATTGAATGACCACTCAAAAGAGCAGTTCAATCTTCCTAAACTGCAGAGCAATCCCACTACACAGCAGAAAGTATTTGTTCGCGATTTACAGCATAATGTGATGTCATGCATATATAATTTATTATGCAAATTAGCATGGCTGTTTTTTTTTTTTTTCTTTCAAGAAAGGTGCGAGCCCTATGATTGTGGTGGAAGGATCCGGTCATATACTAAAGTTAGGGATGAGAGATTTTTTTTTACATATACTTTGTGGCGGAGTTACAATACTCGACCACAGTGTCCCTGCCAGAACCTCTCTCCTTTTCCCACAAAGTAACTTTTGAATTATAGCTGGCCACCCATCAGTCATCAAATAACTTGTCCCTGAGCGCCCTTCTTGGTAATATAGCACCCTGATCTAATGTCCATGGTAGACTCACCACCCGGTTTAAGAGGTGCCACGTTTTCCCCGAAACATTGTCTGGCAGAGTAAGGTAACTGGGTGGTCTGATTTCATTGTGCTGTGGTTGGCAGTATCTGCTGAGGGCTAAGGAGCCACAGCCTGGTGATAAATATATATTTTAGGCTGATTTTACACAGTTCTTTCACTTCATTTACAAAACCCATCTATTTTCTTTCAGAACTTGATGAAAGGATTAATTATAAAAAAAAAAAAAAAAAAAGGAGTTTTAAGGTGACATTTGTACTTGACTGTACCTGAAATGGTCAAAGGAGGGAAGGTGCTACACTTCCAATTCGGCTACTTTGAACTTAAATATGAAATTCATGGTCCTTAAATTCCTAACAATTCTCAGTTTAGTAAATAACTCTGTCAAAGCAGAAATTACCACATTATCAAGTGTGATATGGTCTAACCTTGCACAGCAATGACTGGCTGAGACCACTGGGAGTGGGTTAGCCTTTTTTACTGCTGTCGGTGAAATCTCCTTTCTTAAAGTATCAATTTATTTCTCTTTGTACAGTACTGATAATGACCCAGACTTAATCTGTATAACACTATTCAATGACACCGCTGTGTTAACCAGGGATCTTAAAGTCCATTTACATGGGGGCCACTGGCCATAATAAGGGCCACAGAGCCATAACGTTCTTGTTCACAACTGACAAATGCCAGAACTTTACTGAGGATTGTTGCAGTAGCACACAGTGCATGCAAACACTGTTCCACAGCTGGCCAGCCCCCTCAACCACAGCTAATAAGGGCATGATTGCTTGCCATCAGCAATCTGGAACATTAATAGGTATTCCTTAGACTCACATACACCTCTTTATTCCACGATTGGTGGCCCTTTAGATCAGTACGTTTAGAATCCTGGTCTAAAGGAAAAAATGCAATATTGAACATGACACGACTGTATGAAAAACCAACACAAAGAATGTTAAATACTAACTGTCCACAGATGCTCTCTTTTATGTATTATGCAACAACATATTCTGCAGTGTGTGCAAAAGAACTGCATTAAATGGTTTTTATTATAATGTCTTTTATCCCCTATATTTAGCAACTGTTTGTGTGCGGTCAGAAAAATAAAATTAAAGGATCACTATAGTGTCAGGAAAACAAACCCGTTTTCCTGACACTATAGTGCCCTAAGGGTGTCCCCACCCTCAGTGTCCCCCTCCCTTGGCGCTGAAGATGTTAAAACCCCTTCAGTTACCTACCTTAATCCAGCGCCGGGCTCCCTCGGCACTGGTGACCTCTCCTCCCCCGCCGGCGTCAGCACCCGAGTGGAGGGGAATGCGCGCGCATTCAAACAGTCCATAGGAAAGCATTTCTCAATGCTTTCCTATGGACGTTCTGCACGCTGGATGCGATTTTCACATCCAACGTCGCAGAAGCGCCTCTAGCGGCTGTCCGGAAGACAGCCACCAGAGGTTGGATTAACCCTGCTATGTAAACTGCTATGTTTACATCTGAAGGGTTAAAACCTGAGGGACCTGGCACCCAGACCACTTCATTGAGCTGAAGTGGTCTGGGTGACTATAGTGTCTCTTTAAATATAACAATTCACACTTCTATCCTGGAACTGGGAGCTTCCATCTTGGCTCTCTGTCAAACGTCATTATAAATGTTGCCATTTTTTGCCATTGATAGATACTAGAAAAAGAAAAAAACTGAAACAATGTTTCTGTTCTCCTCCTCATTTGCATTGTGTGCCCTAGCTGTGTTTTAAAGAGACACTACAGGCAGCAATACTACTTTAATGCATTTGACCTCCTTAATATGCTATATTTTAATGCATGCACAAATCTTTTTACTTTTTGCATAAAATAAATACGTTTTGCAGAATGCTGCACCATAAGCCTGCCTCCTTAGCCACACCCTCGCATGCCAGGAAAAAAAAGACTTCCTTTTTAACCCCTTAAGGACTGAGCCAAATGTACACGTTGTGATCAAAACAAAACGTAAACAAAAACTTGAATTTGCGCTCTATGTCTGTTCAGGCGTAATTCGCCTTTTCCTATTATGTGCACCCACACTTCTTATATATAACTTTATTCAGTGGAAACAGGGCTTTCATTTAACATCAAATATGTAGGTATGAAACATAATTTAATATGAATAAAATGTAAAAAAAAATGGGGGAAAAAATAAGAATTTTTTTAAAAAAAATCTAGTTCTACGTGACATTCTAACTGTGTCATAATACTGTTTGCTTTTACTGCAATAAAATACACATATTTGTATTCAGCAAAGTCTCACGTGTAAAACAGTACCCCCTATGTACAGGTTTTATGGTGTTTTGGGAAGTTACAGGGTCAAATATAGCATGTTACATTTTTCAGTTTGTTCACATTGAAATTCGCCAGATTGGTTACGTTGCCTTTGAGACCGTATGGTATCCCAGGAATAAGAATTACCCCCATGATGGCATACCATTTGCAAAAGTAGACAACCCAAGGTATTGCAAATGGGGTATGTCCAGTCTTTTTTAGTAGCCACTTGGTCACAAACACTGGCCAAAGTTAATGTTAATATTTGAAAATGCAAAAAACTAATTTTAATGCCAATTTTGGCCAGTGTTTGTGCCACTAAGTGGCTACTAAAAAAAGACTGAACATAGCCCATTTGCAATACCTTGGGTTGTCTACTATTGCAAATGGTATGCCATCATGGGGGTAATTTTCATTCCTGGGCTACCGTACGGTCTCAAAGGCAACATAACCAACCTGGCGAATTTCAATGTGAAAAAACTGAAACGCAAGCCTTATATTTGACTCTGTAACTTTTGAAAACACCATAAAACCTGTACATGAGGGGTACTGTTATACTCTGGAGACTTTGCTGAACACAAATATTAGTGTTTCAAAACAGTAAAACTTATCACAACAATTATATTGTCAGTGTAAGTGTGTGAAAAATGCAAAAAATTACACTTTCACTGACGATATCATCGTTGTAATACTTTTTACTGTTTTGAAACACTAATATTTATAATTATATATATATAGTCAATATCATTTTATGTGTACTTTGATATGTATATATAAAATTATATTTATATATATTAATATTAAAATACACACTTAGACAATGTATGTTATATTTATGTGTAAGTGTGTATATATATATATATATATATATATATATATATATATATATGATCTAAGTATATATTATTTCATTTTACACTGTTTTAACATGCTTTTTTTAATTTATTTTTTTAGACAGCAGGGGGAGTACCTTTCATTACAGGCACATCCCCTGCTGGCAATGTCTTGGACGGCTTTGTCGCAATCACATTGCCCAGAGGGGCCAAAGAGGAAAGAGGGGGACTCCCTGGCTCCCAGGTAAGTCCCCATACCGCGATCGCCAGCGACCGAGTAAGTACATAGGACGCCGGGGACGTTCTATGCCGCCCTCCGGCGTTTAGAGCCGGTTTCTTAAGGACGGCGTAGAACGTCCTGCGTCCTTAAGGGGTTAAAAAGGTATGTGCACAGCTCAGCCACTGACAGCACTAAGTGATCTGAACAGCGAAATTAGCAGAGGACACCCAATGAGGCATATAGTAAGGATATCAAACCCTGTTTTTAATTTACAACCTGATTGCATACAGTAAGGGAAACTGCACACAGCTCACACAGTACTTTTGGGCCTGAGACTGTTTTCGCACTATTTATAAGGAAGTATTTCTGGCATGAGAGGGTGTGGCTAAGGAGGCAGGCTTATGGTGCAGCATTATGCAAAACATGTATTTATTTTCTGCAAAAACTATAAAGATTTGAGCATGCAAAAAAAAAAAATACAGCATATTAATGAGGCAAAATCTATAAAATGCATTAAAGTTTTACTAGTGCCTGGAGAGTCCCTTTGACGCACCTTTTAAAAGAAAACTAATAATGATTAAAAAGGTTTACACAAGTTATAAATAACTTTCAATGTTTTAGTCAATGGTGATATTACCAGAGAAGTAACGGCACCTTTATATAGTGGTTAATTCTCGTAGGAATTCAATTTATACAGAATGCTACCAAACAATCCCGGTAGTGTTCTAGCAGATGACTGCAGTTAGTGCTAAAAATGTATATGCAGTATATTACATACACAGTACTGTACACACAGAATTCCACATGACCACACTAGGAATCTTACCGATGTACAGACACAATATACAATGCACAATGTTGAAGTGGACAGTTTCTGTAATACAATATAAACTCCAAACATGCTGGGGGTGGCCAACGAGTAAACAGGAAACAAAAAATGTGTACAGTATTCTATACAAATCAGTAACATTCTTAGTGCAAAATATCACAGGAAAAACACTCGAAATGTTATAGATGTAGACACAGTATATTCTAAATAGAATATATCACAAATATATGTAGAGTACTCTAATATACACACACACACAATACCACCAGTATTCATTAGAAATATTAACAATTTATACTCAGTACTGTATACATAGAATATCTCAGGACTGCATAAAATGTTTTACAGATTTATACACACAGTATTGTACACATAGAATACAATGTTATAGGATTGCACCAAGTGCTGTAAACACATTAAGGTAGCATTTACAGCTTCACTTAAATTTTTATTTTTTTAAATAATCAAGAATGATGGTTGAACCTCTTACACGACAAAAACACAGCCAAGCAAAGTTCATCTATTTAATACAAACATAACATGAAATTATGCTCACATAGTTTTAGACAAATACGGGCACAATGAAATATGAGAATATATAAACTTAGTTCAGTCTGATCACTGGGGTAGGGAGAATTTGTATTTTCTTTTTCTTTTAATATATCTCCCTATCTTAGAGGGCAAAAATACTTATAAGATAAATGCAAATCCTGTTGGCTTGACTTTCATAACTAATGCAATAGAAATTGTGCATACATTTACATAGGTAAATGCATCTATTGAACAAGAAAAAAAAATGTTCCGAGGAATAAATCAAATCGTAATGATCTGTGACACCTGCTTGTTTTGATTTCCCATGTGCGTTCACAGTTCAGTGGCAGTGAAAACACCGCTAATTCAACTTGAGTGAATATTACTTACACAGAGTATAAACGGACACTCCTATCACGCCCCTTTCCAGTCTGTTACATCCATTGGGCAATTTACAGAGAGATAATTAACTGGAAAATGCCACTTTTATCAACTTAAGGTAGGAAATCTGCTATGGTGTCATTTTTCAACATTGCTATTATTAGGTACATAACATTTTTTCAAATATGATCAGGATTAAAGAGGATTCAAGAGAAGGTACAGTATTAAACGACAATAAAGTCTAGGAACCAACACAATTTGTCATTTTGCTGGCCTAAAATCATTTGCTGTACTTTTGCATGCCCAATTGTATATGGTTTTAATTTAGATTTTGTGTAAATGCACAACAATGAAGAAAAACATACGGCTATATATTTTATAAAATAAATACTCTCCCCCCTCCCCCTTTCTCCAAAATGGTTTACAGCATACAGCATCTTAACCCTTTAAGAACGGAGGCAATTTTAAAAGTTCTGAACAAATCAAAACCTATAATTTGAGCTATAGCTTTTTTTAACCATAATTTACCTCTTTCATACTCTGTGCGGGTGTGGGATTGGCAACAGAGGGGTTGACTTTGTTGTCTGGCAGTCTCCACGACTGCCGCAGAGGATCAGGAGAGGGCCCAATCGTTTAGGCGTGCTATGCCGCCCTACTGCATTGAAGCCCTACTTTTGTGGGACGGCAAAGCACGCCTGTCATCGAGAAGGGGTGTTAAAGAGTTAGTCCAATCCTTTTTACATTTTTCATCTTTTCGATTCATAATGCCGTATTGTCATAAGGCCATTTATCACTTATGTCACAATTTATATTCATAAGGCCATTTGTCACTTGGACCCTACGGAATACGTTTTATTACATAAAAACCTGTAAAATACGCTTCAAACTTACGTTTAACCCCCTAAGGACCAAACTTCTGGAATAAAAGGGAATCATGACATGTCACACGTGTCATGTGTCCTTAAGGGGTTAAGGAACCCTTTAGGTTCAGGAACACAAACATGCATTCCTGACCCTATAGTGTTAAAAATACAATCTAGCCCCCCTGAATATAATAAACTCTTACCTTTATTTCAGTCTGCTGCTGCTGCCCCTGATCTGCCTGCTTGGCTGACATCATGAGAAGTGATGATCTCAGCCAATCACAATGCTTTCCCATAGGAAATGATCGGATTGGCTGAGCTTATCAAGGAGGCAGATCAGGGTCAGAGCCAACATAAGCCAAACACAGCCGTGGCCGATCAGCATCTCCTCATAGAAATGCACTGAATCAATGCATCTCGATGAGGAAAGTTCAGTGTCTCTATGCAGAGGGTGGAGACACTGAATGACTGTGCAACACTGCCCCAGCAAGCACCTCTCGTACCCATCTAAGGAGTGACCAGTTGAGGCATCCCTAGGCTGTAATGTAAACACTGCCTTTTCTCTGAGAAGACCGTATATTTACTGCAAAAAGCCTGAAGGGACTGTCTTATACTCACCAGAACAAATACAATAAGCTGTAGTTGTTCTGGTGACTATAGTGTCCCTTTAAATCCACTCACTTTGCATAATACCTTTCAGTCCACAGTCCAATCAAAAGCTTTTTATACAGAAGCATTGTTTGACCTTGGGTGCATTCATAGGGAGTATTGTAAATGCGCCAATCAACTTCTTCTGATAGAAAAGCATTGAATCCAATGCTCCTTTATCAAAAGAAATTAATGCTACACTACACATGTGCGCTGTGTGAGCATTCTCAAGTGACAAGATGATATGAGTGACAACTTATTTCACCGCTACAGCCTGCCGACTTGCCAGTTCTCCAAGGAGGAAGATTGCATAAATGATAGGGGAGGGTGGGCATGGGAAGGACTGGGCTTTAAAAATGTAAGGAGATGGGGTGGGGCCAGTAACAAAAGCGGAGCATGGGGAAGTCAAACATAATTTTTGCACAGAACTCACACAAGTCAGTCCAGATAGTCACGTGTTACAATTGTGTAAATATTACCAGGCACAACTTTACAAATATCTCTGTTTAGGCACCATGTTTAAGCAGAAATGTTGCACATACAGATTGCTTACACTCTCTCTCAGTGAGCACTTCCTTTCAGTCCGGCCGGTCATTCTATTCTAGAGCACCCGAGGCCGGTGCGCCCTAAGGCTGCCACTTGTGCCGCTTTATGGACGCGCCCCCCCCCTACCATTATCGGTATTGCCGGTGATTATCGGCCGATACCAATATTTACAAAATACAAACATCAGAATATCGGCCAATAATATTGTCAAAACCGATAATCGGTCGATCCCTAATTTGAACACAATGAAGGGACATTAAAACTTATTAAAAGTATATTTTTTTTATTAGCAATTTTACACACTTTTCATATTCTTTTTAATAGTTTCTACTGGCTGTTTTTGAATATTTGATGCATTTCTATACCATGCATAAAAGAATGCATCAAACCACCACACTCCACCTAATATACAGACAGCCATAATGACCCATACGTTCATAAAGACAAAAAAAAAAAAAATTGCATTTCAGCCACAAATGGTGGAAGTTAATTCGCTCAATAATGTGTTAAAATTTAAATTTCCAGTACAGTTTTAAATTCATGCCAACGTATTGAACTTTAGGAGGAAAAACATTTTAGTAAATAATCTTTGTAATAAGACATTACTTCATTATATGCAAGAAGATAGTGGAATCTTGGTGAAGTTGGGGGAACAAAGAGGTGAAGTGGTTTCCATAGAAAATAGGCGTGGTTAGAAGTGTTGTTTGTGAAGGGAAAGAGTTAGAAATATAACTACGTCCACCTGGTGGCACCATAAATATTCTCGCACCCAGGCAGAATCTGGTCATAGATAAGCCGTTTCTCTGCCAGGAAAGTGTTAAATTAAGAGTGTTCGTCACTAAACTTTGAATTGCATGCATACTAAAATTCAAATGGCAAAACTTAGGCTGAAATAACCAAGCTGGGACTATAACTGTGTTGGTGAATGTTTCCAGATCAGCTATAGACTAAATTTTGTCTTTTAACCCCTTCAGGACCGGCCTGTTTTTGCGATGTTTGTACGTTAAGGACCAGAGCAGTTTTAACACTTTTGTGGTGTTTGTGTTTAGCTGTAATTTTCCGCTCTCTCATTTACGGTTCCCATACAAGTTATATATTGTTTTTTTCAAGACAAGAAGGGCTTTCTTTACATACCAGTATTTATATTATGTCATATATTGTATTTAAAAAAAATAATGAAATATGGTGAAAAATAAAAAAAAAAACATGTTTTTGGACTTTTACTTGAAAAATCTTTTACTTATCTACAAAAGCTAATGAAAAAAACTGCTAAATAGATTCAAAATTTTGTCCAGAGTTTAAAAACACCCAGTGTTTACATGCTTTATTGCTTTTTTTTGCAAGTTATAGGCCTATAAATACAAGTAGGAAATTGCTGTTTCAATATATATATATTTTAAATGTATCAATAGTGACATTGTTACACCGTTATCTGTCATAAATCCCCGAAACACACCTAACATGTACATATTTTTTAAAGTAGACAACCCAGGGTATTTACAATGGGGTATGTCCAGTCTTTTTTAGTAGCCACCTAGTCACAAACACTGGCCAAAGTTAGCATTTATATTTGTTTGTGTGTTAAAAATGCAAAAACCGCTAACTTTGGCCGGTGTTTGTGACTAAGTGGCTACTAAAAAAGGCTGAACATACCCCATTTGCAATACCTTGGGTTGTCTTCTTTTGTAAATGGTATGCCATCATGGGGCTAATTCTCATTCCTTGGCTACCATACGCTGTCAAAGGCAACCTAACCAATCTGACAAATTTCAATAAAAAAAATCAAGCCTTATATTTGACCCTGTAACTTTCACAAACACTATAAAACCTCTACATGTGGGGTACTGTTATACTCAGGAGACTTCGCTGAACACAAATATTAGTGTATCAGAACAGTAAAATATATCACAGCAATAATATCCTCAGTGAAAGAGCTGTTTGTGTGTGAAAAATGCAAAAAACTTCACTTTCACTGACAATATCATCGCTGTGATATGTTTTACTGTTTTGAAACACTAATATTTGTGTTCAGCGAAGTCTCCCGAGTAAAACAGTACCCCCATGTACAGGATTTAGGGTGTCATAGAAAGTTACAGGGTTAAGCACAGTGCTAGCAAATTAAATTATCTGGACTTTTGGCCTGGGTTGGCAGGCAGGTCCCTCAAATTGCAATCATTAAAATTACTTAATTAGGTAAAAATATTACATAAATATGCACGTAGAATTTTAATATATATACATATTTATATATTTGACGTCTACGTGTATATTTATGAAATTAATAATGTAATTTTGTATGTGGACATATGTATATTTCGTATTATTTTTATTTATTTATTTATACATAGATATATATATCATTACATTCTAAGTGTATTTTGATATAAATATATATATATCAATATCAAAATACTGTTAGAATAAAATTGAATATATATATATAATTTTTTTTTAATTATTAAAAATTATTTTTATTTTTTGTTATTTATTTTTATTAACATATTATTTGTATTTTATAATAATATATATATACCATATATATAGTTATTATATATATTGTATATATTCGTGTGTAATTTAAATATAAGTGTATTTTTATATTAATATACGTATATATAAATATAAAAATACACTTAGTGTGACATTATATATATGATACATATACATATATTATATATATAGATATAATACATGTATATATATCATATATATACACATATTATAATTTTTTTTACACTGATTGTTTTTTTTTTACTTTATTTTATGATTTTACACTTGCAGGGAGACTGCCTGTCAGCACAGACAGTCCCCCTGCAGGCAGATACAAAGACCCCTATTGCGGTCATGTGATCGAGTGATCACATGGCCGTGGGGTCCTGATCTGCCGAGGGGGGACTGCCCGGGCAGACAGGCAGTCCCCCTGGACCGGGAGGAGAGCTGATCGCCGCCGTGGGACCGACGGCGATCAGGTAAGTAGCCCAAAACCGTTATGACGGTTCAGGACCGTCAGCGGTCCAAACGCACGTTTTACCGCTGACGGTCCTGAACCGTCAGCGGTCCTGAAGGGGTTAAGCTTTAATTTGATGCATTTCAGCATTGATTGACCAAACCTCTAAATAACTGCATTTTGTTTTTGTTAAAGTGAAATTTTTTTCACTTTCAACTGCACCAATAAAAGTCATCTATAGATTGTGTTGAAATTATTTTCAATAAATGCTCCGTTTTCTTTTAAAATGTGTATTAAAAATTTAGCAAGTGACATCACAATCCAATTCCGTCCAGGCATAGCCAGTGTACACATGCAAATTAAGAGGATAACAGAAACATTGTTCCGGCTTGTCCTCATCCACTAACCGTTCCATGGCAGAACAGGACAACTTATAAACAAAGACTGACAGAGAGCCAAGATGGAAGCGTCCAGTTGCGGGATATATGTGTGTATTTCCACGTTTCATTTTATTCTTAAACAACACTGCAATACTATTTGCTAAATACAGGGAATGGCGAAACAGAATTTTACAAAATCATGGAAATTGACAATTCCCTTTTAAGGCCAATAATTTTACTTACTTACTTAACTTATTATAATACGATATGGCCACGTGCAATGACTAAGAAACACTGCTTTGCAATGCACCTTTGGCATTAAAAGATTAAAATGGACACACAGAACCCTAGAACAAATAGCTTGTTACAGCCCCCTGTAGCTCAGAGGAACAAAGTTCAAGAGGCATCAAAAGCCTAGAGCAACTGCCTTACTGCATTCAGAAGACGGTGATTGGGCAGCCACATAAAGTCTGTACTGGAGAAGAAGGGGAGGGCTTGCAAGGCTGCAGACAATTTGAAGCTTCTGCAAGATGTTTTTAGAAAAATAAAAACAAAGTCTTAATTAAAGGACCACTATAGTGCCAGGAAAACATACTTGTGCCCCCACCCTCAGGGACCCCCTCCCGCCGGGCTCTGGGGAGAGGAAAGGGTTAAACACTTACCTTTCTCCAGCGCTGGGCAGGAAGCTCTCCTCTCCGCCTCCGATCCTCCCAAGCAAGAGCTGCGCGCACATTCAGCCGGTCTCATAGGAAAGCATTTACAATGCTTTCCTTTGGACGCTTGCGTGCTCTCACTGTGATTTTCACAGTAAGAATCACGCAAGCGCCTCTAGCGGCTGTCAGTGAGACAGCCGCTAGAGGATTTGGAGGCTGGATTAACCCTATTATAAACATAGCAGTTTCTATGAAACTGCTATGTTTATAAAAAAAAAAGGTTAATACTAGAGGGACCTGGCACCCAGACCACTTCATTAAGCTGAAGTGGTCTGGGTGCCTAGAGTGGTCCTTTAAATGCATATATGTTTTCATTTGTGGTATATCTATTAAACAGTATTTTTTTTTATTTGGGCAATGGAGCATCCCTTTAACCCCTTAAGGACCAAACTTCTGAAATAAAAGGGAATCATGACATGTCACACATGTCATGTGTCCTTAAGGGGTTAATCATCTCCACTACCAGCCTCATTTATAGACAGGAGACTCTAATAATTAAGTATATGAGCTTCATATAATTTTTACACCCATAACTAGATATCACAAATCAACCAGTTCCTGTTTACCTGATGTTCTTTTGCAGCTGGACTGCTAGCTTGTGATGTTATAGAGTTAATAATCCAATATGTGCACTATGAGTGAGAAAAATAAATAAATCTTGAATGCATGTGGTATTAGTCGTGGCATGTGTGCATCACGAAATCCAATATAAGTGCTACGTTTCAGCTTTTAAAAAGTTTTATTGATCTGAAGCCTCTGTATTTAAGGAACGCCTGTTGTGTCTGTAATAGTAATTTATCAACCTTTTCTTTACAAGGGCACTTTAGCCAGCCTATTAGGAATTTATAACACTTTAAATGTTTCTTTTAGAAGCTAGTTTCCCAAATCCATCTACTATCACTCCCATAAAAAAATTTAAAAAACACACACAAAAAAGAAAATGGTTGCCTTTCTTTATTTTAACTTTTTTTTTTCACCTTGTGTAAAAAATAGATAAAGCAGGGTCTTCAGTTAAGTGAGGGTATGGCCTTAAATTCTAGTGGACTGTGCAGCTGCTGTACGCAGTAGGCATGCATAATACCAATATGGCATCCTACTGACAACTCTACGTGGCCTCCTTTGCAATCTCTGTACCCAGTCGATTTTGATAACTGCTATCTTAGTAAAAGACAACTCTCACCCCACTTGCATGTATTTGCATGTAGCTATTGTGTTGTCTAATCTAAATTGCATAATGATACTTGCACTCTGGCAGTTTTATCACTTGTGGATTGAGATATAAATAAAGGATTTAAAAATAGAATTTAAAAAAAAGACATCCAGCAAAAAAAGAGCAGGCAATCCTTAACACTACATTATTTAGGTTGAGAGAAAAAGAAGAAGAAAAATAAACCATTGTTCCACCAAGATTCAACCTCTCAATTATCCCTGTTGCTGCTATTAATCCAGAAGGCAAAACCCACACTGAAGCAATTTCCAGTTTGGAAAAAGATGCTACAGACATCACAAGGTCACAGGCAGTAAAAGCCTGCATATAATAGGTTTGAGATGGCAGATCCTGGTAGCCTAGTGCCTAAAAATTTTCAACTTGTTGAAATCCAACCCTAGTAAAAGGATTTATCTATTCAAGGTCATTGGTCCTCAAACATTTTGTGTCTTTAGAAAGCACCACGTCCCACTCTCTGTTCCATTTCCAAACACTCACGCAATACCATACTGCACACAGATAAAACCTCATGTATATCCTTCAATTTGGCTTTCAAACATATAAAAAAAATACATTCTAAATAGAAGAGGTTATCCCGGCAGATATATAATTAAAGGAACACTATAGGCCCCAGAACATTTCATCTCATTGAAATGGTCTGGGAGCAGTGTCCCTGTCCCACTTAGTCCTGCAATATAAAACACTGCAGTTTTTGGGAAACTGCAAGAATTACCTTGTAGGTCTAAGACTGCTTCAAGTGGCTGTCTATCAGACAGCCACTGGAGGCACTTCCGAGATTCTAAGGGATTCTGAACAATGCTGGACATCCTCACGCTCTGCATGAGGACATCCAGCGTTAATGAAATCTCGATAGGAAAGCAATGCTTTCCTATAGGGAGGGTCTAATCCATTCACCGCGTATGTGTATTAAGCTCCCCGTTGAATGACATTGGAGGAGACAAAACGATGAGGCACATTGGTGCTGGTATCGGGTAAGTGAGCAAAGTTGTTGTTGTTTTTTTTTAACTCTTTATATGCCGGAAGGGGAGGGGTCCAGTGGGTACTATAGTATTAGGATTACAACTTTGTATTCATAACACTATAGAATCCCTTTAAATATGGCTGATATGATGCACATAGAAAGTTTAAAATTCTCTGCTGCCTTAGGTATAACTCCACTTCTAGCCACATCATTAGGTTGAGTTGCCGGGACCAGTCAATGCTGGCTAATGTTAATTCTGTGCAAATGTGGCTGCGAATTACAGCACACAATGCATGCTGGCTCCAGATAACAAATGACAGCAGCCCACCTCCCTCATGCCACCCAAGTACTCCCCTCAGCCCACCCTCTCTCACGTCAGTCTCCCTCAGAGAAGGGGGATTGGGCTACAGGAAGAACTTTGCCTCGGCACTAGAATGGATGAAAATATTTTGCATCCCTCCCTGTCACAGGTGCCTCATTCCAGGGCCCTATTTAGAAATGTACTGCAGAGAGCCTGAGATGGTATTTTTTCCCCCAAGTAAGTGGGTTAATTTCATAAGAGCAAACATTAGGCTGTTAGAGTAGTACCTGCCAAAGATGCGGTACATTGATGTTGTGGCAGGCTTATGCAATGTATGATCATACACTGTAACTAAACCCCCATTATTTTTATAAACATAGAATGTGACGGCAGATCAGAACCATTCGATCCATCTAGTCTGCCCAATTTTCTAAATACTTTCATTAGTCCCTGGCCTTATCTTAAGTCTAGAATAGCCGTATGCCTATCACATGCAGGTTTAAACTCCCTCACTGTGTTAACCTTTACCACTTCAGCTGGAAGGTTATTCCATGTGTCCACTACCCTCTCTGTAAAGTAATACTTCCTGAAATTATTTTTAAACCTTTGCCCTTCTAATTGTAAGACTTTGTCCTCTTGTTGTGATAGTTGCCTAGATTACGTGTTTTAAAAAAAAAAAAGCTAATTTAGAAAAACTAATAAAATCTGTGAGCTTTGAAGTTGCTGTTTAGTGGATGAGTGAGTGCGCTGGATCTTGTGTATTGTACAAATTGGCCCCCAGCAGCACCCCATTTATGCATGTTCAGATGAGTGCAGCCCCCTGGTTTCATATATATTGTATATATGGTATAGGTAAATTCTTGGTTTTGTGTTCAGTTGGGCTATTTTCACCTTACATTTGAAATTAATGTCATTGCAGACAAATCATCAAATCATCAAACATTAAATAAAAATATAGAACTTGCATAAAAAAGGTAAGCTGGCCCTGGCATGGCTCTTACAAAAACATTAAGAATAACATGAGATTAAAAGTAATGGAAAGTGAGCTCAGCTTCTGTGAATAATCTCGATGGCATGTAAAAATGTAGGATTCATATAAACACAGTATTTACAGACAGGCGTTGGTGTATTTATGTTGAAATATGTTCTCTGTAGTACTCCACTCCAACCAATTTAAACTCAACAGAAAATAGTCAGCATTGCCAAGTATGCCCTTTGCTCAATGGTTTTGATGCATTCCAAACGAACAAATGTACCCCAACGTGTACAGTACAGCTTCTTGTATATCCAGAAGACCATTTTCCTTTCCAAGGAGCCTGGATCACGTTAAGAAATACCAACTCTGTCAGGAAATCAGCCCAATAGGAAAATACTTCCTGACATGTTAAGCTCTCATTTTGCTCTCTAGGACCCATGTACTGAGAAAGGTTTATACCAGTGACAGTAATAACAGCTCTCGTAAGTGACAGTCTCCCTGCTAGGAGTCTCAAGGTGATGATTGCCCGATGCATTATGAGTAGAAATGGCATTCAATAATGTCACAAAATGGCAGTCTGGTGTTGCAGGCCTATCATGCTCCACAAATTGTCTTGGACAAAAAGTATGGAGTCAAACAAAAGGGGGCAGAAGGGAATGCTAACTGCATTAGTGACCATGGCTTTAGTTAAATGGTTACTCCAACCACCATGACCACTTTAGTGAATTTAAGTGTTAATGGTGGTAGGAGTCTGTTTGTGCAGCAGTGCAGCATTTCTGCTTGAAATGCTGCACACACAGAGATACTTGCACTTTTGTGATGTGAGCTAGTTACATCCCCGGTACACATGACTTAGGCAGCCTAGAACTCTGTTCCGGGCTGTTTAAAGGGAAACTCCAGTGCCAGGAAAAAAAAATCAGTTTTCCTGGCACTGCAGGTCCCCTCTCCCTCCCAGCCCCCAATCCCCAGTTGCTGAAGGGGTGAAAACCCCTTAAGTGACTTACCAAAGGCAGCGACATGTCCCACATCGCTGCTTCTTCCTCCGCCGCCGCTCCTCCTCCTCTGCATTATGTCGGCCGGTGGGCGAGGCTGATCCCGCCCACCGGCCGGGGAGACCTAATGCGCATGCGCGGCAATGCCACACATGCGCATTAGAGCTACCCATAGAAAAGCATTGAAGCGATGCTGGAGGTCCTCACACAGTGTGAGGACGTCCAGCGACGCTCTAGCACAGGTTTTCTGTGCTATGATGCAAGAAGTGCCACTAGAGGTGGAGTTAACCCTGCAAGGTAATTATTACAGTTTATAAAAAACTGCAATAATTACACTTGCAGGGTTAAGAGTAGTGGGAGTTGGCACCCAGACCACTCCAATGGGCAGAAGTGGTCTGGGTGCCTGGAGTGTCCCTTTAATATAAATCCAGCACGCTGGTGACATATGTAATGAGCTTCTCACTTTCAGGCAGAGCACCTGCCATAAGAGGTCTTGCTTTCCCCTCCCTTTATGTGCCCCTACCCGCCTTCCTCCATTGCCTTTAGTTGTTGGGCAGGGGTTTAAATCAGAGTGGACGCATTCGCTCTGGCCGGTGAAATGGTCCAGTCAAATGCTTTTTTATAAGAAGCATTTGATGAGACCCCACAAGGCTCTTAGTGATGTTGGATGGAGGCATGAAAATCAGTGCCAGGAGCTGTGTCTAGGGCAGGGGTTCCCAATTATTTTTTCCCGTGGAGCCCTTTGACATAGTGTACCAACATCGTGGAACCCCCCCAAAAAATTTAATGTTTTTATATATTTGGCAAATTTCTACAGACAGTAAACAGATTGTAGTACTTAGGAGCAGGTGTGTAGTTCTGTGTGTAGTTTTTTTGTATATAATTTTAGCATTTTAATACAGGGGTGAGTTTGTATGTTATGCTTACAATTATATGCAGTGGTGTGTTTGGATGTAGTGTTGGATTTTAATGCGGATGTACATTTGTGTGTAGTATGGGTGTTTGAGTGTTAATATATAATTGTGGTTGGAGTTCAGGGGAGTCTTTGTATATCAGGTTTGTGTTTGCATGTTGTGTTGGTGTTTGATGACTGGGATGCACATACACACTTACATAGATATACATGCACAATAACAAACAGAAACACACTTGCACATACACACACAGATCCACACAGATTTTTATCTTGAGGATGGTGACTTGCTTGGAGTGCTGCTGCTGGGTGCTGGATGCAGGGTGTTGGGAGTGCTGGATACTGGCTGTTGGGAGTGCTGGATACTGGCTGTTGGGAGTGCTGGATACTGGCTGTTGGGAGTGCTGGATACTGGCTGTTGGGAGTGCTGGATACTGGCTGTTGGGAGTGCTGGATACTGGCTGTTGGGAGTGCTGGATACTGGCTGTTGGGAGTGCTGGATACTGGCTGTTGGGAGTGCTGGATACTGGCTGTTGGGAGTGCTGGATACTGGCTGTTGGGAGTGCTGGATACTGGCTGTTGGGAGTGCTGGATACTGGCTGTTGGGAGTGCTGGATACTGGGTGTTGGAGCTAAGTGCTGGATGCTGGAGTGCTGCTGCTGGGTAATGGAGCACTGCTGGCTACTGCTCTCTCCCTTCTCCTGCCTTCCCTCGGTCCCGCTCGGCGCACTCTAATTCTGGGAGGATGTGACACGCGGTCAGCTCCTCCCAGCATCCAATAATACAGGGGCCCGGTCAGACACCACGGCCATTTAAGACTGTGACCTTACCCCAGTATTTCAGCGATACCGATCGGAGGGCCATAAGTTAATGGGCCACCCGATCGACAAATCTTGTCCTAGACCAGCGTTTCCCAATCGGTGTTCCGCGGAACTCTAGAACAAAATTGGGGTTCCGCGGAACACCAATTGGGAAACGCTGGTCTAGGGCAAGATTTCAGGTAAGCATGTAAGTAAAAAAGTTAGAGTAACACTTTCAGTTGGTTAATCAGGATGTGAGGTCATATTTTGACTCTAGGTGCCACATGTTGTGAGGTCACTCTACCTGCATCCTAGCTAGAATTCTGCATGAGGACAGGTTGCGGTATAAGTGCCTAATTACATGTGCGTATTTTGTATGTTATCAGTTTGTGACCTGTTGACCATGTTAGATTAAGGCAAGCACTGCTTAGCTCTCTATTTGGCTATAACTGCGCCACTACTTGTGCACAATCACCCTGACCACTTAAAGTAGACCTAAAATAAAATTACTAATTTTGAAATAAAAAATTAAAGATATAGTCTTTATAAAAATATGTTGAAATATGAATATGCTGGAGGGTCACTGAAATTTCACATCAGTAAAAAGATATAAGACAAAGTAGTGACTACTTCGTCAAATTGACAAAACTTGACTAAAGATGGAGCTTCCTTTGTCAAGTTTTGTCAATTTGGGAATCAAGCATTTTAGCACAAGTTGGTCCAAGAAAGACCTTGAAATATCCTCCATAGACCTGTATGCTGTACTCTCACACGTGCACGAGAACACAGCAGTGAAGCATCACCTAACGAAGAAAGAAGGTGACCACAAAGAAAAGCTGAATGAGTATAACTCACTGCAGATTCATCCATTGGCTGCCACATGCACAGAGTGGATGGCACCATCTGGGATCTTGGCAAAACATGCAAAAACTCCTGAAGGTATCAGAGCTGTTTTTGTTATTGCAATTACTTAGTGCAATACACTCTTAAAGGGACACTATAAGCAACATACCCAGTTCAGCCTGCTGTATTGTTTCTGATGTCTACAGTATCCTAGCAACATCGCCTGGTTTGATTTCAAACCATTAGACGATTATTCTAAGCACTATAGCCACTTAAGCTGACTGAAGAGATTATTGTGCAAAAACCCTGCAGATGATCAACTTTTTATTTCTTCTTTTTTTTGCTTGTAGGGCCACCTCCCTGGACAGTAAGTTAGTCAGCTGGAATACTTACTTCCTGTTTGTCAATAACAATTATGTGCAACGTTTGCTTCTAGTGTCAAAATATACAGCATCCGAACCCCAAAGGGCATGGACAGGTTGCCTGTAGCTAGTCGAAACCTCCTGCTATCCAGCTCTCAGGCTATGTAACACTAACTTCCTAATAAAGAAAACACGTGTACACATTAAAATCAATACAATAAAAATTAGCACTTGAACTAATCAAGGCATAATGCATGATTTTTTTTATATAAATCCCTAATTATCTGTGAAAACCACTCAACACTATGAGAATCCTTGCACTGAAGATTTGTCCTCAATGTTTCAATGAGAAGGAATTGACTTGACAAAGCTCAGTTCTAACAATGAAGTAAGTCTGAGCAGAAAGTTGGTGGATCTTTATTTGCTGCAGATAGGGATCGACCGATTATCGGTCTGGACGTTATTATCAGCCGATATTCTGAATTTTCAGCAATATCGTATCAGCCTAAAGTTACCAATATGCCAATAATGCAAACCAGGGCCGCCATCAGGCCATGACAACCGTCCGTCCTGGAGGGCCCGCAGCACACTCTTACTAACCTTCCCAGCAGCTCCCCTGTCTAAATCTCGCGAGTTCCGCGGCCGTCAGAGCGTTGCCACAGGTTACCAGACAGGGGAGCTGAAGGAAGCTGATGGGAAGGGAAGTAAGAGTGATGCTGGGCCCCCTCTGCAGAGTCCATGCCACCGGACCACCAGGGAATGCCATATCCCCCCTACCTGGCCAGGTAAGAAGCAGGGAGGGGGACTAAAATGTTTAGATTTTTACAAATTTTATTTATTTTTTTTAATAAAAATGCCCTCCTCCCCCCCCCAATTTTACACACATTACATACCTACACACACACACACACACACTACATTCACTTTACACACACACTCTGCATTTATTATATACACACTACACAGACTCGGCGTATAAGACAGCATATTTCAGGTCCTGCCAATTTCCAGCAACTTCGCACAGCCATTGAAGAGGAGTGGACCAACATTCCACAGGCCACAATCAACAACCTGATCAACTCTATGCAAAGGAGATGTGATGCACTGCGTGAGGTAAATGGTGGTCACACCAGATACTGACTGGTTTTCGGACCCCCCCAATACAGTAAAACTGCACATTTTATAGTGGCCTTTTATTGTGGCCAGCCTAAGGCACACCTTTGCAATAATCATCCTGTCTAATCAGCATCTTGATATGCCACACCTGCGAAGTGGATGGATTATCTCGGCAAAGGAGAAGTGCTCACTAACACAGATTTAGACGGATTTGAGAACAAAGTTTGAGAGAAATAGGCCTTTTGTGTACATACAAAAAGTCTTAAATCTGAATTCAGCTCATGAAAAATGGGAGCAAAAACAAGTGTTGCGTTTATAATTTTGTTCAGTGAGATAGATATATATATATATATACATACACACACACACACACATTAGAGATCGACAGATATTGATTTTTTCTTTAGAGCCGATACCGATAGCTTACCGATATTCTGTACATTTACCGTATTTTTTTTTTTTTATTAAGTGGTAAATGCACAAAATATACATGCCAGTCAGATTTTTTATGTTTTCAAGAATATTTATATGTGTGTGTAGTGGATGCAGTGAGAGTATTTGATTGGATGCAGTGTGTGTTTGCATAGTAGATGTAGTGTGCTTGTGTAGTGGATGCAGTGTGTGTGTCTGTGTGTAATTATGTGCGGTAGGAACTCCCCCACCCCATACCTGTCTCTTAGTGGCCCCCTTTACCTGTATCTTAGTTGCCTCCTCCCCATTCCCCTTAATATTCCTCTCCCTTCACTTTTAGTGGTCCCGCCCCTACCCCAGTGTTCATTTTCCCTTCCCTCCCCTGTACCTTAGTGTCCTCCCTTAATGTTCCTCTATCACCTGCAGTGTTCTCCCCCCTCCCCTGTCTCATAGTGTTCCTTACCACCCCCTCCCCCATAATGTTTCTTATCACCCCTCCACCCCCTGTCCCATAGTGTTCTACGACCCCCGTCCCATAGTGTCCCTCTCTCCCCTCCTTGGTCCTCCCCGTCCCATAGTGTCTCCCTCCCCCCGTCCCTTAGTGTCCCTCTCTCACCTCCTTGATCCCCGGTGTGTATCTCCCCTCCTTGGTCTCCGCTCCCTGGTGTGTCTCCTGGTAGCGTAGCCGAGTGGAGCAGTGCACACCGCGGTACAGGAGATTCAGTATCCTGAACCCGGCCGGACTGACAGGAAGTGCTCTCTCAGTGAGCACTATATTTCAGTCTGGCCGGGTACAGGAAACATAAGTATATACAAATGAAATATACAAACACACATATATATATATATATATATATATATATATATATACACATACATACATACATACACACACACAGAGTTCGTATAGTCTAAACCAGGGCTATTACCAGTGCCTGAAGACCACCCCCAACTCTGTAACCTGCAGTAGTTATTTGCTTAGAGTGCCCCTTTAATCATTTATAAAGTACTGTCTGACTGTATTACAACTGAATTTTAAAATTTTAATCATTCCTAATCTACTTAAGTCTCTCTGGATAAGAATTGCTAAATGAATAAATAAACTTCCACACATATCTAAAAATCAAAAGAGTCAAATAAAATATGCAATGATTCATGAAAATAGATCACCTTAAAAACATACGCACTTAAGCAGGAAAATGAAATGATGTAAAGATTAAACACAGAGATCTATAGTCGGATTGTTGTCATGGTAACCACACATTCTGGCAAGCAAACAAGTCAGACATCTTCACTGTTAACCACAAAAATGCACTAAAATATGGAGAATGGGCACAGAGACCGACCTGAGACAAACAAGTTACAGCAAGCTTATCATTTGTCAGCATTTCCTCAAAAGACAAATGTATTTATTTTCACCATAACCAAATTATCCAGGATTCATTTAAGGAGAGGAGGATTCTTGCTATGACTTTCCAACAGATATGTACAATAACTGTTAGATACAGACCTGGGAGAGCGGGGAATAAAAGGACATTGTATACACAGACTTCCCTACATACCTACATAGAAAGCATTATACATTTTGATGTTCACACTATCAACAAAAATACACGCACCAACAGCATACAAATATTATCAAAAACATACACACTACAGTATGTTACCTACCGTAATAACAGCCTACACATATAATACAGGGTAGTTGTTTTTTTTATACACATCTATATAATACTCTAACAAAAATATAGACAAAAATAGGAGAAAATAAAATAAAAATAAACTATACATATACAGCAGTATGATATACAAAAAAGTATATTAACAATACAGTAAACTGTGGCAGACAAATTACAAAATTCAGACTAAACTAGCTCACTTGGAGATTTTTGTTTTTCTCCAGATCAGCACTTTTTGCTTTAATTTTGCAATTCAATTTCAATTCCCTACAATTTATGTAAAACAAAAACGAAAAAGTAGGAATGCCAAAAGAGTGAAATAATCACGTCTAAGATATGAATGGAAAAATACAACCTTATATAATGACAGCTAAATGAACAATATCTGTCAAAAGATATATAAATCGCACATAGAATAATAAGAGTACAAATGAATGGACACGCAGGATGTATATATATAACTCACAAAATGTAAGTGAATCTCAGGCTCATCATCCTTAGTCAGAAGTAGTCTTCAGAATAATATGTAGAAGATCTTCTTTTGTGCTTGTAAAATAAAGAAAACCAAGAGATAGTGCAGATAATATGAAAAATACAAAGAATTTATTACAAATTGCACTTACAAAGGTCCAAATAAAACCAGCATATAATCCACTGCAGGGTGGAGATAATAATACAGCAAGTAAATCCCCCAAATGTAGTAATCCAACGCGTTTCGTCCACTGGACTTCCTCAGGGATTGTAATCCTCTTCTTCCCAATCTTTGTTTAAATATGCCGCCACAAACACATCCAATGGAGATCACCTGTGGAGTAAGTCTGCCGCGTGCGTTTCATGCTGGAACGCACTGAAGTCATCCGGCGTCATTTCCGGTTCCGATTTAACAAAAGAATATATCATGCGTTCCTCGTTGGAACGCAACACACCAATAAAACACAATATATCTGAAAGTGTCCCATCTGGAAATCATCTGTATATATAAAGAAACAACCAAATCGAAACCTTAATAGAGTAAAGCACATAACTAAAAAAATCGGCGTTACTTCCGGTTCGATTGTGCTATGTATAATTTTTCTTTAATACATTTTTTATTTTATTTTTTCATTATTAGATTCTTTTATATTTATTATTGATTTGTATTCAATTCATCTATATTTATTTATAACGTTTTTTATTATCATGTATTTTTTACATTATTATTTCATTATCATTTTGTTTTACACATTCTCTCCTTTTTGCCCCACTAGAATCTCTATGGATATATCAGATCCATGTATTTGGCAATATATAATATCAGATTGAAGCTTTCTATTTTTAGGCATTTTTTGCTATTGCGTTCCAATGTAGAACGCATAGTGTATTCGGCCGTTATTCCGGAACCGGAAGTAACGGCGATTTTTTTTTAGTTATGTGTTTTACTCTATTAAGGTTTCGATTTGGTTGTTTCTTTATATATACAGACGCTTTCCAGATGGGACACTTTCAGATATATTGTGTTTTAATGGTGTGTTGCGTTCCAACGTGGAACGCATGATATATTCTTTCGTTAAATTGGAACCGGAAATGACGCCGGATGACTTCAGTGCGTTCCAGCATGAAACGTACGCGACAGACTTACTCCACAGGTGATCTCCATTGGATGTGTTTGTGGCGGCATATTTAAACAAAGATTGGGAAGAAGAGGATTACAATCCCTGAGGAAGTCCAGTGGACGAAACGCGTTGGATTACTACATTTGGGGGATTTACTTGCTGTATTCTTATCTCCACTCTGCAGTGGATTATATGCTGGTTTTAT
Organism: Pelobates fuscus; assembly: GCF_036172605.1. Taxonomy (NCBI): domain Eukaryota; kingdom Metazoa; phylum Chordata; class Amphibia; order Anura; family Pelobatidae; genus Pelobates; species Pelobates fuscus. Next base: position 231,663,950 of record NC_086322.1, read on the forward strand.
TTGGACCTTTGTAAGTGCAATTTGTAATAAATTCTTTGTATTTTTCATATTATCTGCACTATCTCTTGGTTTTCTTTATTTTACAAGCACAAAAGAAGATCTTCTACATATTATTCTGAAGACTACTTCTGACTAAGGATGATGGGCCTGAGATTCACTTACATTTTGTGAGTTATATATATACACATCCTGCGTGTCCATTCATTTATACTCTTATTATTCTATGTGCGATTTATATATCTTTTTACAGATATTGTTCATTTAGCTGTCATTTTATAAGGTTGTATTTTTCCATTTATATCTTAGAAGTGATTATTTCACTCTTTTGGCATTCCTACTTTTTCGTTTTTGTATTACTATTAGTTTGGTGTTTTAGAGGGCACACTTTTTCAGTAGGTTTGCATGTATATGTATTATTAGTGGGGTGTCCTTCTTTTTTGTTGCATCCCTACAATTTATGGTTTAAAGAATCAACCACTTACTGCGTGAACACTACTATACACTGACTGCCCAACAAATATACATTCATTTAAATAGTGCGTACATATTCAGCAGATCTGTACAATAGGAAACAAGAAACATTTGATTCTACAGAAACACACAAGACACACGTGAACAGTAAGTGACGAGGTCCCTGACCAAACGAGCTTACAATACACTATACGTACTTTGATAAAGACACTGACACCTCTAAATACATACATTGCTCCTATACATGTATACCAGTACTGCAATATACATACTCTGTTGTACACTAACAGTTATCATTAATATTGTATTATTTATATAGCACCATCAGATTCCGTAGCGTTGTACAATGGGTGGACTAACAGACATGTAATTGTAACCAGACAACTGGACGTACAGGAACAGAGGTGGAGAGCCCTGCTCAATGAGCTTACATTCTAGAGGAACATACTACTCACATAGATACATGATAATACAGACATACATCGATAGCCTTTTGTACATGCATACATTGATACACACTGCACTATATAAACAGCTAAACACACTGAAAGACATGTTCACTGCTCTGTACACTGACAGTACGGTAGTGCTCACACTAACAGCCCTTTATACATACTGTACATACACTGTTATATAGGATATACACAGATATATATACATATACACTACACTATATTTATAATTATACCCTTTTTATTGGACTAACATAATATTTAAAAGACAAGCTTTTCTCTGGTATTTTGTCTAGTGGACTAATACAGTTCATTCAATCTACACACACAGCATAGTCCATGCTGGTACCATTTCCCTGTCAGGCTAGTCCTTAAAAGGGATCTTACATGTAACTTCTGTGAGTGCCATCCCTGTCAGGACTGGGTAGTGACGTGATTCAGAGCAGCCCAGCAATGGAATGCTGGACCTAAAGTCATAGGAGTTCATGATGTAGTAGACTGCTGGGATATGTAGGACCTCACTACTCCTTTTAATACTTTAGCAAAAGTTAAAATACAAGCCGACCAGAAGTGGCAATTATTGATCATCTCCAGTAACGGGAATCAATTGCTCTCAGAGTCAGAACTCAAAATACTGTATTGCCATGTTTACATTATAGGAACACTCTAAGCACCACAACCACTACAGATAAGAGGAGCGGTTTGACAACTATTGCTGGATCAAGGCACACTCCAATGAAAGAAAGATTTCCAAGAGACACCTACATTTGTAAGCTTGTACATTTCACATTTACTTTTAGCATTATTACAGGTAAACATCAAGTACAAAGCACATCTGTAGCTAAACTTACTAGTTTTACCATATAGACTGTAAGCTCGTTTGACCAGGGCCCTCTTCAACCTATTGTTCCTGTAAGTTTTTGTAATTGTCTCATTTATTGTTAAATCTCCCCCTTTGATAATATTGTAAAGTGCTACGGAATATTCTGGCGCTATATAAATACATGTAATAATAATAATTAACTGCCAAATGGAAATCACAAAAAAATACAAATAAACTGTATTCATATTGTTTGCAGGCAATAAGTCGCTATATTTGAATCATACTTGGTGGCTTTCAACACACGCACGCACGCACGCACGCACGCACGCACACACTGGCTTGTGGTGAATAGGAATTTTAGGTAATGTCACACAGGCATGTGTTGAAAAGTTCCCCAGTGGTTCAACAACCAAAACATGTCTCTCCCAGTGACTACAGACCAGACCCTTTGCTGCTTCTATGCATATGATGAAGTAAGTGACTGCATTAAGTTGTCCAACTCTGTGTAAAGCAATCGCCGTCCGAGAGCACTGGCTGCGGGTTAGTCAAAAGTTTGATGTCTAATTAAAAAGTTCACGTCCACATAGAGGGTCACAGCTTGGGCTCCAAGAAAAGCACTTTTATGTTGTCAACCTACACATAACTGTTTGATGCACGCTGGGGAGAAGACATCCAAATGAGCTGTAGTGGTTATTCTTTTTATAATATCACTTGAAATACCGTACACACACTGTACCTGTATCTCAGCTAATGTTTCACTAGGATACCTGTAAGCCTACATCTCCCGTTAACCTTAAGAGCACTCCAGAAAATATTTTTGTCACCAAGACACACATTACTACACGCACTGACAGTCCTTCAACAAGTTTGCACATTGTAACACACATCACAGACAACCCTACAACATGCACACACTGCCACACATCCTTGACAACATGTACACAGAGCCACACACATCCATGACTTGTGCACAATACCCATTACAGCTCTACACACATGCTCAGAGCCCCTTATGCATCCACTGTTGCACACACAGCCCTGCATGTATCCAATGCCACACTCACCCTCACAGCCGCCCATACATCCAATGCCGCACATATCCTCACAGCCGCCCATACATCCAATGCCGCACACACACCCTCACAGCCACCCATACATCCAATGCCGCACACACACCCTCACAGCCACCCATACATCCAATGCCGCACACACACCCTCACAGCCACCCATACATCCAATGCCGCACACACATCCTCAGCCACCCATACATCCAATGCCGCACACACCCTCACAGCCACCCATACATCCAATGCCGCACACACCCTCACAGCCACCCATACATCCAATGCCGCACACACACCCTCACAGCCACCCATACATCCAATGCCGCACACACACCCGCACAGCCACCTATACATCCAATGCCACACACCCTCACACACCAGCATGCATCCAATGCCACACACATCCTCACAGCCACCCATACATCCAATGCCGCACACACCCTCACAACCACCCATACATCCAATGCCACACGCACCTTCATATCTCTGCACGCAGCCAAACATGCATCCAATGCCACATGCATCCATTGCTGCACACCACCCTTCAAAGCCCTACATGCATCCACTGCCACAAACACCCAGGCATTCCTAAAAGCATCCGGAAGCGTCTGAATGGAATAGTCATGCCTACACTGCTGCTCTTTACATGATACCATTAAAGCTTAGTACACCCAACATTTACAGTAGCAGATTTACATATAAACAAGCCAACCACTGCACACACTGCAAGAATAATCATTGAAACCCAGCAGTGTACAAATTATCAACATCGTAAATGTGAAAGTTCAAGTTGGTGGTATTACAAACACCGGAATCAAGCCCTGTACACATTTACGTTATTATAAACATTTAAGTTTTATTTTGTACAAGCTATCTGCACTGTAAACCTCAGATTGTAAACTCATTCTTCAACTTAAAAAAAACAAAACCTTTCTATAATTGTAAAGCTCTGAGGAACATATTGGCGCTTATACTAATCATAAAAATCAATTAAACTATTAACATCCAAATCCAGCACTGTATATAATAACTACAGTATTATAACAATTTACAATGTACAAATAGTCAGCAAAGTGTACAGTACAGCAGTGTGCATCCTGGCAGTAGCACTAACACAGCAGTTCAGAAATGTGCACATTGCCAATACTGTAAGTACTGGAGTTCATCACTGCACATCATACTTCAATTACAAAAATTGGAATGCTGCACTTAATTCACTCCTCCTATTATAAACACTGAGGTACAGCACAGAGTACAGGGCCATACTTATTACAAACAGAGCACATTAGCACTGAACAGCATACCACTACTATAAAATAGTGCAAATCAACACTGTGTGCACTGCCAGTGCTATGGACAGAGTACATTACACTGCCCATACTATAAACAATGTGGGCCAAGAAAGTGAGGGTCTCAACTGTACACACGCACACAAATATAGATTATAGATATATACATACACATTATTACATATATACACTATTACACATACTATATAAACCAGCCCTGCACATACTGTACATCCTATACTAGGCAAATCAGCACTGAACATATTTGCAGGCAGTATTGTAAAGTGTACAACGAGCACTGAACACACGGCCAGTATTACCTATATAATCAGCACCGGACACACTGTCAGTATGATAAAGATTAAACTGTGCATATAGCCAGCAGATCAGGGTGGCATTTTTTTGTACAAGGCACCGGTATATGTTGGCGTGTTCCCAGTCCATGCTGGCTGTCCCTGGGGGTCCCTCACAGTGTGTTTCTCGGTAGGGCTGGGGATATGATTTCGCAGTTTAGTAAATACTTCTCATTCACGGATACCCGGATAAATCTCCCCCGCCCTAGCAGGGCCCCCAATAATCTACATCCCTCCACACCAGCCATTACCGGCGGTACCCGAGCTCCTGCCAGGCTGGCGGGGAGGACTGACCTCACTCCAGTACCTACCTGTGAGGACGGGGAAGACGGGGATCCCACCAGGCAGAAAGCCACGCCATTCATTGGGTGGACGGGCCGGGAATCCCTGGCAATGGCCGGACCCTCTCTCTCACTCTCAGGCTCCCTGTCTCTCTGTGAAAGTCTCTCCCTCCTCCCAGGATGACAGCACCTCTCCCTCCTCCAACACTCCCCTCCCCCTCCTCTGGAGAGACTGCTGGAGGCAAGGGGGAGATAGGGCAGGGGATGTAGCAGGGAGGGGTGCTGAGCTGTCACACTGGAGGAGGGGAGGGGGGAAAGAAAGGATAGAGGACAGAGGGGACAGGAAACAGGCTGCAAGGAGGGATACATAGTAAATAAGAGAGACTGGAGAAAGGGATTGTGCTTAATAGAGGACAGAGATCATTCGTTGGGAAAAAGAGAGAGACATAAGGAGAAGGATGGAATGTGGAGTGGATGGAATGTGGAAGGAGAATGTCTTGAGAAAGTGAGAGTGGAAAGTCACAGAGAGAAGGATGGGATTTAAGTCACAGGAGTGGAGGCATGAGAAAAAGGATGGATGGGAGGCAAGAAAAGCACTGCAAGGAGAGATACTTAGTAAAAGGAGGATCGAGAGAAATAAGGATTGATTTATATAATGGACAATAGTAGTTTAAATGTAAGAATAGACATACGGAAAATGGTGGATAGAGAGGAAGGGTTTAAAAGAGAGAATAAAAAGTCACAGAGAGAATTCGGGAAATGGTGGAATAAAAAAAAGAAAGATAGGATAAGGAGGAGCAGAATGTAGTAAAAGCTAGTGATACTCTGAGGGTCCCTGTAATTTAAACTAAGGTGGGATGGAGATAGTGTGAGAAGAAGTGGATAGAAAAGGAAGTAGGAAATAGTTGGGAGAAATAAAGCTAAGTGTTGATGGTAATGGGGAGTAGACAGGAGGTGTATGATTTGGGTAAAGTTATGATTTAGAAAGTATTGCAGTGGGATGGGGAAAGTGATGTGGTTGGCATGAAAGAACAGAAGAGTGAGGCCAGAGAAGGAAGGTGATAAATGCAAGAATAATTGCAGATGGAGAGAAGGAAGGGTTAAGAAAGAAGACACATGATGGATTAGGAGAAATAGGAGAAAGCAGAAGAGATAAAGGGCAGTGGCTGAAGGTTAAGAAGGAAGGCCAAGGACCAGTAAAGAAAGGCAGAAAGTTGTGATGGTAGGATGTGCTAATAGTATATCAGGGGAATCTCAGGAATTGAATTCCAAACTAAGAAAGGAGGGTTTAGCTTGTCTGGGTTAATCTGTAGAGGACACTTTCATTTTCCACACCAATTTATTTAATGATAAAAGAAACTCCGTGGTGGTTACACGTGTCATTTTTATTCACTGTACAGAAAATCCATGAAAAATTATGCATAAACATAAAAATGCTCATTTCTGAAATTTCCATTTTTACAGCAAGCTTGCGTGCTATGATCTTCTTCCAGTGACATCTGTTGAAACCAGGAACTGGCTGAGATCAGCCAAATTCTGGTCTAGTGGTCTCCCATTCTGTTCATTGGGGGGAAAAAAGCTGTGTAGAATGTAACATACACGCATGCTCACTTACTGCTCTTCTAATTTAATAACAGGTTTTGTGCATGGTGTTTTTGCAAGACAGCCACAAGTGGCATGCCCAGGGGCGGACTGACAGGTCGGGCAGATCGGTCACTGACCGAGGGCCCGAGTCAGTCAGAGGGCCCGAGTCAGTCAGGGGGCCCGGCAGCACAGCCATGCTTCTGCTGTGGAGATCAAAGATCTCCACAGCAGAAGGAAGTTAAAGAAAGTGCTGTAAGAAGGTTGCAGGGGGCCCATAATGAGTCGAAGGGCCCCTGAAACCCATCAATCTGCTAATACCTCCCCCCCATCATTCAGTGAGAGACCTGGCAGCATACCTCTCACTGCCAGGTCTCCTCTATTTCTGCCTGCTCAGTGCTCCGTGTGAGGATGGGAGGGGGGCAGGAAGTGACATCACCCGCTGCTTCCCTCTCACACGGAGCACTCCTAGCATGGATGGAGGGCGAGAAGAGGAGCCTGGCCTGACAAGTGCTGCTTCAGGAGATGGAGGGAGAAAACATCAGATTTTACAGGTAAGCAGGCCCACACTGCTCCCCCCCCCAATACACACACTGCCCCCCATACACACACTGCCCCCCCATACACACACTGCCCCCCTCATACACACACTGCCCCCCTCATACACACACTGCCCCCCTCATACACACACTGCCCCCCTCATACACACACTGCCCCCCGCATACACACTGCCCCCCGCATACACACACTGCCCCCCCATACACACACTGCCCCCCCATACACACACTGCCCCCCCCCCATACACACACTGCCCCCCCCCATACACACACTGCCCCCCCCATACACACACTGCCCCCCCCCATACACACACTGCCCCCCCCATA